>NW_026867631.1:1013057-1373442 GCF_020745735.1 Hemiscyllium ocellatum
CGTCTCCTTTTCTGTGGAGCTGCTGATCCCTGTTTAGTGTCGAGATGATGTTTCTACAGATGCTATAGGCTAGCTCATTGACAGGACTCTGGTATTAATAGAAGAGAGAAAGTCTTCAGCGATAATGTTAGAATCCATGAAGATTTGCATTAATTACAGTCACTGAGCACAGGGCTCCAGTTAACTTCTTTCAATCTAACACCTTTTCTATCACAATGCAGCAGCACTTTTAAGAGTCTAAATAGAAGACTTTGCGATCATTGAGGGAAGAATGGCTAGAAATAGTGGGGGGAATGTCCAGAATCATTCTAAATTCCAACAATTTCATTATCAAGTTGCCTTCAAAATTTGCAGAGTACGAAATCTGGAAAGAAAATAAGCTGTTGATTAGAAAGCATATTGTGTGTGTATATATATAAAATACAAAGAGAGAGAGGAAAAAAAAAGAACAATCTGGAGATGTGAGTGGATAATTGTGCATAGCGAGTTCCATTTCTTCCTTTGACACAATGGGTTGAAGGGCCCATTTATGATTTCGAGATGTTTATGATACATTGTGCATCAGAACGAAATATGATCAAATGTTATTGAATTAAATTTGTTTAGGAATTATAATCCTATTGATTAAAGGTGAGTGAGAGTCTGCATGTGCCATTAACCAAAAGAAAATAAACACAAAACAGTGGGAATGCTGTTTATATAATGTTCCCCAGTCATCCGTGTTTGAGCAGTGCATTTTTGGAATCATGTCAAATAAACTCAATGCAGAGTCGAGTGATGGATTCTTTAGGAATGAGGAGCGAGTTCTGACAATATACACAAAACAAAGAAGATTTGAAACAGTGAGCATCAACAGTACAATTTGATGAGAATGATTATAACTGCATTTGAAGCATTTTCAGAGCCAGTTTACTTGTTTGATTTGTGGGATAATGTGGTCATCATCAGTGGGAATGGTGAAAGTTGGCCCTATACACCCGGGAGTTTATGTGAAGGAGCAGTGATCTTATTCAGATGGAAATGTTACAGACTTTATTTGACAGGTAGCTGCTAAGATCATGCTTCCCCATTCCCGGGTGTCAGAAGTAGGCTGCACAGTTTATAGTCTGGGCCCCACAAATTTAAGGTGAAAATAAGCAGGTATTTATTATCTCAAAGGTGTTATAGTTCAAGAATGCAGTCTGGACACTAACGTTTTCTTAGTTTAAAGTCAGATGTGAGGCTAATATTCCAGGAGGGATGAAGCTGGTCAAGCCACTTGGTTTCACGCAAGCAGAACAAACAAAAAAGAATTTAGAACAATTTTACCATTGATAAATTTAGCTGATGCGATACAGCAACATTACCGCTGCATTGTTCCAATCATGTCACATCCCATAAACACATTCCTTAGCAAAAAGTCAAATTCAAACACAGATTCTTCGAGGCAGAAGAGAACATCATCCACAGAGATTTCAGAGACAAAGTCAGTTAGGAATCATTTTCTGAAGTTTGCAAGCTTCCTGGTCTCCAGCAACTTGTGACTGCCAGAGCTAAACCAACATGAGAAAACACCTGAACTAGGAGAACTGACCACTCACCTGCCACTGCTTAACTAGATTCTTCCCTCGAAATCTGTGTTTTAAGACCTTTCTTTTAAAAATCGACAAAATCACCTCATTAAAATGACAGCAGCGTCACCCTCCTTCCTTAAAAGAAGAAACACCAAAGTATAAAGTTGAGTTCATTTGATATTCTTTAGTCTTAATTTGTTAATACACTAAAGCATATATGCATCATATTGACAATAATCATGCACACATTCACTAATACAGGTTATTTCAGTCTGTTCGCTCCTGCCATGAGGGCGGTGCCGAGTTGGAACGTTGGGTTATGGCTCAGAGAATATCTCCGGGATGAATGCACGAATCAGCCCCTCCACCCCATGGCCAAACACTTTAACTCCCCTTCTCACTGTTCCGAGGTCATGCAGGTCCTGGGTCTCTTTCAACGCCAATCTCTATTCGACCGACGCCCGGAGGAAGAACGCCTCACCTTTCGCCTTGGGACCCTCCACCACACGGCATAAATGCAGTTGCCTCCTTTTTCCTTAGTTCCGCTCCCTCCATCTTATCCCAGATCCAATCGCCAGCTTGGCACCAAACCACTTGACCTTTCCCAGATGTCTATCTGTCTTCCCACCTCTCCGCTGATCCTTCTCTCCTACCTACCTCCTTCACCTCCACTTCATCTACCTAACGCACTCTCAGCTACATTACCCCCAGCCTCACTCCACCCCCCCCCCACCCCCCCCATTTATCTCCCAGCCAATGAACCTACAAGCCTCATTCCTGATAAAGGGCTTATGATCAAAACTTTGATTACCCTTCTGCTCGAATGCTGTCTGATCTGCTGTGTTTTTCCAGCACCACACACTCGAATAAGGAACATTATTGGCCACACCAAGACTTAATTGGCGATACCAAATTCAAAGTATCCTTCTCAATTGCTGTACGTTTGTGTTGATAAATTTTCAATTTCCTGGAGAAGCATCTAATAGTTCTTTCTATCTTCTAGTTTTCGTCTTGTAAAGTACAGCATTCACACCCACATCACTCACACCTATAGTCATCTTGAAATACTTTGCATAATTAGATGTGGCTAATACAGCGGCAGTGAGTAACACAGCATGCAGGCTGTCAAATGCTTTCTGACAGGGTGTTGTTCAATGAATTTTCCTGCATTACTTCAATAATTCAGTGAGTGGAGCAGCCGCACTTTTATAATTCGGAATGAATTTGCAAAATAACCCCCTCAGTCCAGGCAATCCCTTTTTTACAGGGAGTGGAAATTTCCGGAATAATCTGCATTTCACATTCCGTGAAGTCCGATAGCATGACCCACGTACATGACTTTGCCTTTGACGAATTCACTCTCAGCCAGGTTTATCACCCAGCCTCTCTCCTGAACTCGTTCGAACAACTTGCTTAATTCTGCAAAACTGCGACTGACAAAGAAGTGAATCTGCACAACTACAGCCTTTTCTGCTTGAGTTCATAGATCTCTGGATATCGGAGTGCATCTAGGAAAAATTAACAAACAGTGAAATTCACAGCTGACCATGGAGGAAACTGGGAGACTTACAGCACAGAAACAATACGTTATAGTTTTTACATGTAACCTTACTTTATGTTTACGGTAATAGGTAGAAGTAGTGAGTTTTTTTTTCTTGATTGCATGATTTATTGAAATCATTCTGTTCATTAAATTTTAAAAATGTAAAACACAAGTACTATTTTAGGTCTAAGAACGTTTTTAGAGCAAAAGACCGTCCTATTTTTTCCGTCCGTAAATTGTGAAGGAAAAAAAGATGATCTTTAGTAGACTGATAGGTTCTTCTTATCGGATGCAGGTTTTTAGGGAGATTTTACACGTTACTTATAAAATATCAGATCGTTCCATTAGTTTTCATTTTATCAAAGTACTAACTTCAAATTTTATTGGAATCTAGCATATTATGGCATAATTCAAACGGCTTGGGCAAATTTGAATTATGTTTCCACAGCAAAACAGCTGTAGAATTGGTTTTGACCGAGTGTGACATTGTTCCCTCGTTCAGAACAGTTTGTACTGTGTTAGGAAGTACTTACTGGCTCTTCACATTTCCTAAAGGTACAGTACACCTGCACCTTGATAAAGGTACAGTACACCCGCACTGTGATAAAGGTACAGTACACCTGCACTCTGATAAAGGTACGGTACACCCGCACTGTGATACAGGTACAGTACACCCGCACTGTGATACAGGTACAGTACACCTGCACTCTGATAACGGTACAGTACACCCGCACTGTGATAAAGGTACAGTACACCTGCACTTTGATGAAGGTACAGTACTCCTGCACTGTGATAAAGGTACAGTACACCCGCACTCTGATAAAGGTACAGTACACCTGCACTTTGATGAAGGTACAGTACTCCTGCACTGTGATAAAGGTACAGTACACACCGCACTCTGATAAAGGTACAGTACACCTGCACTGTGATAAAGGTACAGTACACCCTGCACTTTGATAAAGGTACAGTACACCTGCACTCTGATAAAGGTACAGTACACCTGCACTTTGATAACAGGAAAAATAGAAAAAGTATTCAATGGATATTTGACCGTTGCTTGCAAATGGGATGGGATTAGTTTAGGATAACTGATCGGCATGGATGAGTTGGACTGAACGTTCTGTTCCTGTGCATCACATCTCTCTGACTCAATCACTCAAAATGTTCTCACTATTTATGCCTAAAAATCACCAGGTTATCCATACATAACAAACAACTGGGTAATATTGAAATGAATTTACTAGTTCCTACTCTGAAATGTGGCTGGTGTATTTTTCATAACAAATAACATAACTCTAAATTATGTAGTCTATTCGGTGTTTCAAAACCCAAAATTGTTTCTGCTCTTTGAGGTAAGGTACATGCGAGCAAATATATGTGTGTTCCAATTCTCAATACAGTCTTCCAAATGTGGAATCAGGTGTGAATCAGATTTTGTATCTGTACTGACATAAACGTTGTGTACCATCTGGTTTAGAAACCATTATCATTGGTGAGCTCCAGTCACTACAACTCGATTTGATTATGTTGTCCAGGAGCATGTGTTCAATGTCTTTTGTTAACAAGTGTGACAACTTCAGAGGCCGTTATGTGGCCCTGTAACCACCTGTTGAAGGAGCAGTGCTCCAAAAGCTAGTGCCTCCAAATGCACCTGTTGGACTTCCATCTGATGTTGTGTTGTTTTTATCATTAGACTATTAAGTCTACAAGGACGTTGCTTAAGTGGAACAGCACTTCATCATTTTTCTAAATCATGCATAATTCGATTATTACTTCCCCGTTTATTCACATATATTTCCCCATGCGATACTACTTACTGTTTCTGGTCATTTTGATTTTCTAATGGAAGGTAATGCAATAATTTAATCCAATTTTGACAATATCCTCATTGAACATTAATCTGAGGAATGTCCACTTGAGAATCCTCTGAACTGTGTTCTTCATTATGTGCTGCATGCAGCAACTTAGTCTCCTTTTTTACTTTCCTACAAAATATATTTTGAGCATATTAACATGACACACTCAGTGAGACTACATTCTGCCTGGAGACCTTGTCAAACAGTTCACCTCACTCAATCTCCTTTCGACTCGATAAAGTCAATGAAACGTTGCTTTTAAGGTTCATTGGAAGCAATATTATCACCTTATCTCTGATAGTAAAATTGTGAGTTTTTGATTTTTTGTCTGCTTCCTGCTTCATCTCATAATCTGATATTTTTAAACATCAGTGTTGTACATTCCCCAACTCTATTTACCAATTCCCAAAAAATTGACACATAGTCCAGAGATGTGGTTTCCTAATTTTGTCTCAGCAATTTTTCCTTCACCAATTTTAGTGACTATGTCACCTCATGCCCAAAAACCTCATCCAAATGGACTGAATTTGATCGATCTATTTATTGCAACTCTAATGACAAAAAGGACAAACAGAATTCCTTCATCGCCGTCATCTGGATACTCTTCTTAAAACACCCTTAACATTGTCGTTAATGTCTGATTCCAACTTCCTCGTGCTCCCTGCGATTCTGGATTGTCGGCAGTTTATTTGATTTGTTTTATTCCTGAACTATTCATACGTTCCCTGAATAACTTTGATATAAATTTTGACGCTTGATCTGGAGCTAACTCTGTAGGTAGTCCCTATCTAGTCAAAAATTTGAGCAGCTCTCCTACAATACTTTAACCTGTATTATTGCTTAAAGAAATGGCCTCGGCACCTCTCGTAGGCTCATCTATGATTGTTAACAAATACTGATTCCTACATATTGATTGAGTCAGGGATCCTAAGCAATCAATTAAGAGTCTTTTTAAAGTTTTCAAAAATGCTGGAGTAATTATTAAAGTTGAGGATTTTATTACTGCCTGTAGTTTTCCAATTACTTAACATGAATGATATATCTGATAAAATTCAATTTCATTGTTACGCAGTCCAAGCCAGTAAAAATGTTTTTGTCTTTTTTAGTTTGAGTTCCATAGCCTCTAAATGACCACCTGCTGGTCATGTATGTTCTCCCAGCAACACCAACACTGTGACTTCATATGGCCTACTTTATTGCAGTGAAAACACCGGAGCGTTTAACTTTTCTTTCCCCTTCATGGGTTTCCATTTTACCCTGTGGTAAGTTATCTTTATTATCTTCACCGTTATCGATCTTTCCCTCACTGAGAGAGGCTTTCTCTATTCCCCAAATTCTACCCCCCATGGATTGATATTGACTTTGGAAGCTCAATTTTGGTTTACGAACCAAGTCATAATCATCAGCCATTTTAGTACTAATCTTGCTGTTTTAACTCTCTGAACTTCCACTTGAGTTTTCATTACCTCAGCAATTTTTGAACTCCTTCAAAATGATTGTCCCTAATCATCACAAATGTAATTTCTACTTTAAACAGATCTTTCCAGGGAGCAATGCAGACTTTTGATTCCTGATAGAACACTGAATTAAAGGTTGTGTGGAATAGGGTTGATCAACTGAATGACCTGCATATGTTTCTATATTTGCACTTGTATCACACAGCTCTTACATTTGTGTGAAGGAAAACAATTACTAAATAAGGGCTCTCCTTTTTCAGATTGACAAAAGGATATTCTTTTCTCCCGAGGACAGTGCTGACTGTAAAATTCTCATTCCAGGAAGCAGGACTGTCTGGTTTATGGAAAGTATTTGAGTTTGAGCTTCACAGGATGGACAAAGGAGCCAATGTTGTTTAGAACAGTGGGATGTTCAACCACCATCAGATCAGCAATGATCTCTCAATAGTACAGCAGGTTCGAGGGACACAATAGTCAATTGCTGCTCTTAACGTGCTCTTAGCTTTCTTAGCCAGTCCTTCGAGGCTGCTATTGTGCCCGAGGAAGACGATTCAACCACCCAGAATTGTTACCCTCGAATAGAAGATTCATCTTCTCTAAAATGCAAAGCAGAGTCAGGATTACGTAATTAAGCACAGAATGAGCCCTTTAAAGCTTCAATACTAAGGTAGTAAAAAGTCGGGATGAATGTGTAAATGTAAGGTTTGAAAAGCTTTAATTGTTGGAGAGCTAAAGATGTCAGTGTATCTGAATGATTTGGATGATGGTGGTGAATTTATAGGTGTTCAATTAACTCATGCATCAAGATGGTCATTCAATAAGTTGTCAAGTGGAGTATGAGACTCTCCAGTGGGACATAGGCAGGGGAAGTGAGTGAATAAGCATCGTCAGAAACAGTAGCACTGCGTATGTTATGGGAACTAGCATATTATGGCACAAAGGATAAAACAGCAGGAAAAGATTGAAATGGAGAAACATCCCAGAACTTGGTGATCCAGAGAGATTTGACTGTCCTCGTTCATGAATCTCAAAAAAACGTTATGCAGGTAGAGGAAGTGCCAGAAGATAATGAAACGATGCTTTGTTTCTGCAAAAGCTTTGAACTTTCAAACAGTCGTTTTCTTCGTGCATTGTAGTTTGATCTCCGTAACTGTAGTAATTCCCAGGGATATCGACCTTCACTCATTCCTGGAATGAAGAGTTTATGATATCAAAGTTTAGTTGGTGAGATCTGAGAATGAGCTGTGATTTTATTGAATCATATAAGACCTTCAGCAGTGTGTTTTGTGTGTATATCCAGTGGATACTTCCGCTTGTGAAGGAAACTCAATGTTGGGGAAATAGTCATTGAATAAGATCTTTTCATTTTGACATATTATAAAAATATGAATCATAAAAATAAAATCTCTTGACCGACATAATAATAAGTAGCACTGCTAAAGATGGCAGATGTTTCAGTCTGGAAACATTCAGAGAGAGTTCATGACATTCAGTCTGGGGTTGGGGTAAAACTATTGCATGTTGGAACTCAGAGAAGGAGAGAATTTATGCTGCCTGTGCAGCATGAGCTCACAGCCCTCTGTCTCTCTATACAGCAGCATGGAGAAGCTGAGAAACCCAACGTCATCTTTCCCACTTGTGGTGAATTTCTGTGGGGTATGCTTTGTAAAAAAAAACCCGGCAGCTGAAGCAAAGGTCATTCAGCCAAATACAACTGGTCAAGGACTGGAGTCCAGGACCAGCAGCCTGTGTGAGCAGAACCGCATCGCAACACTATCTAGGATTATCTGTTATTTCGTCTTGGTCATGAGTTTAACTATCATTTGTTCGAAGTGTTTCAAAGTAAAGAAAGTGTGGCACTGGAAGAGCACAACAAGTCAGGCAGTATTCGAGGAGCAGCAGAGTCGAAATTTCGGTCAGAAGCCCTCCATCAGGCATTCATGATGAGGAGCTTATGCCTGAAGCGTTGATCCTCCTGATTCTGGGATGCTGCCTGACCTGCTGTGTTTTTCAAGCGCCAAACTTTTTGACTCTGATCTCCAGCATCTGCAGTCCTCACTTATTCCTCCAAACTGTTTCAAAGATAACACTTTGAAGAGCTTTACATTTCCTCATTGTAGCTTTGTTTGGGGAGTTTTAGCTTGAAAATAACGACAATGTTTTTACTTAATATGTAAACTTGGCAAGCTTGTTAACACTGAACTAGATAAAGTCTGAGACCTGTATTTATTTTTAATGTTACCTACGCAGTATATATTTTAAATTGTAGTGATTGGTGGAGATACGTGACAAGAAGTGAAACAGGGATCCCTCTGAATTCAAACACGGAATCATCAAGACTGGGTGGAAAAATCCAGCATTAATCAGTTTAAAAGTGCTCCCCTATCCAATACGGTTATATTATCAATACCAAAAGCATATTCCCACGTTCTTTCCTTTTTAATTGATTACCATGATGATCTATTTAAAAACAAACTGCTTCATGCTTTAATATGTACAGTGTCTTGGCTTTTCACATCTCACTAATAAATACCTTTCCCATCTGACCCAACATAAAACATGTTTTAGACTCCCCAAACATTAAAAACATCCCGTTTGCACGTAATCTCTACAGTCATAGATTCAAATGATTATAGAATCCCATCAGCACAAAGACAGACCCTTTTGAGCAAACTGGTCTAAGCCGACCAAACCATCCATCTACGCTAACCTCATTTCCCTGCACATGGACCATATCCTTCTCAACCTTTCTTATTCAAGTATGAATTTAAATACCTTTCAATAGCTGTTAATATCCCTGCCCCAACCACGACCACTGGCAACTCAATCCAAAATCGTACCATCGTATGAGTAAAGAGTTGCCCTGCAGATTCCCTCTTATTATTTCCCCTCGAACATTAAACTGATGCCCTCGAGTCCTCGCTTCCCCGAGAGTGGGCAAAGACTGAGTGCATTCACTCTATCCATGCCTCTTGTGAACGTAAAAACTTCTATAAGATCCCCTCTTAGTCTCCTCGGCAGTAAAGAGAAAAGAATTTGCTTTTCCAACCTTTCCCTGTAGCTCAGACCGTTGGGACATTGGCAACATTCTTGTAAGTTTCTTCTGCACGCTTTCCAGTTTAATAACATCCTTCCTATAGTTAGGTGACCAAAACTGAATACAATACTCAAAGTGCAGTCTAATTAACGTACTGCACATCTGCAACATAATTTCCCAACTTCTGTACTTACTGCCCTGAATCATGAAGGCCAGTGTGTCAAAAGCCTTCTTCATTACCGTGTCTAATTGTTACTCCACTTTCAGAGAAGAGTGCACCTGAAATCCACTACAGTCCTTAACGTCCTATCATTCACCATGAAATTCCTATCTTGATTTGACTTTCCAATATGCAAGAACTCACAGTTATCTGGATTAAACTCCACTTACCGTTTCTTGGCCCACTTCTCCGGCTGATCAATTTCCTACTGCAATTTCTCATAACCTTCCTCACTGTGCATGTTACCAACTATTTTAATGTCATCTGCAAACTTACCAACCATGTGTTGTGCACTCTCATTCAAATCATTGATATAGGTAACAAACAGCAATTGGCCCAGCACCGACCCCTGAGGCATTCCACTATTCACAGTCCTCCAGTATAAATGCATCCTTCTATTGTTACAATCTGCTCATCACCATCAAGCTAATTGGGTATCCAATTTGCCATATTGCCCTGGATTCCATGAGATTTAACCTTCAAGGCGAACCTTATCCAAGGGGTTTCTGAAATCTATCCAGACTATGTCTACCACTTTGCCCTCATCAATATTCTTGGTTACTTCATCAAAGAAATCTTACAAATTTGTAAGGCTGATCTCCCGTACGAAGCCATGCTGATTACTCTGAAACAAAACCCGTCTCTCCAAATGCATTTATGCCTTATCTCTCAGAATCTTCTCAGAAAACGAACCCACCACAAACTTCAAGCTTATTGGTCTGTGGTTCCCAGGCTTTTCTCTGTAGTCTTTCTTGAATATTGTCACAACGTTCGCTACTCTCCAATCTTTTGGGATCTCACCTGTAGCTAACAGTGTTGCAAATATATCTAGCCAAAGTTCTGCAATTTCTATTCGAGCCCCTTGCAGTGGTCTTGGATATATCTCGTCAGGACTAAGACATGTATCCAAATTCATGCACTCTAATATCTCCCATATCTATTCTAATGTAATATAGAATGTCTAGGAGAAACTGAGGACTGCAGATGCTAGAGGTCAGAGCTGAAAATGTGTAGCTGGAAAAGAGCAGCAGGTCAGGCAGCATCCAAGGATCAGGAGAATCGACGTTTCGGGCATGAGCGCTTCTTCCTGAAGAAGGGTTCATGTCCGAAACATCGATTCTCCTGCTCCTTGGATACTGCCTGACCTGCTGCACTTTTCCAGTAACACATTTTCAGCTAATATAGAATGTCCCCAAGTTATCACCAATACCTTCCCCAAGTTCCAAGGTATTCAAATGTTTCTCCACAGTAAACACAAAGGAGAAATATTCACTGACAACCTTACCCTGGTTCTGCACTGACATTTCCTCTTTGGTCTTTAAGGTAACCCAATTCTCACTCTAGTTCTTCTTTTTTTCTTTAATATAATTAAAGAACCTCTTTTGATTCACCCTAGCCTTCTCAGCCAAGACTATCTTGTTCCCCCTATTCGCCCTTCTGATTTCTTTTTTTCAGTAATCTCCTGTATCCCTTGTATACCTTCAGGGTTTCCTTTATTCCCAGCTGCCTATACCTGAATGATGCATCCCTCCTTTTTGTGGTCAAGGTCTCAATATCGCTTGTCATCCTGGGTTCCTTTTTCCTGCCAATGTTGCCGTTTATCCTCACAGGAACATATAGAACTTGAACGCTAACTATCACACTTATAAAAGACCTCCCACTTGTCGGAGATCAGTTTACCTGTAAACAAACTACTTCCATCAACCCCGCAAGATCGCGCCTAGTTCCATTAAAATTTATCTGAGCCCACTTTATAAGTGAATCTATGGACCAGTATTATCAATCTCCTAAACTGTTGTGAAATTAACACAACCATGTTCACTGGTTCAAAAGTGCTCCCCACTGTCACCTCAGTCACCCATTCTGCCCTATTTCACAAACATAGTTCATGTTTTCCCCTTTGTGTGCAGGACCCCTTATGAAATGCTTGAGGAAACATTCCTGAATGCACTTAGAAAATTCCACTCCATCTAATCCTCAACGCTCTGGCAGTCCCATTCTTTGTTAGAAACATTTCAATCTCCTATGATTGCTCCTCTATTTTTCCTGCAAATCTGCTCAGTCTTCCTGCACAGTTGTTCCACTAATTCTCATTGACTATTTAGGGCCAATAGTACAACCTCAATAACGTTATAATTCCCTTCTTATTTCTTAGCTCCACCCGGTAAACTTCGTTGGATGAATGTTCAGTTATTTAATCTCTGATTACTGCTGTAAAACATTATCAATTTCCCAAAATATTTTCCACGTGCTAATATAACTTTGATAGTAAAACTTAACAGTTTCCTGTACTGACGTTAGGCTGACTGTTCTGTCCATCACTGATTTACTTTCCTCTCTGTGTCATGTTAAACAGTAAAATTACATTTCCCAGCATCCAATCTGAAGGAACTGCTCCAGAGTCAATGGAATTATGGAAGAAGGCAACAATTGACCATGTATTTCCAGGTATCTGTGGACCTAAACAACCAGGAATGCAGGCCTAACATGTTAAGCAGTTTATCCTGAGACAAAACCTTCATACCAAAAATCAGTCTAGTGAAGAAACCTAGTCATTTGCTATGCCCGGGAGTCAATCTTCTGTTTTTCACAGACAGCAACAAACAGAACGTCCCGTGACTCGTTTTTTTTTATTCTCTATTTAAAATACGTTAGCTTTTTGATTTTTGGTGTGAATGCACTCACATTGTTTTACAACTTTTGCTCACTTACTGAATCTGTACATCATGTCTCATTTTCATTATGTTCTTAACATAATTTGTTCTCTTGTGTATCAGATTCTTCCTTGTGCAATGTAAGGGCAAGTCATCCAAACTTCCAGCATCAATTTGGCTATTTTTCAAACATACGAATACTAACGTATGCTTTGACTAGGTGTTTCACAGCAGGCTGAAGAATAGGAAAAAAACTCAAGTTGTCAGGGACAAGTTTTCAGCGTGGGTAAAGGATTAGCTGACTGGCAGTAGGCAGGGAGTAAGGATGAAGACGTCTTTTTCATGGAAGGTAGTCGGTGATTAGGTGAGTTCTGCAGGAATCAGAGTTGAGACCACAACTATTCACGTTATACATTAACATTCTGGACAAAGGAACTGATGGGATTGTTGCTAAGTTTGCAAATGTCAAATAGGCAGGTAGCTGCGAAAGTACTTGGACAGATGAGGAGAATGGGTAAAAAATGGCAGGTAGAATAAAATGTGGGAACTTGTGAGGCAGCATCTTTGGTAGGAAGAATGGAAGGTTAGACTGTTTTTAAAAAGGGAAAGTGTGTTATAAAATAGAACATACAACATAGAATATAGAAAAGTACAGCACCAAGCAGGCTCTTGGGCCCACAATGTTATGCAGAAGATTAATCCTAACGTAAAATAAAATAACCTTAACTACGCACCCCTCAATTCACTGCTGTCCATGTGCATGTCCAGTATTCACTTAAATGTCCCTAATGGTTCTGCTTCCACCATCACTGCTGACAACACATTCCATGCATTCAGAACGCTCTGTGTAAAGAACCTACCACTGATGACCCCTCGATACTCTTCTCCCAATATCTTAAAAAATGACCCCTCATGCCAGTCAATCCTGCTCTGTGGAAATGTCTCAGGCTATTGACTCAATCCATGCCTCTCATTACCTGGTATACCTCGATTCAGATCTCCTCTCTTCCTCCTTCTCTCCAGAGAGAAAAGTCCGAGCTTATTCAACTTTTCTTCATAAGACAAAACCTCCAGTCCAGGCAGCATCCTGGTAAACCTTCTTTGCATCCTCTCCAAAGCATCTGTAGCTTTTCAATAGTAGGGCGACCAGAACAGTACACAATATTCCAATGGTCTCCACGATGTGTAGTGGATATTCCAGGAGTGATGCAGCTAGTGAAACCACTCAGCTTTAAGCAAAACACAATGTTATCGAAATACTACACCTGAAATACGAAGAAAACAGAATTTAGAATAACTTCATTATTTGAAAACTCAAGCACCTCAGGAACGCAACTTAACCAATGAGCTGTTCCAATTCCCGTAACATCCCATAAACACACAATTTGGTGAAAGGTAAATGTAAACACAGAATCTTGCAGGCAGGAGAGATTTCTGAGATAAAATTCAGTCAGGGATCATCTACTGAAGTATGGAATCTGTTTCAACTGCAGCAGTTTCTGTGCCTGTTATCGGCAGCTTCTCTGTTACAAATAAACCAAATCAGAAGTAAAGCCTGAACTGGGAGAACTGGCCACTCCACATCATTTTTCAACTGGGTTCTTTCTGAGACATGTTGACACCTCTGCTGTTACAACTTCTCATTTACAAAGAAAACCCGAGGACAAAATAACCTTCTGAAAGTGGCAGCATTATTACACTGACCTGACAGTGTTTGATAGAGAACAGTGTAGATGGAGCTTTAACTTGTGTCAAAACCATTCCTTTCCCTGTCCCGAGTCTGTGTGATAGTGGTAGTGCAGAGTAGAAAAAGGCCCTCGGCCCAATAAGTACACACCAACTCTCCAAAGCCTATCCCACCCAAATGCATTCCTCTACATTTACTCAGACTTACCCACAAATCCTTGAGAACTATAGGAAATTTAGCATGGCCAATTTTCCTAACCTGCACATCTTTGAATTATGTGAAGAAACCCACGCAAACATGGGGAGAATGTGCAAAGTCCTCACAGACAGTCGCCTGTAGCTGGAATCGAACCCAGTTCCCTGGTGCTGTGAGGCAGCAGTGGTAACCACTGAGCCACTATGCCACCCATGTTGCCCATTTCCTGGGAGTGTCTGATGGGGATACTGCAGGGTGATCTTTAATATTTAGCTAACTCCAGTCTATAACTAACCTTCAGTGTTCGATTGGGTTAGTACAGTGTGAATTTCAATCTGTATTGGATGTTGTGATTACGCTGTTCTGGTAGTTCCTGATGTAGATCAGTTTATGTGGTGTTTTACTTTTTATCTTATCCTGTGCTGTACCTGTCCTGGGACTGTTGGTGTGGGGTCGATATGGAGTCTGATTAATCGATATCTAACTCCATGCTGGACGTGGCCTGGAAATTTGAAACATGTCGGTTTAGTGGGAACATTACCCTGTTTCTCACCCCATGCTGTACCGATCCTTCATTGCTTGATGGAAGCAATGTCACGGGTGGCTTAAAGCATATCCAACACAATGCTGAATACGGCTGAGGAATACGAAAGGGCTAATATAGGTGTACATTTATTCTGTGTGTAAACCCATACTATCGCTGTCCTTGAGTGACGATGTATCAGTGCAGTGTGAGAGTTATTTCACACCTAACCGTTTTGTTTACTGTCCCATTTATCTAGATGAGTGTAGCTTCATCTCTAATCCATTAGCACTCGGTAGCAGCAATGTATACTGTACACAAGATGTGCAGAAATTCACGCAGGATTCGAACGCTACACCTTCACGCAGGATTCGAACACTACACCTTTGAAAATCAGGGACATCAGATGGACATGAGTAGCAGATAAATGGGAATGCTAGCGCACTCATGTTCTGTCCAAACCACTCCTAGTTTAGCAATACGTCAGTGTTTATTTCGTGTTATTGTTTCGAGATCTTCCCTCATTATGTCTCCCTAAACACACAGACGACAACAGTTCAAGAAAGCAATTCACCAACACATTTTCAAGGGAAACGAGAGAATGGACAATGAATACTGACGTAATCAGCAACAGAAAAAACTGAAATTAAACATATTGTCCAAGCATGACCAATATTTGCCAGGGAGATGAGAGTTTGTGCACGCAGGTTGGTTGGGTCCAGTCAGTACCATGCTTGCTGTGAACAGCTGATGGTGGGGTCGGGGCATGCTATTTGAAGCAATACGTCAGTATTTCAGAGTCAAGGCCTACATACCGAGCATCACGCAGACATTGACATTCACATACCAAATTACTGACTTGCGAGATAAAAGCAGCAAATATATACTCGTATTGACTGTAGAACATTTGGACACAGGTAAATTATTGTCACAAAAATCTTAGTGTTCGTATATTAGTACAAATACTCATACAAGGAAAAATACTTGTACATTTTTAAAGTCCTTATGCTTATTCATTTGATCTTGGGCGCATGATTTGAAAGTTCCTTATTGTGACTTGTGCTTTGTTTTGATGATATTCCAGTAATAAATTTGAACAAAACAAATGGGTGGGTTTGTACGAAGTGAGCAATCAAAGGCTTTATGACCTTCAGTAATAAAATGTTGCCGTCAGTGGTTAAAGCAATGCCGAAAACATTTACATAGAAATTTCCATTTGTTTCCAAACCCAGCCAGTTGTTCTGTTCAATTTTACGGTGAGAATATAATGAAAAGTGTGAACGAATCACAATGAGGTACTTTGAAATGCTCAGTTTGGTTACTGTTTGGATACTGACATTGTGGAGCTGACGTACACTCAATATCCTTTATGAGGGTTCACTATAACACGCCATGTGCTGCAGGAGTCCATCACATTTATACCACCTTCAGGGGGATTGGGTTCAATGTGCAGAATTATAGAGCTTTGGTGACACATTCGAAGTCAACAGCAGAGATAAAATTGCACGACATGGTTGTTGGCAGGTCATTTATATAAGTGCTGAAATGTATGTGGACCTGCATGAAGCCCTATGATAGACCTTTGAACAGGCAGTCTCATGCACTCCCTTGTTGGTTCGGGCTGTTGTTGTTGTAAGGGATAGTGTGAATAACAGTCAAGCTCAAGTTTGGAAGCCCCCGGACAAATTCGGCTGATGGTCGGTATTTTGCAGATTGCAGTGGTGAGGTGTGATAACGCTCTTTCTGAATTCAGGCTTTCTTTTCAAAAAATGTCATGTGCAGGAAATTTGCTGATCTGAAAATGGTTACTACAGTCACTGAGTAGTACAATAATTAGGTGTGTGCGCTGGTAATTTAAGTTTTGTTCACTTCAATTATTTGTAACGGAAAAGCAATAACGTTTGGTCTATTTTCAAATATGTAAGACATAAAGTGACAGTAACTCTCTATGATACAAAATGTAAAAGTGACCTGCCGTATATTTCAAACAGACAAATCAAGCAACACTCAGATATTGTCTGTAGAGCAGGATTCTTTAAACAGGACTATGTCTCCGGCAACATCACCATCTTCTCTGTCTCACTGACAGGAAACAGCCAGGCAGAGGGGGACAAATGTATACAATATTGGTATAGAGTCAATATAGTGCTCAGCATTAATGCTGGATCCTGTTGGGGCTAGACAGCTCTGTGGCAAGTTATGAGGGAATCAATAGAAGGGAAACATATAATTGACTACATCGTCACCGATCTGCCTGCTGCAGATGCACCTCTCCATTTCATATATTGGTAAGAACGGTCACTCCACAGTCCTGAAAGGGAGGAGGTGCTATTTTAATTTTGTAGACCCTCCACCATTTTATGTAGCAATCTGTGCGCTGAATGGGACAGAATTTGAACAGACCGAGCAACTAACAACGAGGAGTCCATGTGGTGCAGTGGGCCATCAGCAGCAGCAAAACTCATGCAGTCAGCAACCTCACAGCCCGGCATACTTCCCACTGTACACTAACCATCATGGCAAGGCATACTTCCCACTGTATAGTAACCATAACGGCTAAAAATACCTCCGACTGTATAGTAACCATCAAACCAGGGGTTCCTTCCTGGGTCAGTGAAGAATGCAGAAGGACATGCTGGGAGCAGCACCAGCCAAACCTAGATATGACTGGACAACCTAGAGAAAATCTTACTGCCTTCAACTACAAAGCAGGCCAACTTGCATGCTAAGAGGCATAAGCAGCCAGTTATGGACAGAGCTCAGTGATCCCACAATCAATGGTATAGATGTGTCTATAAGGTCCTTCCACATTTAGTTATAAAAGACAGTGGATAATGAATGAGACCATTGGAGGAGAGGGCTGCTCTCTAACAATAAAATCACCAGTCATGCAGGACAGCAGCACATCAAGGAGAAAATTAAGCTGCTGTAACTGGAACAATCTTCAGCCAGAAGGGCTGAGCAGATGATCCTTTTCAGCCTCCTTCAGTAGTCTCCAGCATCACATATCTCAATCTTCAGACAACTTAATTCACCCCACACAATGTCAACACATGGCTGGAGACACTGGAAACTGTGATTTAACACAGGAGATTGCCACATATGTAACCAAGCTGATCCATTCCAGCAAGAAGACTGAGACCTACCTACAATATGATAAATTGCCCAAGTATGTCCTGTACATAAATAGCAGGGCCCTTGTATTCCAGCCAGTCACTGACCCATCGGTGCAGGGTCTACCATGGAAATGTGAAGGAAGGTGTCAGCAATAATGGGATTCATCAGCAATAACCTGCTCAGTGTCATTCAGTTAATGTCTCATCAGGCTCACTCAGATCCGAGCCCATTGCACGCTCAGTTAAAAAGAGGAGAATTCCAAAAGAGCAGTGAGCGTAATTACTGTTCGCACCAAGGCACCATGTGACAGGGTGTGACAATAAGAGCCCGAGTATAGTTATACTTACTCAAAATCTGGGGGAATTACTCTCCAGGTTTGAATTATCCCCAGCAACAATAATGCCTGTTGTCAGTGTGAGTAATTATCCCCAAAAATAATGCCTGTTGTCAGTGTGGGTAACTATCTCTAGCAACAATAATGCCTGCTGTCAGTGTGAGTAATTGTCCCCAGCAACAATAATGCCTGTTGTGAGTGTGAGTAATTATCCCCAGCAACAATAATGCCTGTTGTCAGTGTGAGTAACTATCTCTAGCAACAATAATGCCTGTTGTCAGCGTGAGTAATTATCGCCAGGAACAATAATGCCTGTTGTCAGTGTGAGTAACTATCTCCAGCAACAATAATGTCTGTTGTGAGTGTGAGTAATTATCCCCAGCAACAATAATACCTGTTGTCAGTGTGAGTAACTATCTCTAGCAACAATAATGCCTGTTGTCAGTGTGGGTAATTATCCCCAGAAACCATAATGCCTGCTGTCAGTGTGAGTAACTATCTCCAGCAATAATAATGCCTGTTGTCGGTGTGAGCAATTATCCACAGTAATAATACTGCCTGTTATCAGTGTGAGTAATTAACCCCAGAAATAGCAATTCCTGTTGTCAGTGTGAGTAATTATCCTCAGCAACAATAATGCTTGTTGTCAATGTGAGTAATTATCCCCAGCAACAATAATGCCTGTTGTCAGTGTGAGTAATTTCCCTCAGCAACAATAATGCCTGTTCTCAGTGTAATTAATTATCCACAGCAAAATTAGTGCCTGCTGGCAGTGTGAGTAATTATCCCCAGAAACAATAATGCCTGTTGTCAGTGTGAGTAAATATCCACAGCAACCATAATGCCGGCTGTCAGTGTAATTATCCTCAGCAACAATAATGTCTGTTGTTAATGTGAGTAATTTTTCACAGTAACAATAATACCTGATGACTGTGCGAGTAATTTTCCTCAGCAACAATAATGCCTGTTCTCAGTGTAATTAATTATCCACAGCAGAATTAGTGGCTGCTGGCAGTGTGAGTAATTATCCGAAGCAATAATAATGCCTATTGTCAGTGTGAGCAATTATCCCCATAAATATTATCGCCTGTTGTCCGTGTGATTAATTATCCCCAGAAACAATAATGCCTGCTATCAGTGTGAGTAACTATCTCCAGCAATAACAATGCATGTTGTCGGTGTGAGTAATTATCCACAGTAATAATACTGCCTGTTGTCAGTGAGAGTAATTAATCCCAGAAATAGTAATTCCTGTTGTCAGTGTGACAAATTGTCCTCAGCAACAATAATGCTTTTGTCAGTGTGAGTAATTATCCCCAGCAACAATAATGCTTTTGTCAGTGTGAGTATTTATCCCACGCAACAATAGTGCCTGTTGTCAGTGTGAGTAATTTCCCTCAGCAAAAATAATGCCTGTTCTCAGTATAATTAATTATCCACCGCAAAATTAGTGCCTGTTGTCAGTGTGAGTAATTATCCGCAGCAACCATAATGCCGGCTGACAGTGTAATTATCCTCAGCAACAATAATGTCTGTTGTCAATGTGAGTAATTTTTCACAGTAACAATAATACCTGTTGACTGTGCGAGTAATTTTCCTCAGCAACAATAATGCCTGTTCTCAATGTAATTAATTATCCACAGCACAATTAGTGGCTGCTGGAAGTGTGAGTAATTATCCCCAGCAACAATAATGCCTGTTGTCAGTGAGAGTAATTATCTGCGGCAACAATAATGCCTGTTGTCAGTGTGAGCAATTATCCCCATAAATAGTAACGCCTGTTGTCCGTGTGAGTAATTATCCTCAGCAACAATAATGTCTGTTGTTAGTGTGAATAATTATCCCCAGCAACAATAATGCTTGCTGACAGTCTGAGTAATTATCCCCAGCAACAATAGTGCCTGTTATCAGTGTGAGTAGACAATAGACAATAGGTGCAGGACTAGGCCATTCAGCCCTGCGAGCCTGCACCGCCATTCAATATGATCATGGCTGATCATTCTTAATCAGTATCTGCTCCCTGCCTTATCTCCATGACCCTTGATTACACTATCTTTGAGAACTCTATCCAACTCTTTCTTAAATTTATCCAGAGACTGGGCCTCCACTGTCCTCTAGGGCAGAGCACTCCACACAGCCACCACTAGCTGGGTGAAAAGGTTTCTCCTCATCTCTGTCCTAAATGGTCTACCCCGTATTTTTAAGCTGTGTCCTCTGGTTTGGCACTCACCCATGAGCAGAAACATGTTTCCTGCTGCCAGAGTGTCCAATCCTTTCATAATCTTATACGTCTCAATCAGATCCCCTCTCAGTCTTCTAAACTCAAGGGTATACAAACCCAGTCGCTTCAGTTTTTCAGTGCAAGGTAATTCCTCCATTCCAGGAATTGACCTCGTGAACCTACGCTGCACTCCCTCAATAGCCAGAATGTCTTTCCTCAAATTTGGCGACCAGAACTGGACACAGCACTCCAGGTGTGGTCTCACCAGGGCCCTGTACAGCTGCAAAAGGACCTCTTTGCTACTATACTCAATCCCTCTTGTTATGAAGGCCAGCATGCTATTAGACTTCTTCACTACCTGCTGTACCTGCATGCTTGCCCTCATTGACTGGTGTACAAGAACACCCAGATCTCTCTGTACTGCCCCTTTACCTAAATTGATTCCAGTTAGGTAGTGATCTGCCTTCCTGTTCTTGCCACCAAAGTGGGTAACCCTACATTTATCCACATTAAACTGCATCTGCCATGCATCTGTCCACTCACCTAACTTGTCCAGGTCACCCTGTCATCTCCTAACATCCTCATCACATTTCACTCTGCCACACAGCTTTTTATCATCAGAAAATTTGCTAATGTTATTACTGATATCATCTTCTATATCATTAACATATATTGTAAAAAGCTTCAGTCCCAGCATGGATCCTTGCGGTACTCGACTGGTCACTGCCTGCCATTCCAAAATGGAGCCGTTTATCACTACCCTTTGTTTCCTATCAGCCAACCAATTTTCAATCCAATCTAATACTTTGCCCCCAATACCATGGTCCCTAAGTTTACTCACTAACCTCCTATGTGGAACTTTATCAAAAGCTTTCTGAAAGTCCAGGTACACTACATCTACTGGATCCCCCTCGTCCATCTTCAGAGTTACATCCTCAAAAAACTCCAGAAGATTAGTCAAGCACGATTTTCCCTTCATAAATCCATGCTGATTCTGTCCTTTCCTGTTACTACTATCCAGGTGTGCCGTAATCTCATCCTTTATAATAGACTCCAGCATCTTTCACACCACTGAGGTCAGTGTAACTGGTCTATAATTTCCTGCTTTCTCTCTCACACCTTTCTTAAAAAGTGGTATAACATTAGCCACTCTTCAATCCTCAGGTACCGATCCCGAATCTATCGAATTCTTGAAAATCATCGCCAACGCATCCACGATTTCCCTAGCCACCTCCTTCAGTACCCTGGGATGTAGACCATCAGGCCCCGGGAAATTTTCAACCCTTAGAGCTAGCACTCTCTCCAACACCAAGTCCCGGCAAATACAGATTCCCTTAAGTTCAGGTCCTTCAGTTACTGTTACCTCAGGGAGATTGCTTGTGTCTTCCCCAGTAAACACAGATCTGAAGTACCCATTTAATTCTTCTGCCATTTCTTTGTTCCCTGTAATATATTCCCCTGTTTAGTCTTCAAGGGCCCAATTTTAGTCCTAACCATTTTTTTGCCTGGCACATACTTGAAAAAGCTTTTACTATCCTCCTTTATATTATTGGCCAGTTTACCTTCGTACCTCATATTTCCTTCTTAGTAATCCTCTGTTGTTCTTTAAAAGTTTCCCAGTCCTCTGTTTTCCCACTTACCTTTGTTATGTTATACTTTTTCTTTTTTAACCTTATATGTTTCTTAACTTCACTCGTCAGCCACGGCCGCCCATGCCTCCTCCTGGGATCTTTCTTCCTTTTAGGAATGAACTCATCCTGCAACTTCTGCATTATACACAGAAATACCCGCCATTGTTACACCACGGTCATCCCTGCTAAGGCATTGCCCCATTGAACTTTGGTCAGCTCCTCCTTCATAGCTCCATAGTTCCCTTTATTCAACAGAAGTACTGTCACTTCCGACTGTACCCTCTCCCTCTCAAATTGCAGGTTGAAACTTATTGTATTATGGTCACTACTTCCCAATGGCTCCTTCACTTCGAGCTCTCTGACCAATTCTGGTTCATTACACAATACCAGATCCAGAATTTCCTTCTCCCAGGTCGGCTCCAGCACCAGCTGTTCTAAGAATCCATCTCTGAGTCACTCCACAAAGTCTCTTTCTTGAGGTCCAATACCATCCTGATTCTCCCAGTCTACCTGCATGTTAAAATCCCCCATAACAGCGGTAGTAACATCTTTACCACAGGCCACTTTCAGCTCCTGATTCAACTTACATCCGATATCCAGACTACTGTTTGGGGGCCTGTAGATGACTCCCAAGAGGGTCTTACTACCCTTTGTATTTCGCAGCTCTATCCACACTGACTCTACATCCCCTGACTCTAGGACCCCCGCGCAAGGGACTGAATATCCTCCCTTACCAACAACGCCACTCCACCCCTTCTGCCCGACAGTCTGTCCTTACGATAGCACGTGTAGCCTTGAATATTCATTTCCCAGGCCCTGTCCACGTGAAGCCTCGTCTCAGTTATCCCCAAAACGTCGTATCTGCCAATTTCGAAAAGAGCCTCAAGCTCATCCATTTTATATCTAACACTTCGTGCATTCATATATAGTATTTTTAATTTGTTACTGCTCTCACCCTTCCCATCAAACCCTATTTCACTCAACCTTACAGCATGATCCGTTTCCGAGTTTTCTGTTAAACTGATACAGTTGTCTTTCTTGACTTCTCTTGTTCTAACTTTTCTTCAATTTCCTTTTTAAACATCCAGCTTGTCCCCTCCCCCACCCCCCACCCCCTCCCCGCCACTTAGTTTAAATGTAGCGGTGTTGCAGGAGAAAAGCTGCCTGCCAGAATGCTGGTCCCTAACCTATTAAGGTGCAAACTATCTCTCCTGTAGAATTCATGCTTACCACAATATATACCCCAGTGATCCAAGAACTTAAATCCTTGCTTCCTGCACCAGTTGCCCAACCACACGTTCAAGTCCATTATCTCCCTGTTTCTGGCCTCACCAGCCCGAGGAACTGGAAGCAAACCAGAGATAACCTCCTTGGACGTCTTGCTTTTCAGCCTTCTTCCTAGTTCTCCGAAGTCCCGCTGTAGTATGTTCCTCCTCTTCTTCCCGACATCATTTGTGCCGACATGTACCACCACCTCTGGCTCTTCACCCTCGTCCTTGAGGATTTCCCGCACTCTGTCCGCGATGTCTTTCACCCTGGCACCAGCAACGTAACACAACATCCTTAAATCCCGTCTGCTGCCACAAAAATCCCGGTCAGTTCCTCTCACGATGGAGTCCTCTATTACCACGGCTCTGTGCGATGTCCGACTCTTCCGCTCTGCCTCTGCGCCAACTTTTGATTTACAGACCTGGCCGCCTCACGGACTGGCAGTGTCATCAGTCGCTATTGTTTCCAAAATCTTCAACTTGTTCCTGACAGGTACTTCTCCCGGGGCCTCTTGCACCTGTCTCCTCTCTGCCTTCCTCATCGCCTGCTCTCTTCTGCTCTCTTCTGGCATGATTGAGTTCAGGCAATTGATCGATACAGAAAATAACACGTTATTTGAAATAAGGGAGTTGCATTCATGTATGACTAAGACAGGAGTGCTCAGGATAACAGAATTGGGGGATAACACTTAAGAACTAACCTAGTACAATTCTAGAATAACCACACGAGGATAGAGGAATTTTTTTGGAATCCAAATCCATGCTGCAAAAGCGATGCAGCGGCGCAAGTTTACGGAACGGATGCTGCATTTTCGTAACTGCACTGGGGCTGTGTGAATTGAACGCTGGGCAGTTTGAATTTGCACCACGGTGGCACAGTGGTTAGCACTGCTGTCTCACAGCGCCTGAGACCCGGGTTCAATTCCCGACTCAGGCGACTGACTGTGTGGAGTTTGCACGTTCTCCCCGTGTCTGCGTGGGTTTCCTCCGGGTGCTCCGGTTTCCTCCCACAGTAAAAAGATGTGCGGGTCAGGTGAATTGGCCATGCTAAATTGCCCGTAGTGTTAGGTAAGGGGTAAATGTAGGGGTATGGGTGGGTTGCGCTTCGGCGGGTCGGTGTGGACTTGTTGGGCCGAAGGGCCTGTTTCCATACTGTAAATAATCTAATCTAAATAATCTAATCTAATCTAATTGCTGTCTCTTTCTTTTTGGTGAACCTGGGGAGAGGATACCAATGCCCCTCTGTGAGTATACCTGACAATAGGGAGAGCAAATTGACAGCCCTGTATCTGAATCACTGACCACGGAGAGAGTGGACTGAACTGTGTGACTGTACACAGATCCGGGGAGAGCAGAACGACCCACTGAGTATGCATCACGATCCATTGCGAGAGCAGAGTGACCCCACTGTATTGGTATTAATGACCCCTGGGAGAACAGAGAAATGCCATTGTTCGTGCATCACTGACACCATGAAGACAGACGCTCATACTGTGTATGTTTCACTGAATCTAGGGAGAGCAGGCTAACTTGACTTTTTGAACAATACTAACTCTGGGGAGCGCACTCTGACTCCATGGTGGCTATATGGCTAACCGCGGCAAGAACAGATGTAACCTATGTGACTATTCACTGACCAGGTGCGAGCAGACTGACACAACTTTTTGTGTATCACTAACCCAAGCAAAGCAGCCTGACAACAGTGCCTCAGTATCATTGACACCGTGTTTAAAACACAAATCTCCCTGTGTGTGTCGCAATGCCTCGGGGAGAGCAGACTCACCCCAATGTGTGCGAATAACTCACCAGAGAGAGAGTAAACTGAGGACATTGTGATTGAGTCACTGACACCGAGGATAGACGACTGAACCCACTGTACGCGTACCGTCGACCCCAAAGAGAGCAGACGGACCCAACTGTTTGTTAATGACTGACACCAGGATGAACAGACAGATCTAACTGTGCGTGCATTCCTGAGCCACAGGCTAGTAGTCTGAACACAATGTGTCTGTATCATTGACACCAGGGACAGCAGCCTAACTCCATTGTGTCTGAATCACCTATACCGTGGAGAAAAGACTCACACCACTGTGACAGTGCCACTGACACTAGGGAGGACGAACTGAACCCACAGCTTGTGCATCATTGACAGCAGCGGGAGCTGACTAACATTACTATCTCAGTATCACTAACTCAGGGGAAAACAGACTGTGTTTGCATCACTCTCCTATTGGAGAGCAGACTGAAAGAAGTGTCACTGTTGCACTGACCGTGGGAGAACAAATTGAATCTGATAGCCGAGAAAGGACCAGTGAAAACTTCCCACTCTTATCACATAGCAACGGCCTGTGAACCCATCATCACTCTATTCCCCAAGCAATGGCCTGTCAATCCAATCCTATTCTGTTCCCCTCCAAACGGCCTATGAACGCATGCTCACTCCACTGTCATAGGAACACACTGAAACAATCCTCTCTTCTCTTCTTGCAGCAAACTGTAAACTTACCACAAATCTGTTCTCCGAGCAAAGGCCTGTGAAATCATCCGCACTCCGTTCGCAAACGAATCAATACTGAGTACCCCTGGAAACTGCCTATCAACTGCATCTCCACTCTGTGCCCCGAACATCGGCCTGTGAACCCACCCTATTCTGTTCTCCTCGGAACTGCCGGTGAACCATTCCATTCTGTTCTCCCAGCAACTGCCCGTGAACTCTTTCCCATTATGTTGCCCTTGGAACTACCTGAGAATCTATTCCTAACCTATTCTCACATAAAAGCCTATTGGCCTACCTCAGCTCTGTTTCCCTTGTACCGGTCTGTGAAGCAATCCCCACCCTGTTCTCCAATCAATAGTCTGTCAAGTCCTCTATTGTGTGTGTTCTCCACAAGATCCAATGTTCTCCGATCAAGATGTTGTCAATCCATTCCACCTCTCCTCCCATTGGAAGTGGCACTGAATCCAGCGCCAGTTGATTTCCCTAGGAACAATATATGAGCCCATCCGCACTCTTTCTGCCAAACAACGGCCAGTGGGTCCATGCCCTACCTGTTCTACTACAACAGATTGGGAACCCATCCCCAATATTTCTCCCACCAATGGCCTGTGAATGAAGTATGAGTTTTTCTCTGAGCAGCGGCCTGTGAGCACATCCATACGTTGTTCTCCCAGAAAGACCTATTTATCTTTCTCATCTCTGTTACAATGGCAAAATCCTGTGAAGCCATCACTGCTCCGAGCAACTAGTTTTGTCCTCACCCTGGCACTTTCCACTTGACTACGGCCTGTGAACCCAAACTCGCTCTGTTTTCCGGGTAACTGCTCGTGAACCCATCGCCACTTCGTTTTCCCAGCAATGGACTGGGAACCTACCCGCCATCCTGTTCTCCAAACGACCTGAGAATTAATCGCAACTCTAATTTCCACGCAAGTTGCTGCGCTCTAAACACAATTTTTTTCTTCTGGTAATGGTTATTGAACCCATCCAGACTTCCGTCTCCCAGCAATGGCCTGTGAACTCATCTTCACTCTTTCCTCCTCTCACCCGCCTATGAATCAATTCCCACACTGTTTTTTCATGCAACAGTCTCTGAAAACATTCGCACTCTGTTCGCCTCGCAACGGCCTGGTACCCCGTACCCAGTCTGTTCATTTTGCTTCGGCGAGTGAAACCTTCCTCTCTCTATTCTCCGAGCAACCAACTGTGAAACCATTCTCACGCCTTTCTCCTTACAACATCGAGTGAACGCATCCCAACGCTGTTCTGTTTGTAACAGCCTGTTAATCGAAGTCAAGTCTGTTCACCCAGCAAAGTCCTCTGAGTAAATTCGAACACTGTTCCTCTATAAACAGACTGTGAACACATCTGGAATCTGTTGGCTGTGAAACAAGCTCCACATTGTTTCCACAGCAAGGCCTCTTGATCTATTTCACCTTTGTTACCCCAGTAATAGCCTGCGAATGCAACAAACCTCTGTTCTTTGAGCAACGAACGGCGAACCAATCGTAACTCTATTTTCCAAGCAACGTCCTGTGCAACCATACCTACTCTTTTGCATTTGCAACCGACTTTGAAATCATTGTTACTTTTCTCTTTGCAGTAAAGAAATTAAAAATCCCCACCACGTTTCCCCAGGAATGGTTTCTGAATATATTCCCTCGCTGTTCTCCTCGCAATGGCCCGTGAGTTCAGCCCCACTCTATTCCCTTCGCAAACATCTCCTCTCTGTTCTACAAGCAAAACTTTGCATCTATTCTCATTCTTTTCTCCTGCCAATATACTGTGAAACTTTGCCAACGCTGTTCTCATTGCAACGGCCTGTCAAGCTCTGTCACGTGTTCTGACGTTCAAGGCATGTACTGCACAATTAAGAGAGTGTGAAATTTGTTTTGGCATTCAAAGTTGGTCGGCAACTGTCATGTGATTGACTAGCAGACTCAGGGTGTGTTGGGAAATTGAAAATATGAAACATTCGGCTGCTATGTTCAGAGAAGTTTGAGTTTAACTAATCATTTCAAATTGTGCCCCGGGATATGAAAACCCAATCGAATTTGACTTTTTCTGTTTTGACACCATCGATACACTTAGACTATCCGATATTTGTGAAAAAAATACGTTGGAATGTGAGACATAACCGGCGAGAGAGTGAGAGCGACTTGCCATTCAGAGGGCGGCTGCCATTGAAAACACTCTCTACAATAGTACATTTTTCTTATGCAACGTCTTTGCAGCCAACGACTGATGATGACCCAGGAAGTTGTTTTAATTTTTAGCTCAAACAAGAAATACGCCGATGATGGCAGCTGCTGCCTTGTTTTGAAAATTAAATTTTAATAGGGGATTGTCTTGAATCGGAATTTTGTTGTAGACTTCGATGTAGAGAACAGAACTGTAAGAGAAAGGAAGCTTAGATTTTCTAAACGTTGGTTATTTATATTCTCTTTTCGAATTAACGAACAATTTGGATATTTCACTTTGAAAATTGGTTTTTGAGACGTTATCTGTCACTGAACTTGAACAGATGTCTACGTTACATAAGCTTTTTGTGTGTTTTGTTGAAGTAGCAGAAGGGTTTACCGCAGTGTCGTAGCAATTTGGAGTCTCGTCTGGGACTTGAGCAGGTTTTGACGGATCCAGTCGCCCACTCGGACAGACTTGAACAGACATTGGGTACGACAGATCCAAGCAAAGTTGAAAAAATGTCGATTAGTGCGCCATATTTTTAGCTGAAACGCAAGTGATGCAATTTGTATAATTACAGATTATTTGTGGTCGATTAAGTTAAAAGTGAGTAAAATGGCTCTTAAAATTACTGAAGAATTTTAGGTTTTGAGGACAGTTCCCAAATTTGCCAAGAAAGTTTAGAAGGAGAGAAAAATGCCTTTTATTTGTGGTGAGAAAAGGGGTTAGATTTCAGTTTAACTAACGATTAAAGTAAACCTAAAATTTTAGGTGAGTGACTCAAGCATGTACAAATGTCAGAAAAAAATGGCAAATACAGTACAATGAGAAAGAATCGGAAGGGAAAATTGAAGTAATTCGAAGAAAAACAAAGGGAGGAAGAAAGCGAAAGCAAGAGAGAATGAAGAAAGAGGAAATAAGAAAGAGATAGGAAAAAGAAAGCGAGAAAGAGAAAGGAAGAAAGAAAGAGAGGGAATGTTCTTATTTGAGCAAACCAGCGGAGAAAAAAGAGGAAGAGAGAAACAAATAGAGAGGAAAGAAAGAGGAAATAAGGAAGAACGGCAAGAAAAAGAAAGAGAGAGAAGAATGACAGCGAGAACGAGAGAGAAGAATGGCAGAGGGGAAAATGAAGAATACAAAGGGAAAAGGAGAGAGAATTTGAAGTTCAGAATTTGCGACTTTGTTACGATTGTCAGTTTTACAGGGTGGAGATGAAGGAAAAAGGCAGTGATGTGTACAAATATATTAAATCACTGCAGCACTTTGTTAAGAAAGAGGTGAATATTTCTTCCATTCGTTTGAAAGACTGGCAAGGCAGGTTTCGTGGTGACAGGACTTGTGGGTAATGTTATTTCAGGCTAAGCTGTAATGCAGAGCTAGTGCAGCATTTGCAGCCCCTATTGGAATGTTTAAGTGCTTGTGAATTGGCCCTAAAAGTGGAAAGACAGCGGTTTAGAAACATAAAGAAGGAACCATGTCAGAATTCTGTTGAGTTAGAAATAATTAAACATCGTGGATGATTGAGGTCTTTAAAATAGATAAGATCTATGATGCTGTAAGACAGGGTATCTCACGGAGAAGTTTAAAAGCTCACTTGCAGGGATGATAAGAATTCATGTGGATGAACACAAAGTTGAAGAAGTGTAAAGGGAAACAGAGATGGCGAAAGAATATTCGAAGATGCCTAATGGAAAGTTTCGCATTCAGCAATTTCATCCTGTGAGAAGTAGAAATTAGGAGAAGTGGCGGCCCTACACTACAAAACAAAAAATAGAGAACACAGGTAACTCTTTACCATTGGTTAAAAAAGTCCATAGAAAGTGGAAATGATTTTCAAGTCTTCAGATTTTTGAATTATAGTAAATTGGGATGATTAAAGACACCGTGCTGCTCATTAAAGAAAGACACTGTGCAAAGAGATGTGGTAAAACCAGCGAAATCAGTGGCAGGAGTGAAAGTAGCAATGAAAACCCCAAGAAAAGTCGCCGAGCTGCAAGAAAGTGCACAGTCTAGGCAGTGGCCGCGCATGAAGTTAGTACTTTGTCCCTGGAAAGGATTCGCCGCTCTGCAGCACGGTTACTTAGAATGAACACCGTGAGAATGAAAGGAAGTCATAGAATTGTGAAATGCATGACCAAACCAGACTCTAATATTCAGAGATGAAATTACCTGCACTCATTCTGATCTGTTACTGGAGGAATTGGTAAATGCTGGGAGCGATGGACAGAGATTTAGTGATGCCCTGTGCAAAGTAAGGTTGGATTGGCAATTCCAAAGTATGTGATAAACAATGAGTATGATTGTCTGTGCGTCAGTTCATAGAATACAGTTTGTTCTTGGGAAAGACTGGGCAAGATCCAAGTTTGGTGTGATATTCCTTTTTGTGGAGTTGTCAAAGAAAGACCAGGGGACTGAGTTTGAAGGAAAATACCCTTACATTTTTCAAGGTTGTGCAGTAATAACATCATACGATCACAAGTCACAGTATAAAGAAAAAAACTAAAGCGAAAGATGATAGTGTTGAGGTTCAGTTAGCGTACATCCTGTTTGACGTAATTGTGAAGAAAAAAACTGAACAGATACAGGATCATGGAGAAGCGTTTCCCCCTGGAGGGTCATGGATGGTCAACAGAAGGTCAATATATATGTGTGGATGCATTCTCAGAAGAGAAGGTAGAGAATATTCCTGAGGATTTTTGTCTCTAACAATACAATCCTAAGACTAAAATGGAGAGGTTAGTGCATTGAGAAATGGGCAGAAGTGCACCACATTATATTACCAGTAGCATAAGGACAGGAATTGTTTTGGCTAGCACATGATCTACCAGCAGACTACCACCAAGGTGAACGGAAGGCTCAGTTAATTTTGCAAAAGCATTTGTGTTGGAATGGAATACACAAGGATGGGGCTAAAATTTGCTGTACATTTCATACATTCCAAATATTAGGATAGGGACAGAAAGGTAATAAAACCAACATTTTTGTGTTCCCATTGCAGCATTCAAAATACCTTTCAGTACTGTAATAATTGATTGTGTGAGTCGGATCCAAAAAAACTAAACCTGAACCAGTACTTGCTAACAACAATCGATGTACCACTCGAATTTGCCATTCTAGAGGCAAATCCATTTTGATGGATCAAGCCAAAAATGTTGTTTGTGCAGTGAGTACCCTTCTTCATGTGATATGGGTTCTCAGAGATATTTGATCATATTGTCCTGTTTGTTTAAGGAAGTCACCGATAGCTTAGGTATACCGCATTTTAAATCAAGTGCATATCATCCGGAATCCCAGTGAGCATCAGAAAGATGGCTTCAGACCCTGAAGAGAATGGCAAGAGCCTACTCTCAGGGTTACTCGAATGATTGGGTAAAGTTATCCCAATCACTTTGTTCACCATAAGAACAGTTTCAAATGTAAGTCCTCGGTTTTCTCCCTATCTTTTCATTTCGGACAAGAAGTGAGTCGGATTTTGAAATTAATTAAAGAAAAAATGACAAGTCGAAATCGAGACCTTGCACTTTGATTATGTATGGGAGGTGAGGGAGAGATTAAATCGCCGAGGTGAGCAGACTAACAATCACCTTAAGACAGCGAAGCATAGAATAAAGCAGGTTGGAGATATAACACTCGAACACTCGAACGTTTCCCCATGGTAATAACTTATTTGAACTGGCAGCCAGTGTAAGACATCCCTTCAAAACCAGGGTTTTCAGTTTAGCAAATAGTTGTGCTAGGTAATCAATCTCGTAAGGATATAGAACAGAAAAACAAACTGCATTGTCTGTCATGTCAATATGTTGAAACCTTATTGAAATTCAGAGAAGGAAATCGCAAAACCGTGTTAGTTAATGCCTTGAAGTGTGAGGAATCAAAGCCAGGCCTTGTGGTGTTTAATGTTCCTCAAAATACGGAAAGCAACGAGAAATCCTGTGAGGAATGGGATAGGCAAGTAAACTATTTGTCTCAGTAGCAAAGACAGACTCATTTGAAAGGCTTATTGCGGCAATATATGGGGATATGCAGGAATCAGTCGGGGTGGACTAATGCAATTGTGCATGAGATAAAAGTCGGGATTTTTTTTCAGATTCAGAAACGCTCCTACCGTCTTAATCGTTTCAAAGACAGACACCTGCAAAAAGAATTGTGTGCAATGCTGAATCATGTTGAATCGCGTGGAGTTGACTGATCCTGTTAGTTCGCAAACCTGACAGGATTCATCGATTTTTTGTGGACTGTCAGAAGTTCGCTGCTGGAAAAAAATGAGACTCATATTAGTAAGGTTGAAGGACCGTTGAGAGGAAGTTGGTTAAGTCAGTTATATCATACATTCTACTTCCAGCGTGCTTCTCAGCAGCTTTATTTGTGAAAGAAAGCAAGATTTTTTTGTGCTTGAAATGGACTATATCAATAAAAGGTGATGCCCGATGTAAAGAAGAACACACTGGCCACTTTGCAAATACTCGTGAGCAGAGTTGTGTTTCGATTAACAAACTGTGCAGTCGATATGGATGATGTGGGAATCGTTCGTGAGTCATGGAAAGATCACATGGTACAGTTGGCTGAGCTTTCTGAAGACTTACAAAAACAAAATATAATACTATTTAAGAAAACAAAATTCGGGATAGCATTGGTGATGTTCCTGGATCATTAAATCGGTCATGTTAGTTTGAACCCAAGAAATACAAAGACGAAGTCAAGGAAGGAATTTCCACGAGCACCCTAGAAGAAGTTGGTGTTTCGTTTTTTGGGAGCAACCTGAGTTTAACAGAAGTTGGTTGCAAACATCTGCAGTGCATTGGCACCATTACATGATTTTCTGAAAAACAACATGTCATTTGGGTGGACCGAATAATACCAGGAAGTACTTGACAATTTGGAGCAGTGTGAACCACCACACCAGTTTTGGAGACACCAAACATTTTGAATCCCTTCAAAGTTGCAATCGATAATAGCATCATGAGAGTTGGAGGAAGAGTTGTTTTACAGGAAGATGATGATTGAATTGAACGGGTAGTCATTCCATTTCAAAGAAACCCAATGATATCAGTGAAAATATCATAAGGTACAGTAAACAGCTGAACTCTTCACCACCTTCCCACTTAAGAAAAAAAAATACTGAAACATGACAATGAAATGGATGGTTTCATTTTTTTTGTTTTTTAACCACATTTCAATGATATATATGATGTTAATTTAAATAACATCCGAAATAACAAATTACACGTTCTGAAGTGCTTACAAACATGTGACGTAAAACACAGGAAACACACCCACCGCAAACACGCAGACATACATCTATAAGAACAGATACTTTTGAAAACAATTTCACACAGTCAATCAATCGAAAGTAGATACGAGTCACTTCTTTACAGTTCCCAATACAGCAAGTAACAAGGTTGCTGTCCTGAAGGATTCTCTGCAAGTTCCTTGAAGAGAAGGGAGGTTGGAACGTTTTGTCTTTTATAATACATTGTGGTCGATCCTCAGTTGTGAAGAAATGTAAAGACAAGGAAAATGTATTTACCCCTTTAACTGCCTCATGGGCCCTAGAATGCGATTTCTTCCCTCAGAACATTGTCTGTTGTTCAATTAAGCAATGTCCGCCATTCACAAATAATGTCAGTAATAGAAAGTCAGTTATATAATGTTTCGGTGAAACTTGTTTGTAGGATGTTCCAGGAATATCTGTTATAGAGTTGATTCATAAAGATCCGCATCACAAAGGCCCTTCTGTCGATTTAATGTGTTGAGATCCACTCTGCCTAACGTTGGGAAACTCACCACTAACTTGTCTCAACTTGCACTTTGCAAACAAAAAAAAATCAATGGCACTTCATGTGAGGCCCTCATTAACAAACATATAGACGTCATCCCTTATTCAGAGTACTACCCCATCTTCTTTTCGGTTTTGTATAACAATCCTAAATATGAAATGTTCTGGATGTTCATGTCCTAATATCGGTCTCTGTAGCCATGGCTCTCTAATGTCATTGGATCGTAATCATTTCCATCAATCTCTGCAATAAATCTGTATAACAGTTTCGAGAACACAACTCACTTCAGATAGATTGTCTTTCAATCCGTTTTTAAGGCATTACTCGCCTCTCCATTGTTGCCTTAATTCTTCATTTTGACAGTTCTGCAAACAGTCAGACATCATCATACGTACAGAATGAGACTTGATGGGTAATGTTGCTTGAAGCACCGTTAAAATTTCTTGATATCATTTGTCCCACTATCAGGACAGACCAACCAATGATGGTGGTATCGTCGGATAAAGTCAGGAAAGGAGTAACCTTGGAGATCAACATTGATTTCAGAATCCGAGACATCACATAGTAACAGGTCAAAGATGATCAAGGAAGATTACCTGTAATGTATATCTACGACCATCCTCACCACCCCTCAGTGATGACTCAGTTCGCCTGGATGTTGAGAATAAATCTGAGGAAGCACTTAGGGTGTCAAAGACCCAGAATATACACTGGGTGCAGTACGTCAATGATTATCATCAAGAGTGACCATAGTCTCACCACTCACTGAGCAGAGCAATGCCTCAAATTCACAGCAGCCAGGCTGTGTGAAATGTTGGGGGAACTAACAAGAGGGAAACATTCTCCCAACACTACTTGTAGCAGATGTAACATTGCCTATAGGAGCACCCAACACACAGTTCATTGAGGTAAAGTCCATCCACACATTGAAGATACTGCCCACTGTCATCAATCAGTCTTCATCAGTTTAACGGCACGTACTGCCTATGGTGACCCAGTGACCATTGCCATGTCCTCAAGAATTGGCAATCTATGTTAACGGTTTAAACAGATGGAATAAATGCATTGTAACTCAATTTGTCAATGACACTTATAGTATTACACGGCAATGTACACTTCTAATAACTAAATAAAACAACCAGGAAAGCTCACCTAGCCTCGTCATCTGTTGAAGTATGAGTGACAACGAATTCCCAGCTTCTAATTTTTAAGAAAAGAAAACCATTCATTCACGCTAAATGTGAACATTGGAAAACAAAGATTGCTATTTACAAATCCAAGCGTCGTTACTCTGAAAGGAAGGTTATCTGCCCGCCACCCCGCAACAATAATGTTCCAATAAAAGCCCCTATTAAAATTACATCAACATAAGTTCAAATCCAGACCACGGCAGTCATCTCCAGTATCTGTCTTCCTCTCGTTCTCCCAATGTCGTCTTCGATCTTTTGCTGCAATTATGTTTCATATGAAATAGTTACCTTCGATGGAGAGTGTTTTGAATCGTCGTCTCCCTCCAGTTCGCAGTTTACTCTCTCTGGGTATTCTCAAAATGCCGAATTCTGTATATTATTTGTACAGTGTGTACTGGAGGATTCACTCTGAACTGATCAGACATCTGAGGTTTTGATCCATATCCCTAATGGTCTGCTCCGTGATGTTCCCAAAGGCCCCATTCCTTTCAGTAAGCATGGTATTATCTGAGGAGGTAGGACAAAATTAGACGAAGGAGAACCAATGGACAGGATTTACGTGGACGTCCAGTGGGTCTTTCCTAAAGTGCTGCACTTGAGGCTATTGAGCAGGTGGGATCCATGGTTTGAGAGCAAAGGTACGAGAATGGTTATAATATTGGCTGTCTGAGAGAAGGCAGACAGAGGGGATAATTCTCTGGATGAAGTCAGTTGCTTCTGGTTTTTCACAAATGCAATTTATGTGACGACAACATTTCTCTTGTTACATCAATGATGTGGATGGAGGAAGTGTGAACATTATGCCTATGTTTGCAGAAGAAAAAAGCGAGGTGGGGGGCAAGTCGTATTGAGGAGGCGGGGAAACTTTATAAAGATTTAGAGATTGAGGTGAGGAGAGTGGGCAAAAGAATTGGCAGAAGCAATGCAGCAGCAGGAAGTGTGAAGTTATGCACTTTGTTTGGAGAAATAGAGACACGGACATGTTTCTATATGGGGAGAAAATTGAGAAATTTGACGAGCAAAGGCACCTGAGAGTATTGGTTCATGTTTCTCCTCAGATGAACATGTAGGTTGCATCGGTCGTTAGGAAGGCAACTACAATGTTGGCATAAATCTTCTGAGGACTAAAATAAAAAAAAACAATGATAGATTTCTGAAGCTTTATAAGTCTCCCGTCAGATCACATTTAGAGAATTGTGAACCATTTTGGGCACCAAACATCTGTAAGGATGTTTTGGCTGCCGAGTGGGTGCAGAGGAGTTTCACAAGAATCAGCCAGGGAATGAAAGGCTGAACATTTGAGCAATGTCTGAAAAGTCTGGGATGATACTCAATGAAGATTAGAAGGACGAGGCAATCTGACTGAAACTTACGGAATTCAGAACGGTCTGTATAGAATCGACTTTCGGAAAATGTTTTCATTCGCAGGAGAGGCTAGGACTTAAGCCGAGAGTCTTACAATAAAGGAGATAAAGACAAACGCCTTCAGCCAGAGAGTGGTGAATCAACGCAATTCATAGGCACAGATGGCTGCCGAGGCCAGGTCATTGAGTATATTTCAGGTGATGTCAAATCAGTTCTTGATTATCAAGGCGATCAATGCTTACGTGGTTGAAATCAGGAAAATGGAGTTTAAAAATATATCAGCCATGATTAAATGGCGGAGCAGACTCAACGGTTCGAATGGCCTAATTTCTGCTAGTATGTCGAACGGTCTATTGGATATTTTGATGTGGCTGCTTGGCGGTGGGGAGTGGTGGGGTCCAGGGTGTTTTCAACCGTGTATAGAGGGGATGCATTTATCTAAGAGGCAATCCTATTTTTTCTACGTAGGGACTTCTTCTTCATGACGAGACTATGCCTGCTGTCCGGATAGTGGGTATTCATCAACATGATATACTGTAAATAATCACACCGGAACATGAATCATCAATTGCGACCAAACATCAGAATGAGAATAGAAACTAAAGACATTGGAAAATCAGCAGAAATGTTCAGTTATATCACATTCTCAAGTCACCTCACAGAAACTGCCCAGCCACTAGATGCCCAGATAAGATATCTGTTCAGCATGGAGCACTTCACAGACGAGGTGAATGAACTTCTCTACATAAACCGGCAAATTTTACAGAGTGTAACACTGTTCAGACCACTGGAATGTGTCAACATTTAAAAAAAAACTGGACGAAATATATATCCAATATGTATAGCTGTATAAAGAAAGCCCCGCCCCCACAACCCCATGCATTACTCAACAACACTTTGTTATATCGCTGTTCAGCTGGGAGTGAATAGATGTACAGCTCACATCCGTTTAGAGCTCTATATCTCCATGTGTATTGACAAGGGGTACATTGAGCGTGAAAATGAATGCCAGAGAGAGAGGTCCTGGGAATTGGTTTAAACACCAACAAATGGGATGGCTTCTGGATAGAGACAGAAAGAAAGAGATTAAGACATCATGTTATTGGCGGATGTGTTCACGGGGTTCAGAATGCTGAAATGATCTCATTTCGACAGCATCTTGCAACACTAGCCAATAATTCCATCAAGGATGCATGAATAGGATCTCGGTGTGGGTTCGGATTATGGAGAGATTAAAAGAGCATTTGTTCTGCAGCATTGTAACTAGGACTGGAGTCGGCAGAGACTTTGATCACTGGGCTGAACCTCACAACAGTTTGTATCAGTGACATGTTCATTGTTTCTGTCAAGGTGGTTGGCTGCCCGAAGCCGAACTAGTGAAGTATCTTGGAAGAGATTGAGATGATTTCTATTGCACTTTCTGTAACTTGGAATTTTTTAAAAATGTATTATTCCAAAGTATAATTGGAAATGGTTTCAATGTCTCGAAACAAACGTAATGGCAGCATACAGGCCAGCAATGGGCATGTTCATCTGCTCCTGCGAATGACTCAAGGATAGCATTGCAACAAATCCGACAACATTGCTTTGAGTCTCCAAAACCATTCTTTGAAGAATGAAACAATCGTGAAATGTAAGAAATTCTCAGTTTTTGATGCTTTCTCTTATAAAAATCGTGGCGTGGAGATGGTACTTTTGGACTGGGAAGGACAAAATCAAAAGTTACATGAGCACTGTTACATACGCACATATTTATTGGAAATCACAAGGTTCGAGTGGGCTTCTACTTGTCAGGTGAAGAGGATGCTGTATAACTTCTGATTTTACCATTAAAAACCAGTTAGTTTTTAAAGTAAAATGCGGTACCAGGAAAGATTGGCAATGCATTACTACATATTGATCCTACTTTCATTGGATTCAGTCCAAAATAACAGAGATGTAATGCCACAGAGATGAACACACTTCAAAAATCTGGGATCGCCATTGTGATAAGGATATCACAATGCCCTGAGGGATGCGGTAACTGTGGTGTCTCCATCCCCAATGTACAATGTTGTCTGGGTCATTGAAAATATTCAAGGCTCAGCTGGACTGGCCTTTGATGGAAACTGGACTCAAGTACTATTTGGAATAAACACAAAAGGCTGTTCTGCTGCATTCAGATCAGCCATGCGCATTCTAATTCGTGCAGTAGGTTCTAGGGGTTCAATTGTCATCTAATGGTCCGAACTCCTGCTTTATCCTCTCACTCATTTCCTCAACGCTTTTAGTGAGGTACAGGAAGAAGCCATTCAGCCAGTCAGGATAGTCAGAATGAGACGGGGGGAGTGCATTCTGCCTAGGTAATGAATTATATGGAAATATGATGAAGTCGTTCAGGACTTTCTGTAATCAGTAAGCACAGGACAAGTCCATGCCACCTTTCTAGCTGGCTACACAGGAACAAGTTATCCCAACAAGAAACACAGAGTAGAGGTTAATGTTTATTTTCACGTTGAAAATCCATAAAATGTAGAGTGCCTCTGAGATCACTGTGAGTTCACCAATGATTAACATCTTAATGATTTGTAGAGGGGACTGAATTGATTGCTGCTCAGTTAGATCACCGAACAAAAAAATAGTGTGTCAATAAATGATCATGGAGCGGTGGAGACTGCAACGGGATACGAATAGTGGTGGTGAATGAAAAAAAACCTTCATCAAATCCAGTATAATGAGAGTTCTGGGATATTTGCGCCTTGACAGAATGCTGAAGTAAAAGGAACATGTAGAGAGATTACAGAACTCGATATCGAATAGATTTGAGTGGCCTGGAACACCGGTTACACAATATTCGTCTGCATGTTTCACAAATGGTTAGCAAGGTATGCGGAATGGTGCCTTTTTCTTGCAAAGTGTATCAGATATAATCGTAGTATCACTTTGTGTCATCAATACAGAGTAATACTCCGACCACACGAAATGCACGCGTGCAGCTTTGATCACCTAAACTGAAAAATGAAAGATGCAATTGATTTTGAATATTTTCAATGTTTTCCTTTACTTGTTTCTAACTTGAAGGATTATGAATTATGCACAGATGTACCATGAGAATGAGAGATGCTGGTTTTGATCCATAGATATATATAGATGAGAATGAACAATGAGAATAGATGTTTCCTCATGCATGGGAAACTAAAACAGGGGAATCAGTTCTCATGATAAGATGTATGACGATGTCAGCCTGTTCCTTGACCCGTCAAGGCGAGAAATAAAAGTGACCATGGGTTAGAAAATGTCATTGGAAACATCACGCTGCGTATGGGAGAGCCACCTTATCTTTCGTTAAAGAGCTATCTTTCTTTGCAAATTGCAATTGATATTTTGATCATGTTACAGACTCAAACCCACTGTGAATGCAGTCCCCGTACCTGATCCAGAGTGAACTCACAAAACCTTCTGGTCTCTCGAGTTGCACCATTCAACAAAAGAAGATAATAATTACTAAATTTCCAATAAAGAAAATATGATGACATAAGACGTAGGAATAGTTCTTTGCGAGTCTCAAGCCTGCCGTGCCCTTCATAAGATCATGACGGAGCAGATCTAAGCCGGAACTTTATTTCCTCTTCGGGAATATGGAAAGATAAGTGGCTGAGCTTTTATTGGGACAACAGTTATCTATAGAATAGGTGAGCTCAGATCCACAAGTTAAAGTTGTAAACTCTGTGGAGTCCAGATTTAATGGTATTTGGCAGGTGTATGTGGAACCAAAGGAGATCGTCAGATCTTAAACGAATATTTTCCCTTATTCTTTACTGCGGAGGAAGACATGGAAGCTCAGAAGTTTCAGGAAACTAAACAACGATATTTTCAAAGGAGTCCACGTTGCAGACGAGAAGGTGCTGGAGGTCTTAAAATACTAAAGGTAGACCAGTCCGGGGACCTGACCATGGGTATCTCAGGACATTGTGGCAAGCTACGGAAAAAAAGGGCCCCCCGGGAGACAGACTTGCATTCTTGACAGCCGTGGTTGATAAGCTAGAAAATTGAAGATTGGCAAATGTTAGAAAATCATTTAAGAGAAGGATGCAAGGAAATTCCAGGACACGGCAGATCAGCGAGCCTGATGTCAGTGGTGGGTATGTTGTTGGAGGGTATTCTGAGATCAAGGATCTGACTGCTAATGGAAAAGCAAGGACCGTCTTTGGAGGGTCAACATGGATTTAAATGTGTGAAATCACATACAATAAATAGAGTCTTCGACAGTTGACCAGGATATAGATGAAGACAAAGCTCTTGATCACGTGGACTTTAGTGAGTTCTTTAAAAAAGGTAAGTAATAGATCATATGGGGCCAGGAAGACCTAACCAATTGAATGCAAAATTGGCTTGACAGTAGTAGTCAGCAGGTGATGGTAGAGATGAAGATGTTCTGTTTGGAGGCCTGTGATCAATGGTGTAACAGAAGAACCAGTGCTGGGTCAACTGTTCACTATGCATCGAAATGACTTGCATAAGCGTATAGAAAGCACACATCGTCAGTGTTCACTTGACAGCACAATTGGTGAAACATTGTACAAGAAAAAAAGTTATCTCAGACTACAATCAGATCTTGATCAACTGAGACATTGAGCCGAGGGATGACAGATGTAGTTTATTACAGACAAATGCAAGGCGTTGCATTGTCTTAGACAAACCAGAATAGGATTTACACTTAAAAGTTTGTGAGAAGATTTGTAGCTCAGGTGCTCGTTGTTGTGGTTCTGTGCGCCGAGCTCTGAATTTGTGTTGCAGACGTTTCGTCCCCTGTCTAGGTCACATCCTCAGTGCTTGGGAGCCTCCTGTGAAGCCGCTTCTGTAATCTTTCCTCTGGCATTTGTAGTGGTTGAATCTGCCGCTTCAGGTTGTCAGTTCCAGCTGTCCGTTGCAGTGGCCGGTATATTAGGTCCAGGTCGATGTCCACAGACTCAATCAACAAGCACATCGACCTGGACCCAATATACCGGCCACTGCAATGGACAGCTGGAACTGACAACTTGAAGCGGCAGATTCAACCGCTACAAATGCCGGAGGAAAGATCACAGAAGCGCTTCACAGGAGGCTCCCAAGCACTGAAGATGTGACCTAAACAGGGGACAAAACGTCTGCAACACAAATTCCCAGCTCGGCGAACAGAACCACAACAACTAGAATTTACACTGTTAAAGTTAGGGAAAAGGGGTGTGTCCTCCAACTGAGAGACGCTGGAGTGCAGGTGAATAGTTCTTTGAAAATGCAATCACAGGTAGACAGAGTAGTGAAGACGATGTTTGGCATAACTGACTTTATTTGTCAGAATACAGGCATTAAGATTTATTCTTATAGCTGTAAAAACCTGACATCCGGAAGCGGCAAGAACAAACCACTCTAAATACCGGAAGAAACATCAAAGCAGCGCTTCACAGGAGGCTCCAATAGCACTGATGATGTTCCCTAGCCAGGGAACGAAACGTTTGCAGCAAAAACTTCCAGCTCGGCGAACAGAACCACAACAACGGACACCCGAGCTACAAATCTTCAACCAGACTTTAAGCTGTAAAAAACAACAGTATTTTGAACTGTGGAGGATTTCATGCATTTCTGATCACACTGTGCTGAGAAGGATGTTATTACCTGGAAATGGCACAAACATATTGAAAATAACTTTACCAAATGTGATTTAAGGTTTTGAGTTATACATGTAGGCAGAGGCATTCTTGCTGTTGCAGAGGAGGTTGCCGTGAGATGTTATGGAAGTTAATAAAATAATGAGGGGCCGAGATGGGATGAATAACCAAGGTCTTTTCTCCAGGGTAGAGGAGTCCGAAACCAGGGTTAAGATGAATGGGAAAAAGTATTAAAATGAACTTCAGCAACAAACCTTTCACACAGAGGATGAAGTAGTGTGGTACAATCTGCGAGAGGACGTGGGAGAGACGAGCACAACTATAAAATTTTCACAAAGAAACCAGAATATAACAGTGCAGTACAGACACTTCGGTCCTCTATGTTGCGACGACCTGTGAAATCAAATCGAATCCATCTGTCCTATATTATTCCCTTTTCGTCCATGTAACTATTTAGTAAGCATTTAAATACACTTAGAGTTGACAGGTCTACTACTGTTGCAGGCAGAGCATTCCACACTCTTGCTACTCTCTGAGAAACGAGACTAACTATGTCATCAGTCCTGTATGTAACACCCGTCAATTAAAAGCTGTGCCCGTTATGCTAGCCATCAACATGCAAGGATAATGGCTCTCACTGTCCGCCCTCTCAGCCGTCCCATCATCTGATGTTTCTGAATTAAGTCCCCCTCAACCATCTTCCCTCGAACGAAAAGAAAAGCCTCAGGTACCTCAGACTTAATTCGTAAGACATTCACTCCATACTAGGCGAAATCCTCGTCAAACTCTTCTGAAGCCTTTCCAAAGCATCCACGTCCTTTATGCATTTCAGTGACCAGAACTGTGCGCAATACTCAAAGTGCGGACGCACCAGCGTTTCGTACAGCTGCAGCGTGATCTCATGGTTCTGAAACACAATCCTTCTACTAATTAAAGTTAACGTAACGTATGACATCTTATCAAACCTGTCAACCTGTGTGGCAACTTTCAGGGATCCATTTACACGGACACCGAATTTTCCTTGCTCATGTACACTGTGAAAAATCTTACCATTAGCCCAGTACTCTGCATTCCAGTTACTCCTGACAAGGTGAATTGCCTCACACATTTCCACATTACTACGTCGTTCTGTAAATTACAACATCCTTCATCCTTATCCACCACTCTTCCAAACTTAGTGTCACAAGCAAATTTATTTTCCCATTCTTCTACGCGCTCATTCCTGTCACTTATAGAAACGACAAACAGCAGCTGACCCAAAAGAGGTCTCTGTGGTCCGCCACTAGTAACTGAATTCCAAGATGAGGATTTCCCATCAACCACCTCCCTCTGTCTTCGTTCAGCCCGCCAAAATCTTTTGGGCATGTACACGGATAGGAAGGATTTAGAGGAATGCGGATGAGACGTGGGAATGTGGGACGAGTTTAGGTTAAGAGACAAGTTCGGCATAGGTCAAACATTCTGTTTCTGTACCGGATCAGTCTAAGACTGCAAGACATCACTTGTCTTTCATGACTAATTATTTTAGCGCCAATTTATATCCAAGTGAAAAATCCCCTCAAGTACTTCAAATCATCTTGTTCTATAAACTTTGAATGGAATTTTCCTGACGTTAATGTAATTCTACAGGCCACTACAGCAGCAGAAGCAGAATAGTGTTCAAAAACAAACTACATTTCTTTTTTTCTGGGAAAATCCCTCAGTCCAACATTTCCTTAAAGTCGATTTATGTTTCAGTGCTGTCTGTGGGTGAACATCTTATGATCAGAATCATGTGTACCTAAGACTGATGACAAGTCGTTGAACGTATCACACTTGACTGCTTGCATTTCAAACAGCACAACTAACGTACTAAAGAGAGGGCAAAATAATCCCAAGCGCATCACATATAATCCATGCCCTGCAATCCCCCCACGTCATATCTAACTGATTATCGACTATTGAACATCTCACTAGAGGAGAAGGCTCCAAACATATCCCCATCCGAATTAATGGACCAGCTTTGCATATCAATGTAAAAGCGAAGTATGTAGCATCTGCACCATCCTGAGCCAGAAGAGAAAGTGCCATGCCTTCCTAGTCAGGTCGACATATTGCCAGATTGCAGTCGTCAACCAAATCGATTGGCTGCACTTGACGTGCAGGAACGGCTGAACCCAATAGATACGACAAAGGCAATGGTCCCTGAAACAATTAGTTAAATAGGACTGTCAACATGCGTTGCACAACAAGCCGTGTCCCAGGGAAAACTGTTTCTATCCGGCTCCAACTCTGACATCTATCTGGTAATGCTGAAAATGGTTCAACTATGGCCTGTTTCTCCACTGTAGAGATTCTAAAATAATATACAAGAAATACATTCAATTTTACTGAACTTCTCCGGCGTCGTCATGGCTAACATTGGGCACAGCGTGCCGCCCTAGCTTAGGTATTGGAAAAGCAAACGGAAAATGCAGCCCTGTCGACACTGCAGAGGCCTCATTCTTAACAACTGAGATCTTGTGACAACACTTACAGAGTTTTCCTACAGACTGCATAGGAACATCGTGAAAGAAAGAGGCACGGAGGACATTAAAACAAATGAGCCTCTTCTCATTCTAGTTGATGGCTGAACATCTCTTCAAAACATTATTAACACCGCGTTAGCACTGTATGTACATACCCATAAATGTGATTAACCATTAAAAGGGACATAAAATAGGAACTACAGTCGTCGATTCGAGTAATCGATTTCCCCTCCCCAATTAATATAACAATATCTGATCTTTCATCCCCACATCACCTTCCGTATCTATTCACGGCACGTTTCTTCCTCGAAATCTTTTTCATTCAAATTCAGTGTTTTGTTTCCACAGCCTGAGGTTGTAAGTAATTCTCCAAATTTGCAAGTTTCTAAGTGCAGACATTTGTCCTCGTCTCAATGCAGTGTGGTCTGCGTTATGTAAGAGAGTGGCCCCTTGTTTTAGAATGGAAATTATCATCCCAGCTTCGAATCTGTGTGGCCCTGTCAATGACTTATACATTTCACTTAGATCTCGATTATGTTTCGCAAACCTCATGCAATACAGGCACAGTCCACCCAAACATTGTTCACACAACCCTGTCAATCCAGAGTTCAGTCTGGTCGATCTTCACTGCATTGTAGTTCAAGCCTGCTGTTAATCAGATGGGTTCTGTAATAACGTACTTCTTAGTGACATCCGATGTTTCCCATTCCTTGATGTAAAGGTATCTTGTTGGTGGATCTTGCTCAGTTAGCTTGTTCCAAATGGCAGCTCAGATAGAACAAGCCAAGGGGTAGGTTGAGCAGGTCGTTAAGCAGTGATAATTGAAGGTCAGCACAGATGGCTTCGATTATCCTGGTGCATTTTCCTCAGTCAGTAGATGCGTGGTGGCATAAAGTTTGTGATTACACGTCACAGTGACGGGTGTTATGGTGTGTAATGTGAAAATGTTTGATTGTCAAAAACATCGTGTGAGTTGTGCCTTTTGTAATAAGATGTACAGTGCTGTGGCCCAGACTTTAATCGGATAAACGTTGAGTTTTGTTGATACAGCTCTCCCACAGAGCATCCAACAATTCTGGTCAACAATATGTTTCACACTGGGATGATTTGATGTTCTCTAAAAGATAATGCTGTATGTGAATATGGCCCCCTTTGCCGACATTTGGGATTATTACTTCGTTTTTGGCTATTTGTTTGAATAAGTATTTATGATTATTCTTCTTTATATTATCATTATTTTTGGCAAAGAAGTTTTGGAGATTCATCACCTGGATATTCATTTTTCGACTAATCACATTGCATTCATCATGGATTGCATTTCTTTGGCAACGTTGTGAAATGCCTGTTATTGTACCTGTTCCATATGGCTGAGGACAGTGGAGACTAGGTGATACAACAGCATTCACTGCAAATAAAAGGCAAGTTTTATTTGAGTGACTGATGTGCAATGGAGGATCTTTGGTATTATTGTGCTGTTCCAAGGCTCCAATCGCGTTCAAGAACATTTGGCCATATGGACTCAAAGGCAGATCGATTGTTGTGACCGGTATTTGACCTGATATACAACACTGAGGGACTCGATAAGTTGAAAACTATATCAATAACGCCAGTTGATCCATCATCCGTCAGCAGCGCACTACTAAATGTGTATGAATCATCTATTGACTCAGATTTACATAATGCTCTTTGAATATGTCGTGTGACATCATTGAGCTGATGGTCAGGCGGATTGTCTGTCGAGTGTTTTACAGGTTGGGGTGGTTTATTGGAGGTCACCGTTAGGAAATGAATAACCCCAGACAGTATTGTGGCGAGTGAGGACTCAAAAGTATGTGAACAATCGAGTGAGGCAATATTGCAGGGACTCGCTGTTGCATGCTTGCACTTGGAAATTTATAAGTGCTTGCAGGAACGAAAACACCGAGATGAACATTCTCACAGGACATTATGAATGTCAGAACTGCTGCATCAATATGCTGGCTGGGACATATCTGACACAGCATGTTTTACATCAGAGGAGTAATACAGTTGATCAAATTATTTGACACAAATGTCCTTTTTCTTCAATTTCAAAATAATTCATTTAGCTGAAAATACAGTTATTTCAGTGCTCGGTGGCAAGATTTAAACTGAATTTAATTTCGTATTCGGTAAGGCTTTGTAAGGTTCAGAGCACATGCGTTTTTGCCATAATGCCAGAGAGTATTACAACACAGAAGTGTCCTGGCGCATTAGCATCTATAATGGACTCCCTTGGCAAATTTTATTCTTATCCTGATGATCAGTCTTTATTTTCCGAGATTATTCTACTCACTGTTGATGCGTTCTGTCTAAATACTGATCGACAGCTTTGCATGATACATACTTTTTTTTCCTTTGACTTACTGAACACTGGACTGGGGCAATATCAGTTCCGAATATTTGATAGCAATTTATGCGGTTAACATTTCCAAGCTAACTCTGTGGTGTAATAACGCAACTGATGAGCTGTAGCTCACAGGCATTCTGCATTATCCAGGGATCGACTGGAATGTTGAGCACTGTTGAACCAAATGACCTGGACTCACTCTCAGCGAAGGCATTACTGACAATGGAATTGTACTTAACGGAAATCATGAAAGTCAGGCTGGGCCCTCGAGTTGCCGTGGCCTCATATTTCTGGGATGTTGTGTCACTGTAAAATTGTAATTAGTGTGAGTAACTACTCAAGTATGATCTTCGGAACTAGTGATCTTGCTTTTCTATGATATCCATAAATATATCATTGCAGTAAGAGCGGAACACTAACGTGAAAATTTCAGTGACTCGAATTTGAAGTTGCACTCAGAATAACTTTCACCATAGATCTATTTCACATGTTGGTCAATAGCCTGAAGCAAACACGCGATTCCAGTGGCGATGTCATATAGTGAGCATCTTTCAAATTGGATTTTACAGTGTGTGGTTCCTAGTGAAAGGGGAACAACTAACTCAAGTGCTTAAATGTTAATGGGAGCGTCTCTCTAAGTAAAATTACACTAGTGTTGGTTATGAACTGGAGAGGTATGACTTACCCCAGCAGTCTTATGTAAGTAGGAATATGTCTGATTACAGAAGTTGACTGCTGATGGGGAACAGAACATATGGAATATCTAACCGCACTGGGAACAGAGACTATAACAAAGTGAATCATGTTGTGCCTCCTTCATGTACTGACCCCAAAAAGAGTTATCAATGAAATTAACAATTACTCAGTGTAATGCAAATGGAAAAAATTTGCACTTGATTGCATATGTTTAGAGCTAAGTTTAAATATTGAAATGCCCAACTGAAAATAAAACAGATTTCATATCATGAAATTTGGTTGAGCAATTATGTTAATTCAATAGAATGTCCCATAGATATATTATGTTGTCTGAAATAGTATTTATGTTTTGGTATTCCTCGAGGAAGGCTAGGACATTTCTGATACGTGGCTATACTGACTTAGTATCTGTACATTAATAAGGATGGATATAAGCTGAAAATATTGATATGATTTCACATTTATATCTAGTTAGATTTAGATTAACAGTTCGTGAATCTGTACTTCATAATCTTTCCACAGTTAAGTTTTCCTTGCGAACACCGTTCTTCACTTTGTGAAGTGCGTCCTTCTTGTGAGGAACAGGTTTTGGCGAGGACGGTTCATCAATCAGTTCTAAGACAATTTTTACAAACAAAAGTACGAATTGGGAAAGAAACCACAATGTATGTTTCAACAAATAACTGAAATTAGCATTTGCAACTTTTTTTATATCTATGGTTAACAATTGAGCTGAGCAGCATGACATATAATCAGCATTCCAGAATACAGAATATTTAACATTGGGTTTTAATATACTAGAGAAGCCTCTCCCATTACTATGTACTCTCAACCTGTATGAGGATTCAACGTTCATATACTCCAGTTCCAGTCTGTCTTATTTGTGGAGATGTCAACTCCATATTTGTATTACAAAACATGCACACTCTCTATACATTTTAATACTGTGATGAACACAGCTCAGGAATCGAATTCACAGAATTCTAAGCATTTGTCATCGGTGTGATATTCACGAACATTCTGCCGCTTGCATTTGTAGACATATTGATTATTTGCTTCTCAATCAGTCATACCAATTTACAGTCGAAATTTAGAACATAGAACATTACAAAGAACATTACAGCGCAGTAGTTCTTCGTCCTCGTGTTTGCATCGCTTGTGGAATCAATGTGAAGCCCATCTATCCAACACGATTCCATTTTCAACCACATGCCTTTCCAATGACCATTTAATACCCCTAGAGTTGGAGGGACTTCTCCTTTTGCAGGTACAGCGTTCCACGTCCTTACTACTCTCTTTGTAAAGGAGCTATCTCTGACATCTCGTCCATATTTATCTCCCTTCAATATAACGCTACATACCCTCGTGCTAGCTATCATCACACGAGGAAAAAGACTCTCATTTTCAACCCGATCTCACGCACTAATTATCTGACCTGACTTAATTAAGTCACTTCTCAATCTTCTTCTCTCTGACGGAAACAACCTCAAGTTCCTCAGGCTTTCCTGCTAAGACCGTTCCTCAGTACTAGGTAACATCCTATTAAATCTTCTCTGAAATCTCTCCAAAGCTCCCATATCCTTCCTATAATTTGGTGACCAGAAATGTATGCAATACTCCAAGTGCGGCCGCACGAGAGTTTTTAAAATCTGCACCATTACCTCGTTGCTCCGAAACTCAATTTCTCTACCCATAAAAGCTAAGCCACGACTTATCTTCTCAGCAGTTGTCCCAACATAGGAGGAAACTTTCAGGGATCCATGTACAAGGGCATCGAGATCTCTCCGCTTATCCACACAACAAACATCCGTACAATTCGACCAGTGCTCTTTTTTTTTTCCTGTTGCTCGGTCCAAAGTGAATCTCCTGACACTTTTCCATAATTCATCTTTTCCAATAATATCATTGACTGGCCCTAATCTTTTCTCGTCATTATATTATTCCTGATGTAGCTATAGATACTTACAAGATTTTCCTTGAACTGGTCTGTCAATGATTTCTCATGTCCACTCCTTACTCTTCTCTGATGTCTCTTTCAGTCTTTCCTCGCTAACCTGTAACTGATGAAGGGTTTTGACCGAAACGTCCATTCTCCTGCTCAACGGATGCTGCCTGGCCTGCTGTTCTTTTCCATCACACTCTCTACCGTGATATCCAGAATCTGCAGAACTCTGTTTATCCAAACTTGTAACTCTCAAGCGCCCTATTTCAGCCTTCACATCTCATTATAACATGCGTCTTCGTCATTAATATTATGATTGGCAACAAACATTAAGATTGAGAAGTCGCCAGGCCCGGACCAGATTTGTCCTCGGCTGCTTTGGAAACGAGAAATGTTATTGCTTCGCCACTTGCGAAGATCTTTTCATCCTTGCTCTCCACTGGAGTCGTACCTGAGGACTGGAGAGAGGCAAATGTAATTCCTCTCTTCAAGAAAGGAAATAGGGAAGTCCCCGGCAATTACAGACGAGTAAGTCTCACGTCTGTCGTCTGCCGAGGTGTTAGAAAAGATTCTAAAGCATAGGATTCATGACCATCTGGAAGATCATGGCTTGATTAAGTGCAGTCAACACGGCTTTGTGGGGGGCAGGATCATGCCTCACAAACTTATCGAGTTATTTGAGGATGCGACTAGAAAAGTTGATGAGGGTCGAGCTGTGGATGTGGTGTATATGGACTTCAGCAAGGCATTTGATAAGGTTCCCCATAGTAGGCTCATTCAGAAGTTCATTAGGAATGTGATTCAGGGGAAAATAGCTGTCTGGATACAGAATTGGCTGGCCAACAGAAGACAGCGAGTGGTAGTAGAAGGAAAATATTCTGCCTGGAAGTCTGTGGCGAGGGGTGTTCCACAGGGCTGTGTCCTTGGGACTCTATTGTTTGTAATTTTTATTAATGACTTGGATGAAGGGATTGAATGATGGGTCAGCAAGTTTGCAGATGACACAAATTTTGGTGGTGTCGTTGACAGTATAGAGGGCTGTTGTTGGCTGTAGCGGGGCATTGACGGGATGCAGAGATGGGCTGAGAGGTGGCAGATGGAGTTCAACCTGGATAAATGCGAGGTAATGCATTTTGGAAGGTGAAATTTGAAAGTTGAGTACAGGATTAAGGATAGGATTCTTGGCAGTGTGCAGGAACAGAGGGATCTTGGTGTGCAGGTACATGGATCCCTTAAAATGGCCACCCAAGTGGGCAGGGTTGTTAAGAAAGCATATGGTGTTTTGGCTTTCATTAACAGGGGTATTGAATTTAAGAGTTGTGAGATCTTGTTGCAACTCTATAAAACTTTGGTTAGACCGCACTTGGAATACTGTGTCCAGTTGTGGATGCTTTGGAGAGGTTTCAGAGGAGAGGAGGTTTACCAGGATGCTGTCTGTACTGGAGGGCTTATCGTATGAGGAGAGGTCGACTGAGCTCGGACTTCTTTAATTGGAGAAAAGGAGGAGAATAGGGGACAAAATTGAGGTATACAAGATAATGAGAGGCATGGATAGAGTCGATAACTAGCGACTATTTCCCAGTGCAGAAATGAAGAACACGAGGAGTCATAGTTTTAAGCTGGTTGGAGGAAGCTATAGAGGGGATGTCAGAGGCGGGTTCTTACACAGAGAGTTGTGAGAGCATGAAATGCGTTGTCAGCCGCAGTTGTGGAGGCAGGGTCATTGGGTATATTTAAGAGACTCCTGGATATGCACATGTTCACAGAAATTTGAGGGTGCATACATGAGGATCAGTGTTCGGCACAACATCGTGGGCTGAAGGGCCTGTTCTGTGCTGTACTGTTCTGTGTTCTATGTTCTTCATCTTGACAAGAGATTCAACTTATTTTGTGAAACATGGCTCCCACGCTCGACTGCTTCCTCCCTGCCCATCAGGTATGTATTTATCAAGGACACACAGTAGCACTTCATTGAATAAGTTCTACATTTTAACTGTGCCCATTCCCAGCAGTTTCATTCCCCTCCCTATGCATCCCAAATTTTGTCTATTCACATCATAATTGCCTTACGCTCAAAACACCACTTTCTCTGTGTTTTCACCTATTCCTTTCCATCGCTAAAGTAAACATAATCAAATCGCTGTCACTATCACCAAAGTGACCACAGATTTCAAATCTAATACCTGGCCAGTTTCATTACCCAGTGCCAAATCCAATGTGGCCTCGGCCCTTGTTTGCTTGTCTCCACACCGTGATGGGAATATATCCAGCACACAAATTGACAAAACTGACCCATCTAAAGTTCTCGAACTATCGTATTTCCAGTCAATATTTGGAAAGAAGAATTGCTGAGAGAAATGTTGAACTCTCTAACACATATATTATGAACTGAGATTGACAATAAGAACCGTCGACAAAAGGGAGCCAGTGAGGTTTCAATTCTTTTTTGTTTTATCCTGGTTCCAGCTTATGGCTTTTGAATTTCAAGCAACTCAGCGATCGTTCGTCTCTCCAGGGTTCTTCCAGGTCATATGCTAGGTCACAAAATCTGAACATGCGACCTCAATTCCCTTCATACCATCATAATGTCCACATGTGTGATGTTTTCTATGATTGAATAACGGTCAGCGCAATTTACGAGTCCTTAGATAATGAAGAGATCTGTGTCCATACACAGTGACGTGGCATCAAGCTTGGGCTGATAGTTGACAAGTGCAATTCGCAGCCCACAGAAGCTACAGACAGTCAACGCGAAATGGCAGAATCTACCCCAATTTTCCATTGTCTTACTAAGACATTCCCATCACTGAACACATGGGTACCAACATGGGACAACCATGGACACAAAAATGGCCTGTTTCAGCCATGTAAATGTGGTGGCCATCAAAGGGTCTGATTGCTGTGTCAATAACCTCCCTCCCTGTCTCTCCAATCCATGTTCAACGTTCAGAAAACATTACCCAGGAGTGGTATTGTGTTAACTGTACGTAGCTCTCTGAGAGCAGATTAAGTGCAACACTGACTGCAATAGTCATAAAGCTTCATATTTTGCATGACAAACAACTGATCAATCGGCGTGCGAATCTTCAAATTCAGTCCTTACTCCTTTCTCCAACGAAATGCACGAACCACAATGAGTAACATCTCCAAGATGCAAACCAGTAACACACTGGGTCTCTTTTGTCGGCGCCGAGCAAACCTATGGTATCCAGCATCTAGAAGAAAAAAGTCAGTACATGTACAGAGACGCAATCTGATGCAAATTACCCTTAAAACCTGGATTGACTCTGACTTGGAAGAAGACTTCCAATACTGCTGCTGGGTAAACATTCTGCAGCTCTCCCGTAAAGACTCTGTGTTTTCCTGCAACCCAGGGAATCGAACATTCACGTAGGCTCTTCTCTAATGCAATTACAGAGTCGATGAGAGCTGGACAAAGAATTTTGAAATGGCCAATAAATCTCACCTTCCATGATTACATTAAAAAATGATCGCTGTTCCTAAATCTGGAAGAGAATATCTTTGAACCCGAGACCTAACGAGTGTCAAAGTGAATGTTCCGTTTGACAGGGTGCAAGCGAAAAGTTCAAGGTGAACGGCTGGATACTTGGTGCTGACGTTCTGCTGATTTAAGAGCATTATCTACCCCAGCGTATAATCTGTGGCATGGTTTATTTTGCTTAGTCTAATAAGTGCCCAACTGTTGCTGCTTTTAAAGCCAGTTTACAAAACCTTTTGCCTCGATTGTCTGTGCTGGATACCGGACAATATATTGCGGTGCCCTCCTCCAGTAAACCATACTGAATGAAGTGCAGGAGCCCTCATCTTCGAAAGTCTATCAAAACTGGAGTGCATCATTGCATATTTGTGACAATGCATTCAGTGCGGGGATAGACAATCACAAGAAATGTTAAAAATGGAGCAGTCATCTGGCGTGGTCAGTTGGCTCTTCATATGGAGTTCAATTTTCTTTTTATCGTTGGAGGATGAATGTGTCGCTGGCTCGGTCAATACACACAACTCTTACAGAACTGCCGACGAGGGGGATAAGAGTTAACAAGGTAGTTGTGGATGTGGAGTCATATGTCGGCTAAATCAGGTGAGAATGACCGATTTCTCTCCCTAATCGGTATTACTGAAAGAGATTGTTTATTTTTTCCTGATTATTTACAAGTATTTCATTGTAATCATTACTCTCATTAAAAGTGCACCATCTGCCAAGAGAAGTTGGAACCCAGCTCCACAGAACTTTGACTAAGTATCTGAATGAACAACTAGTGATAGGTCCATTAGTCCATCATCACCCCCCATCTTTAGTAAAGGCATGAATCTATCATGATTTAAGGATGGCACCATGCCACGATAGTTAGCATTACAGCATCAGAGTGGCCAGAGATGTAGGTGCCATTCCAGACCATCTGCGTGGAGTTTGCACATTCCTCCCATGGCTGTCATGATTTAACAAATGTCCATGGGGTTCAGAGGTGGTGAGATGCGGTAGAGAGAATCTGATTGCGATGCAATGCTCTACGAAGTGTCCCTGCAGACTTGATGGGTTGACTGACAATTTTATGCATTGTAAGTTTTCTTCCATGCTACCACAGAAGCAACCTCTGATAACAAGCTGCAGCACAATTCTGCTGATCTCCATGGAGAACGTTGTTTAAAGTATGGGGATTGCTAACCCAGTGTATGCTACACAGCTGGGACCGGATCTCCGTTCACATGGAGAGAAGCGTGGATGCTTGAGCGGGAAGTTTTGCATCATCACAGATAATTTATCAGATTTCTAAACCAGAAAGTTATAATGACCATTGCTGCATCATTTCATGTTACGTTTGTGGGTGGGCTGTTGTGTACTCGCTTGGACAGCTGGAGGGAGTGCCTGGCAATGATTGAAGTTGTTCTGATTGCGGTGGGGATACAACTTGGAACGTAGTTGTTTGATTCACTGATGAACACTTCCAGGATTCAGAATGGCAGGATGTTCAGTCTTGTACATGAGGGAAGGACTCAGTGCCCAATTATTTGTTATTTCATATTATGAAACTTCCATTCCTGGACACTGCGGAGTGGTTTAATGCCATGCACTCTGTTTTACATATAGTGGCCATTGAAATCTGGAAGCAACTTGAGCTGTTGACACTCTAAAACTTACTATAGCAATTCTGAAATCAATGCTTGGGTTACATGACTCCCATACTTTGCTTGAATTATCTCAGGTGCTTTAATGTGTATGTTAAAGTCTTCTCGGAAACTCCAACCAGTCAGAGTAATCTCTAAAGCAGGTGAAATCAACAATTGTCGACCGCAAAAATAATGAGTTCATGATCGTGTTTCTGGGAGCAAATGGCTGATCATGTTTTTCCCAAAGTATATTACATGCGAAAACGATTCAATTATACAGTTCGTGTAAGCAACAAGGAAGGCAGAGGAAACGAGAGATTGATCCAGTGATCGACAGCAAAAAGAAATCTGTGATTTTCCTCTTTTACATATCTGTCAAATTCATGATTTTCTGGTTGTGGTTTATTTTATACGTCGTTAATGCTGGTTATTCAGTGGATTACGTTGCTAGTTATTCCTTTGTCCACGCTGCATGTTTGCTGTCAAATCTAATTAACATAATTGCACAATCATGTAATGTTCTCATTGCATCATTACAAAATTATGTAATTTTGTCATCACAATATGTACTTTTGTTATTATGTAATGATAAAACTGCATAATTATGTAATTGTGCAACTCAGGTTTCAGAGCACATCTGCAGCATGTAGAAAGGAAGAAGCAGCGACATATTTCAGAGTATAACCAGCATTCTTGTCACACTGCTATCGAAAGGTATTCTGAAATTTGCAAAGGTTAAAAATCATTTACAAGGATATTGCTGAGGTTGGAGAGTTTGAGTCCTAAGGAGAGGTTAAATCGGCTGGAGCTACTTTCCCTGGAGGGTTTGCAGCTGAGAGGTGACCTCAAAGAACTTTATAAAATCATGACGGGCGTGGAATAGGAGATACAAGATTTTATGCCCAGGATGGGGGAGTCCACAGCTCGGAGGCATAGATTTAAGGTTAGTTGGGCAAGTTGTTTAAGTGATCTCGGGGCTGCTTTTATTCACACAGGGGGTGGTGCATGCATGGAATGCGTTGCTAGACGAGGTGGAGGAGGCGGGAAAAATTACACCATTTATAAGTCATCACAAGGTGTATTGATTCGGAAGGAGTTAGAGAGAAATGGACCAAATAACGGCAACTAAGACTAAATTGATTGAGGGTAGCGAGTTTTGGGAGGATTTGTTGCGAAGCTGAAGCTAACTCGTTGGCATGAACATGTAGGAGCCAATTGTGTATTTTCGTGCTGTACAACTCTGACAATCTATAAACATAATTAAACAGACAAACTAAATGGATTTAATAAAGATATTAGGTCAGTAGACTTATTTTCAAACAGGTTGTTTTTAAGTAACGTTTTATGTAGGAGAAGGAGCTGCGTAATGGGAAGTGCTTACAGAGGGAGCCCTAAAGATAAAACAGCTCAGTAGCACAGGAAAGAACCCAATTGTCCGACCTTCTGTTGATATTGAAATTCTTACTTGCCATTTCATCTTTGAATTAATTCTACGCAACACATTTTTTTTCTTTCTCGCCAGCTGGTAACATGTATATCACAGCAGAATACCTCTCAATGCCGGGGAGATTTTGTATAATCAGACGGGTTAGGAATCCGTGTCATAACAGTTTCGTGGTTGACCGTCCAGAATTTGGACATATGTGGACACATTTGAATGGATAGCGTTTCAAAAAGTCTCATAAAATTTAAACTCTTGGCATTTTGTCATCTCCATCTTTAAATAAGACTTAGGTGACAAAATTTCTTTAATTTTGGTTACTTGTGCTTAGGTTAATTAGTTCTGAGGAAAATGACCTAGAAATTTATGAAAGACGGTCAGGGGTTAGAAGATGATTCCCAAAGTTGGAAAGGAAGTCTAAAAAGGCAGAGGAAGGATAAACGTTTCGAATTAGATTTCACTAGGGGTAAGAGGAAATCTGTCATTGCAGTACAGTTGGTCAAGCGCTTCGGTACATCAGAGAAACAATCAAGTGCAATAGAGATAGAAAGATTAATTAGCAAATGAGACTACAGGATTTAAAAGATAAAGAGAGGGAGATAAAGTTCTTAGCTGAGCAAAAACAGAGAGAAAGAGAAAAAAGAGAAAGAGAGATAAAAGAGAAAGAGAAGAAACCGTGAGAGGAAAATAAAACGGACAGAAGATTCATAGCTGACTGAAAAGGAGTGATAGAATCTGAACTTCAGAAGTTGAGAATTAATCAGGAAAATCAAGGTAACAGAAGGGAGATGAAGAGGAAATGTAGAAATGTAAACAAGCATGTTGAAAAATTGCCACAGAGCGATGAAAAACCTGCAAAGCTGATTTTATTTCATTTGAAAAATTGGCGAGACAGATGGAGTGCCCAGAGAACTTGTGGGAAATGCAAGTTCAAACTAAGCTAAGACATGGAGCTAATACTGCCTGCAGCACTCAAGTGTCCAACAGTTGATTTTGAGTGGTTATGCATTTTTAGCAGACGTGTGTTGACAGCAGTTCAGAAACGTAAAGAAAGAACTAGGCCAGACTTAAGTTGACTTAAACTCAGCAAATTTAATAAATGGCCTTGAGACTCAAAAAAAAAGACACATGTGGTTCCAAGACTGATTATTTTGCTGGATCACCTTAAAAACACATTTCCTAAGATGATGGGAATTTAAGTGGATGAACAGAAAGTTCAAGAATTCAGAACAGTGGCAGAGAAGGCAGATAAACACCCATTGTGCATTTGATGGAATTTAGCTCCCAACAGAAATTATCCCGTGAGGGATAGACACTGGAAGATTGGGACATCCATATGTCTAAAACAAAGTGTCAATCACACCGGCAATGGTTGACCGTACTTGAACAAGTAATCCCAAGTGCGTGAAAATGCAAAAAAAAATCCATGTTTTTATTGATATGTCCTGGAACACTTAAAAGTACAGTGCAGGTGGTTTAAGAAGGGGACTGGGGAAATGAGTCTTCACTGCAATAAGGTAGGACACATAAAGACACAGTATTGGTGTTGACAAAAGGCACAGTGGGAAAAGATATGTTAAGAAAGGCGAAGCCAGTGGTAGTAAAGTATGATTTAAAGGAAACTCCAAGAAAATTTGATGATCAGCAGGAGAGTGCAGATTAAAGGCAGGGGCTGAGTATGGTGGTAGTTCCTTATTGCTGTAAAGATCTCACCACAATGGATCAAGTTTGCTCACAAAGAACGTGGGAGAAGGGAAAGAAGTTGCAATTTTGAGGGATGGGGACGGATCAATCTTGAATCATAGGAGATCCAAGTATTTGCGCACGCTTTTACATGTTATTCGAGAGAGTGGTAATTTGTGGAATAGATGGACAGGAATTTGTGTAAGATCATGTTTGATTGCCACATCATGACTGTGTAAGTAATAGTATGAGTGATTGACAGACCGCCAGCTCCAGGAAGGCAGTTTGTTCTTGGGAACGATTTAACAAGGTCCAAGATGGAATTGACGTTTCTTGTTTCCGAGAATTCAGAGGAAAACCATGGAACTGAGGAGTTAAAACACCCTGGATATTTTTTCCAGAGTGTGTAGTAACAAGATTTCACTATCATGAGTTGCCGCAGGAAGGAAAAAACTGAAGAGAAAGACGACGGCGTTGAAGCTTAGTCAGCTAACACCTCGTTTGATGTAATGGTACCGGAAAACCTGAACAGGTAGAGGGTCAGGCAGAGATGTTTAGTTCTGCAACTCTAACGAACTTTCAATAAACAGATGAGACAATGCAAAATTGTGAAATAAACTCGATACAGATCGGGAATCCGAAAACATTCCTGAATGTTATTATCTCAAGGATCGAATTCGAAGACGAAAATGGAAACCACACCAGGTTAGTGGAGAGCAGAAAAGGACGGACGTGCACCAGATTGGGTTGCTGGGAGCTGACAGACTGGAAGTATTTCGGCTTGCACATCAATTACCACTCAGAGATCACTTAAGAAAGTGGAAGACTCAGATCAAAGTGCAAAAAATAATTCTCTTAACTAGGACTGCATAAGGATGTGGTAAAATTTTGCCGTACGTTTCATACATGCTAAATGGTTGGTAAGCCACACGCAGCAATAACACCAACAACTTTATTGGTAATTCCTGCATTTCAAGATTCGATCATGCAGGTTATGTCTGACTGGGTAGAATTGGGGAGAATGTGTCCTCTTCTGAGATAATATAAAATGAAGATATCCATAAACTTTAAAACACTTAAAGAAATAAATAATCAAAAGTTTTGCTATTGCCTCACAGGCCTGTGATTTTTTGAAATTCTCCTAATCAAAAGTCAGTGATGCAAATCATTTCAATATGGAGCTGAAAGATTGTTAAATAGCCAGTGGATTAAGGAATATCAGCGGAGTTTGGACCTCACCTTAGAATCAGATCTGTTGGGATAATATGGAAAGGTTGAATAGGACAGGAGGCCTCTCCTTCTTCTTGTTGATTTGATAAATGGCCCATCGATGTTGAACATAGCGCAGCACAGTAGCACCGTGGTTAGCACTTCTGTCTGTCAGCGCCAGTGACCCTGGTTCAATTCCAGCCTCAGGCAACTGTGTGGAGTTTGCACATCCTCCTCGTGTCTGCATGGTTTTCCTGTGGGTGATCTGGTTTTCTCCCACAGTCCAAAAATGTGTGCAGGGTAGGTGAATTGGCTGTGCTGATTTGCCCATTGTCTAAGGTAAAGGGGTCAACGTAGGGGAATGGGTCTTGGTGAGTTGTGAGTCGGCGTTTCAGGGTGCACTTGTTGGGCTGAAGGGCCTGTTTCAACACTGTAAGGAATCTAATCTAATCTACACTATGGGAAAAGCTACAGTATCCGAAGACTCGAAAGTGGTATTCGATGAGCACATTTCTATTCATCAGCAGAGGCCATTGCTAAACGTTTGCTGTGTTTATGGAATGAATTGTCTAATTTTTGATCACTTGTCTGATGGCTTTATGGTCTCAAGGTCTGGTGAGCGCCACTACAGGCCTTCCTCTCTTCCCAAAAGTAACAATTCCATTACAGTCATGGATAGCTGAGGTTTCCACCACTTTAATTCAAGTGCATCCCATCCTGAATTCAACGGAGCCCTGGAAAGGTAGCAACAGATCCTGAAGTATCCAGAACCTCCTGCTCTCACGAGGGGGTTGAACAGTTCACCCACTTTACTGCACCTTCCACCCCGACCTCAAATTTACCTGGACCGTCTCAGACTCCTCCCTCCCCTTCCTAGACCTCTCCATTTCTATCTCGGGCAACAGACTCAACACAGACATTTACTACAAATTGACCGACTCCCACAGCTACCTAGGTTACACCTCCTCCAACTCTGTCCCCTGTAGAAACGCCATCCCATATTCCCAATGCCTCCGCCTCCACCGCATCTGCTCCGAGGTCGACCAATTCCACTATAGAATAACTCAAATGGTCTCCATCTTCAAAGACGGCAATTTCCCCTCCGGCGTGGTCGACGACGCTCTCCACCGCATCTCCTCCACTTCCCGCACCTCTGCCCTTGAATGCCGCCCCTCCAATCGCCACCAGGACAGAACCCCATTGGTCCTCAGCTTGCACCCTACCAACGTCCGGATACATCTTGTCATCCTCCGTGATTTCCGCTGCCTTCAGACAGAGCACACCACCAGGGATATATTTCCCTCTCCACCCCTATCTTCATTCAGGAGAGACTACTCACTCCGCGACTCGCTGGTCAGGTCTACCAGACCCCCACCAACACAACCTTCACTCCCAGCACCTTCCCCTGCAGCCTCAAGAAGAGCAAAACTTGCGCCCACACCTCCGCTCTCACCTCCCTCCAAGGTCCCAATGGATCCTTCTATATCCGTCGCAAATTCACCTGCACATCCACACACATCATTTAGTGTATCCACTCCATCCGATGGTTTTCTCTATATTGGGGAGACAGGCCACCTACTTGCGGAACGTTTCAGGGAACATCTCTGGGACACCCGCACCAACCAACCCATACGCCCCTGGCTGAACACTTTTGCTCCCCCTCCCACTCCGCCAATGACATGCAGGTCTTTGGCCTCCTCCATCAACCAACCGTGGCCACACGACGCCTGGAGGAAGAGCACGTCATCTTCTGCCTAGGACTCTTCCAACCAACGGGATGAATATAGATTTCTCCAGCTTCCTCATTTCCACTCCCGCTCCCTTATGTCAGTCCCAAACCTCGGATTCAGCACCGCCTTGTTGACCTGCAATCTTCTTCTCGACTCTCCTTCCCCAGCCGTCTCTGGCCTATCACACGCACCCTCACCTCCTTCCATCTATGGTATTTCCAACGCCCCTCCCCCAGATTCCCTCCACCCTACTTTTTATCTCAGCTCACTTGGCAATCCATCCTCATTTCTGAAAAGGGCTTAAGCTCGAAACGTCGATTCTCCTTCCTCGGATGCTGCCTGGCCTGCTGCGTTTTTCCAGAAACACAGTTTTCAACTCTTGTACTCCAGCGTCTGCAGTTCTCGCTTTCTCCATAGGAGATCCTGTCAACGCCATGTTTAGTTCTCCCTATCAGATTGAGGAAATATTGAGTCATTTGTGGATGACATTAACGTGGGTAGAGTTGGGGACAGTACTGGAGGATTAGATTAGACTTGCAGTGTGGAAACAGGCCCTTCGGCCCAACAAGTCCACACCGACCCGCCGAAGCGCAACCCACCCATAACCCTACATTTACCCCTTACCTAATGCTACGGGCAATTTAGCACGGCCAATTCACCTGAATTGGCAAACTCCACACAGTCAGTCGCCTGAGTCGGGAATTGAACCCGGGTCTCAGGCGCTGTGAGGCAGCAGTGCTAGCCACTGTGCCACCGTGCCGCCATGTTGCAGGTTCCAGACGAACATAGGTAAGCTGCAGAGCTGGGCTAAGAGGTGGAAAATGAAGATTAAAGTGGAAAATTGGGAGGTAAGTCACTTTGGAAGACGTAACAGGAAGGCAGAGTTCGAGGATAATGGTGGGAATCTTGGTATTGTAGATGAGCAGAGAGATCTCGCTGTCGAGTTACATAGATCGCTCAAAGTTGCTATCCAGTTTGATAGTGTGGTTAGGAAGGCGTAAGGTGCGTTAACGTTTATCGGTAGAGTGACTGACTTTTGGAAACCTGAGCTCATGCTGCAGCTAAACACTGGGAAGACGCATTTGATGTATTGTGTACAGTTCTGGTCACGACATGATAGGAAGGATGTGTACACGTTAAAGAGGGTTCAATCGTGATTTACTAGGAGGGAAGGACTTATAAGCAACGTCTGTCGGAGTTGAGGCTGTTTGCGTTAGACAGAAGTTTGAGAGGTAACGTAATTGACTCAGATAAGATAATGTGAGTGTGAGATATGTTGGACAGTGAGAAACTTTTCCGTCCAGGCAATGGCTAGCAGGAGGGGGTATCGCTTTGAAATGACGGGTAATAGGTAGAAGACATATGTCAGAAGTAGTTTCTTTACTCCAAGAGTAGTCGGGGCATGAATCGCACTGCCTGTGACAGTCGTAGACTCGCCAACGTTTAAATCATCGTTACATAAACATATGGACGAGAATGGAGCATTGTAGTTTTCATGGAATTCACACTGGTTTCACAGGTCGGCGCAATGTCAATGGCTGAAGGGTCTGTAACTAACTGTAATGTTCTATGTGCTATGTTCTATATCAATATAAACCATGTGGTAAGGATGCCAGATATATAATTTATGTGAAAAACAATGTTGAAACACTAATATAATAGAGCCAGGGAATTGGAAAAGTAAATATTCCTTAGTGCCCTGCAGAGGAAAGATTCAAATCCAAATGCTGTTGATTTTGATGTGTTTCAAAATACATTATTTAGCACGAAGTCATTAAGGAATGAGATAGGATACTGAGCTACCTGACTTAGGAACAAAGAAACGATTTGAAAGTTTTCTCGTAGCAGTAGGAGAACAGATGCAGGGAGTACTAATACGATTGTGCATGAGATGGAAGTAGGGCATGCTGTTCTGATAAAAACATAACCCATGCGTCTTTTAAAGTGAAAACGACGTGTTTAACCACAAATAGGCGATATTAGAATTGATAATGATGCCTTTTGGATTGAAAAACGCAATAGCCACATTCCAAAGACTCATGATTAGCATTAAAGCCGAATTAACAAATTGTGCTTTCTATCTCGACGATGCAGCGATCTATAGCCAATCATGGAAGGTCTCGTGGCACAATTGGTAGAACTCTTTGAATGATTATGAGTCGCAAAGCCGATAATAAAGAAAACAGAATTCACGAAGGCAGAGATCATGCTCTTGGTGTATAACTTCCATTTTGGAAGGATTATGTCAAAAAACGTGATGAGGAAGGCCATCGTGGAATTTCCGTGAACGTTTTCAATGAAACAATGTTTCGATTCTTGGGATTGAGCGGATTCTGCCGTCAGTTGTTGCAAGCGTTAGCAAAATGTTGACACTGCTGATGGATTGATTAAAAGACCACAAATTTTAGATAGACAGAAGAATAAGATGATACATTTGTGAATGTAAAAGTCGCATATTTAGCCTCACTGTTTTAGTTCCAAAAAATATTTTTGAAGCTGTTCAAAGTTTCGATGAATGCCAGCAATATATGCGTTGGAAGCTGTATTGATGCAGGAACAGCCAAGTGAGCACTTTTTGGGAAAACATGTTCAAATATACCATAGAAGATACCCCAAAATTGAAAACGAACACTGGATTTGCAACATTTTAACCTTTATGTTGGAGAAGGATGTGTACACTGAATATAATCCTCTCACATTTTTGGGAAGACTTAAAGACGAAACTGAGAGTATTTCCTTAGAACGTAATTTACTGAATTTTAGTTCAAAAATTGAGGCACGTAAGAATCTGATAGGAGATGCACAATTGTGAACTTTGAAGGAAAAAGTGACTGATTACAGTTTATTTGTATGTGTGCATAATTAATATGATAGGTATAGTTCCAGTTAATGACATAAGTGTTTCATAGTAATGGTACAAATAATTAGATTTTAACATCTATCTTTTCATTTCGATTGTTCATTTTTATTACGCTGTCGACAACATGCATCGACACTTTAAGATAGAAAGCATTTCTCTGAATTAAAAGTACAGACATAGCTGCCAGATAAAAGTCAGGCTGTTCCAAACGTAACTATTGTCTGTTCAATGGAGACCTGGGGTTTGTTTGTTTTGTAATTGGGGCGTGTTTAAACTGGTATATTGAAAATTAGAGGGAGAGCATGTGCCATCGCACAACAGGAAACTGGTGCAGAGCCAGAGATCAAACTGTCAATCTAATGTCTTTCTCACAAAGAAACTCGAAGGTAATATCTATCATATTTCAAGTAAAACATGCTCACATTAAAAAAAGAAGGTCCAGGCAGACGAAATGGAAGATTGAAGACAGAGAATAAGGTAGAGACTGTGCCAGGACCTTGAGATTAATCAATGTCATGTTGAATTATTGAGTGATTGGAGCAGATTTTCTTTAATAGAATTTGTGTCAGTTAGTAAGTACTTAACAAAAAGGGAGACTTGACGTTGTGATCAGTTTTTGTTAAATGTTCCCTGTTAGTATTTGGAAAATAAATTGAAATTTTATTCACATAATGGAAATTAGAAGTTATCTGTCACTCACATTTCAACAAATTACGAGGCTACGCGGTTTTTTTCTGGTGTTTGGTCTTCGTTAACAGAGGGATTCGACCCCCGTGTCGTGACATTGTGAATCGAGTGAAAGACACTAAGAACACAATTCTTTAATCATAGTTCACTATCATCTTTAGCACGCAAGCACTCAATGAGAGCAATTCTAGACTTAATCTTCTCAAATGACGCTGGTCTAGTGGATGAGTCGGTTGAGAGAGGATATTTTGAACTAGTGACAAGAGAACAATAAATTGACCATAATTATGGAACACAAGAAGCACAACAAAGTTAAAAGTTTGATGGCTGATGCAGATAAATCCTATGACTCAGAGAGAGCATCTGGTTTAGTTGGACTGGGTGAAGATATTTGAAGTCAAAATAATAATGAATACTGCGGACGCATACAAAAATGACAAAATATTGACAGTGTCGACATCACCCGAAAACAGAAATTGTAATGCATCCATAGGTGGCGCTAAGCAAACAAGGTGAGATGAATCAGTGAAAGGAAGATTCTGATCATTCCAAAAAAAAGGGAAATACTGACGAAAGGCTTGCAGACGAACCAAATCGATTGCAAAAAAGATCCAAACGTCCAAGGGATGATAGGAAGGTAATTACCAAGTAATACTTTAAAAAATGCAAAGATAATGTTTCAATAGATTAAGAGCAAAAAGATAATGTTAAAAATAGACAGCGATCAAACGGTTGCAAACCTTTCTTCCAAATGAACCTTACAAAAAGAGAACATCACCATATCAATTTTGCAGAAAGAAGTGCTTGTTTGGCTTGGTGAGTGAGATATCATGTCTCACAAATTTGTTTGACTATTTTGATGAAGTGCCCAGGAAGATTAGCGAGGTTAATGTCCACTTCAACTCCCCCTCCCACTACACATGCAGGTCCTTGGACTTTACACCGCCAAATCACGCCACTCGAAATCTGGAGTAAGAAAACCCCATTTTCTTCCATTGCACCCTACAACCACATGGCACCATTGATTTCACCATGTTGCTCATCTCCCTCCCCGCACATCAACACAGATCCAACCCTCCAACACGGCATCACCCTCCTTAACTGTCCTGTCTGTCCATCTTCCTTCCTACCTATCCACACCACCCTATCGTGTGACCTATCACTATTATTCTCAAACGTCAGCTAACTATCGCCTTCTCAACCACCTGGACCCCAGCACCACACTCCTAATTATCTTCCATCCCTCTGCACATCCCATTGAAAAAGGCTTTATGCCCAAAACGTCGATTCACCTTCTCTTCGGATGCTGCCTGACCTGTTGAGTTTTTCGAGGACCATAATGTTCCACTCTGACCTCCAGCTGCAGACCTTACGTTCTACTATTGGAGTGCCTCAAAGGTCGGTGCTGGGTCCATTACTGTTTGCTATCTGTATCAATACTTTGGATGCGAATGCACCAGGCATGATTAGCAAGTGTGCTCATGACACTAAATTAGGCAGTATCGTGGATGGTATAGAACTGCCAGAAATGTCAGCAGATTCTTGATCAGCTGGGGAAGTCGGTTGAGAAATGACAATTGAAGTTCAGTATAGAAAAATGTGGGATCTTACATTTTGGAAAGATTAATCAAGGTAGTACTTTCATGGTGAATGGTAGAGCTTAAAGAGTGTAGTGTAAAGGTGGATCTTGGAGTTTAGCTTTACATATGCTGGAAAGTGGATTTACAGGTAGACTTGACAGAGAAGAAGGCTTTTGGAACACTGACCTTCCTCAGTCAGTACACGGAGGACAGAGGTTGCAAAGTTATGTTGTAATTATACAGGATTTTAGTGAGAATGCACTTGGAGTATTGTGTTCAGTGTTGCTCACCTTGTTATAGGAAAAATGTTGTTAAACTGTAAAGCGTGTGGAAGACATTTTCAAGGATGTTGTCTGGACTCCATGGACAGAATCACCAGGTGTGGTTGGACAAGCATGTACCTATTTTCTTTAGAGTGTAGCAGACTGATTGGCGACCTCATAAAGATGGAAAAGATCATAGAAGGCATGGATTTGGCGAATACACTCATTTATTTTCCCGGAATTTAGGAGTCGATGATGAAAGGGCATCAGTTTATGTTGAGATCAGAAAGAATAAAAAGGAACTTGAGGAATATGGAATTAGGTGTCTGCAGAAGCGCTTGAGACGGGTATATTAACGACATTCCAAAAGCATTTGGCAAATACATGGATCGAAAAGGACTTGAAGGAAATTGGCCATGCTCAGGGAAATGGGATTGTTGTGTTCGGACATTTTGTTGGCACGGACCACTTTGAGTGAAAAGGCATGTCTCCGTGCTGTCAGAACCAATGACAGTTGTCAACAAGATATCCCCTCGTACCTGGACAGCAGAAATTCGTGATAGAAGACTTTCAAATCCAATAGAGACTGTGGGAAGACTATTCAAGATCTTCAGTTGAATGTTCAAAAATAACTCTGAACATCAGAAGGAAAGTAGCAGTCGAAGTATTTAGCAAGCCTTCATGTTACAGATGGTAAAGGAGACTAATTTAATCCATTATACAAATGGATTAAGAAACATATCAAATTTTACCTGGATGGACTTAATGATCATTCCTGATGAAGGGCGTTTTGTCAATTTTCCTGTTCCACGGATGTTGCCTGACCATATGTGCTTTTTCAGCACTACTTTAATCCTGACTTGGTGGTTAAAACCTGTGTTTTCTAACAACGCGCCTGCACATCATGCGCTGCTGAAAATGGCACTGTGCAGATTTCGAGTACCCCTTCTAGCAGGGAAAGGGAGATTGGGACCTGGGGGATATTATTAGCAATCATTCAAACCCCATCTAAGAACAACATTTTTATTTCAGATTCATCCACATTTGGCAGATCCCAGGATTAAAAGCAGTTAATCTTCCACCTTCTTTCCTGTTCAAAATGAAATATATACATATGGGAAAGCTTGGAAATGCAGTCCACTTACTGATGTATATGACTGTCTATGAGAATCACATGGTTCATTAATCGTCAAAAACAATTTGATTGAAAGAAACATTTTTGCCGTGAACCATCACAAATTTCGAATTAAACACAAAAACTTCAGCGAATGAGCATTAACGCAGCTTGATTTAAATCAGAGATACTGTATGCAGTGTCCTAAAGTGATCAAATCCATAATCTGTTGAGAAAAACGTGACATGTTTCAAAGTCAGAATTATTTTCGATCAGGCCACGCGATCAGAATGCCAATGAAGGGCGTATACCCGAAACTTCAACTCTCTTGCTCCTCTGATAATGCCTGGCCTGCTGTGCTTTTAGCTCTAACTCTCCAGAATCTGCAGTCTTCACTTTCTCCAAATGTGCAAGCGTCCACTGGCTTCGCGTCCAAAGCACCTTTTAAGGATACCCATGTCGCCAATCACAGAATGACAAGCTCAATCGATGCTTTGGGCGAATCAATAACCACAGAGTTTCCCTGTGGAATTCACGCACAGAACAACAGTAATTCAAATAGAGTTTATCGCAGGCTTGTTCCCCCCCCCCCCCCCCCCCCAAGTCATGACTGGAGTTCCTGAATCCATTTATAGTAATGTGCAATGACACAGATAAGTGACAGACTTTCTTCAGAACAAGTGCCAAGAAATGAAGTAATAATTCTAAAGCATGGCGAGAGGGCAGTGGATTCATTTTGGGGAAGACTCGGCACTTTGAACACGACTGGGAAGAACAAAGAATATTTCGGATAGATCACTGAGAGAGGAGAGATTGATCTGAAGAATAAGAGAAGTAAAGGACCCTCAACTGTAGCTGACAAATCGTTGATACCAGGTTTAAATTAAAAAGATGTGCTTTCAACTGAGCTTAGCTAAAGTTCTTAACTCAATCTCTAAACCTGTCCACTTCCACAATTTGCTCTCATGTTCAATGTGGTCCTCAAAACCTACCTGTTTATGACATTTACAACTTGATACTTTCTTCCACAGGTGGTGAGGACCTGCGATCTATGCCTACAGCCATCCTATAGCACAGAGCTTTGAACTTATAGTGCTGAAGTTCACTGCTTCCAATCAACAGATTTGTGTATTTTTCTCATTATATGACAGAATAGTAAACAATACTCATCTTCCACTGAAAGTACAACTTAGGCTTGTTCTTTGTTGTTGATCATGTTGTTTCTCTGTGAACTGTACTGCGAAGGCAGGACGAAGCTGCACAGATTCACTGAGATTCTCTGAATCTTTGCAATTAACAGTTTCCTATTTCTTACGTTGACTGAGGTTACCCGACGATGCTCATTTCAATTTTCAAATGGCGAGATATTACTCAAACTTTGAAATAGAAGTCATAAACGAAACTGTTTGAAATACTCAGCAGGTCGGACAAGATGTGTGGAGAGAGAAAGCGGGGATTAACGTGCCAATAGAAATTATATTACTTACAGTGTGGAAACAGGCCATTCGTCCCAACAAGTCCATATCGACCATCCGACGAGCAACCCACCCAGACCATTCCCCTACATTTACCCATTCACCTAACTCCATGGGTGATTTAGCATGGCCAATTTACCTAACCTGCATATCTTTGGACTGTGGGAGGAAACCGGAGCACCTGGAGAAAACCCACGCAGACATGGGGAGAATGTGCAAACTCCACACAGAAACAGTCACCTGAGGCCGGAATTGAACCCACGTCTCTGGCGCTGTGAGGCAGCAGTGCTAACTAATGTGACACTCAGCACACTGTTCTGGAACAAGTCGTCAGTTTGTAATTTTTCAAGATATTCAGCTCTCTGCGCTTCATGGTTTCTGCCTCTTTCCAGCAATCCATCTTCTAAAAATTTCCTATCTTGTGCAGTATAGACAAGTGTTAATTCAACATATCAATCATCAGGCTGGAAACTCTGCACCTCATCCTTTATTAAGTGAGTTGTCACTCAGTTTTCTTTTCGGTTTGCATCCAAAGCATTTCCTTATGTTTCTCGTGTGTGCCTTCAACAGGAACAGAGGATAAAGTTGTTTGCAAAGCTAGCTGTGATGTCATTACAACAATTTCTCAATGCCATTTCATCACTAAGTACATACAATTAAATAAATTGTTTCAAATTGTATTTACAGCCTCAATTAACATCGAATCTCTTATCGGAAAGCACTGAAAAGTGGACAATGATTAATAAATATTCCAATATTCAGAAGATCTTAATCTGCACTCAACAGGAAGTTTTCGACATTGTCGATACTTTCCCTCTGGCGATTATTATGAAACACCACTCTATTTGCTGGTATCTTATTGCAAATTGACTCGTGATCCTGGCAATGCCATAATAGATGTGAACAACGAAACGAACAGAACCTCAAGCATTTCGTTTATTGAGTAAAACCATGTCTGAGTAATGCTCGGGTTGTCAAGCTGCGACCAGAAGCATCGTTGCGTAGTCCCCTGCTATTCACAGTGATTTCGATGTGGGCTCCATTTGTAATATGACCAAACTCAAAGTGACATAAAACTTAAAAGATTGCAAGCATACAGCAGTGTGAAAAGAGGGTTCAGCTGAACATTAATATTCTGAGTGAATAGGAAAGGGGATGGGAGATGGAAAAGAATGTGAATAAGTATGAGGTTATCCCCTTTGATTGGACGCCTGACAATGCTGAGCATTGCTTAAAGAGTAAACCTTAGGAACAACAAAGGTTCAAAAGGGCAAAGGCATTCATGTTAACAAGGCAGCAAACGTTAGCACCAGATGCAGAAAGCAATTCAAGAGGCAATTCGTATATAAGGTTTTGAGCTCCCTCAATCAAGCTGCCATCGCAACAGAACTGATGTGGGCACTTCTGGTCCTCCATCCGAAGGAAAGAAATAATTTCCTAAGAGGAAGTACAGCGACTTTAACTAAATGATTTCTGAGTTGGTCGGACTGTCTTGTAAGTTCGAGATTGAGGAGACTGCGCATGTTTTCACTGGAGATGAGAAGAAGGAACAATCTTCTCAGAAACATACAATACTATACAATGGATAGAAAGAGTAGATTTTGAAAGCATCCACTACTTCGAATTTATAAGTCAGGAATGTGATGAAATTAAGCCCAACTTGCCTGGAAGAGCAAATCATCAAGCTTGGAATCTGAATGTTAAAAATCAGCATGCCCTGCTCCATTTCATCCACTACCTTCAAAGTTCATTCCCTTCACAAAATAGTGGCAGCAGTGTGCACCATTGCAAAGAACCACTGTAATAACTCATTAAGGCACCTGAGACAATAACTTCCAGATCTGCAAACACTTAGCGAAGGACGAAGCATCAGAGACATGGATTCACCTGTCAGGTTCCCTCCAAGAAGATGTGGAAGGACTTTCAGTTAAATTACTTAAAGTTGTGCTTGGTGACTGTGATTATTCCTCATGAGGAATCTACCTTCTGCAGAGATTCATAAGGATTATATAAGCCAATGCGACAGCCATTACTAATCTGTCAATTTGTTTCCTCCTTCTGCTCAACCCCTGGTGTGTTGCCTCCTCTTAAGTAAAGTTCTTGCTCGAGTCCAGGGAACTTTTCTTTTCAGGACTGAAACGATGTATCAAAGTATTCTACGAAAACTTCAGTGCCCATTGCCAATGTTTTAGAACGGTTCGAACGTTATCTCCGGTTCAAATCTTGATAATGTTATGTCTTCTAAAATGATAATGTTCTGTAATCGAAAAAGATACAAGAGATTTTCAAAGAATTAATTTATCCGTTAACGTTCTCCATGTTAATGGAACTGCTTTTCGCTGTTTTGAAATATTTCCCACACGTTACATTTAACACACCACGTCAGATGTGAGGAAGACAATTAAATCCAGTGAGTTGCGCTCCCCCGTCCACGGAGCATACTGTCTGATCTCAGATTCTTTCAACATGTGAACAGACCCAACTTACCCATTCTGCCCTCGAATTCTAAACTGAAGTACGGTACTTTCATTTGCCAATATTTGACTCATGTCACTCTATTCTATTTTTTATCCATGTCCATGTACAAATATCTTTTAGATGTCAAAATTGCACTTTCACCACTTCCTCCGGCAGTTCATACCAAAAAAGCACAACCGCCTATGTGAAAAGTATCCCCCTCAGTACCCTTTTAAACAGTTTTTACCTGCAGTTTATACCTGTATATCCTGTTCTATGTTCCCCTACAGTGGCGAAAAGTCTGTTTAGTAACTTATCTGTGATCCTCATACTTTAAGTATCGCTTTAAAGACACCACTCTGCTTCCAACTTTCAAAGTGAAGAGACCCAACCTATCCAGTTGCACATTATGACGTAAACCTTCGAGTCTATGTGACATTTGAATGAATCTTTTTGCACCTTTGAAAATTAATAGCAATCTTCCTATGGCAGGGTGACCGATGTCTATGCAGAACTCAACATGTGGTCCCACTGTTGACTTCTACAACTGTAACAAGACATCTTTTATTCAACCTAGGCAATCGCGACAAATTATTTGTTCACTAGCCAAACATGACGGAACAATGTACTGGCATGATAATGTCTCTGTCTAAGACTCAATCACCAGGGCCGTACCAATAAGCATGTTAATGTTTTGTCAGTTCTGTTTTAAGTGAGAGAGGCAATAGCAATTTCCCACATTTGTATTATTCGAGCAGATGCAATGACATGATAGGCATTAAACTGCACGTGACATCTTAGAAATTGGCTTTCTAAGTCTTACACAATTCGATCATAGAACATAGAACAGTACAATATAGAAACGGGACCTTCGGCTCACAATACACGAGCATGATGTCAAATGAAACTAAACTCCTGTACCTGCTCTTGGTCCATTTCTGTCCATTCTTTGCATATTCGTGTGCAACTTACAGTCCCTACATACTACAAATACTCCACCTCTATGCGGATCGCCAAATGCTAAACTAGTATCATTATGCATAAAAACAAATATAAAAATGCCCCTCACATCGTCTTTGAAAATTTCCATCTCTGACATATATTCTGATCGTTAAGTGATCCATGCATCTTATGATGTTTTCGACTTCTATTGAGTCTCGCCTCAGTCCCCGTTTCACCATAAAAACAAAACCGGTTTTTCAACTCTCTCCTTGCAGCTCATACATACTAATCCAGGGAGCATCCTCGTAATCATGGTTGATCACTAGTAAATGGTAAATAGTGGCAAATGTTTAGTTGGTAACGTCCAAGAAACACAAACAATTGTCTCAGCGCCATTACTGATCAATACGTTTACACTTCACTTTCGATGGATGGAACCACTTTGTGCACTCTGGAACATAACCATGTTGAAATTTGAAGAAAAATCCTGGTTTGATTACGGTGAGGCCCCTTGAACTTGACTGGTCAAAGCATGATCTCACAGAACTAGTATGACCTCATGGTGTACGTCACAGAGAGAAATGAGACATCAGAACCAGTTTGTAAACTGGCTTTGACTGAAGCACGTGGCTGCACGAGTAAACACATGGAAGACAATGTCACTCTACCACTGTGTCTCTGGCTTGTCTGTGTGTTACTGAATGCGATCATGAAGAAGATCAAAATAGCTCCATTTCAGAAAGAGAGCACCCAACATGAAAAGACTGTCAGCAAATGATCAGGCAGAATCTGGCGAGTTTAAAAGGCGAATCTAAAATTCTTCATCTTCCACTCTTTGAGGCTTTGGTTAAAAATGAGGAACTGATACTGACCGATTTACGCACAGCAAGTCTAACTCTTATTTAACTTGATAAAACATGGAGAATTGTTTTTTAACATGGTTCAGCACTTTTACTGCTCAATGTCACTCGTCTCCTTTGTCCTCGCCAGTCCCAGCATCGCTAAAGCATGATACAGAATTTGGGAGAGTTTCAGGCATCGGAGGAGTTGGCAGATATAGGGAGGGGCGCAACAGCTGAAGGAAGACCCAAAGATCTGGAAAGATACAGAGGCAGGAAGAGGCTACAGAGATGAGGAGTTGTGTAGAAGAAGGGGGAGTTTCTAGAAATAGGTTTTTTGTTGCTGGAGGTAGTTTCAGAAAAAAAGGGGTACTGGATGTAAGTTTGTTCACTGAGCTGGAAGGTTGGTTTCCAGAGGTTTCCTCACCAATTGAGGGTCACTGATGCTGTTACCTGGTATGGTGATGCAACATCTGAAAAAGATGTCTTCCAACACAGAGAGAAAACTTCCATCCAGAACTTCAACGTGAGATTCTTGTCTTAAATTCACTAAGAATTTTCCCGAAACTCACTTAGAATTAAGATTTTGATGTAGATTTTGGCACATGCTACAGAGTTAGGAAGTGCAGAGAGTGGGGTGGTGGGGCACTGTGCAGTGGATATGAACACAGATGGTCCATTTAGTAAGATTGCAGATGTCAATAAAAGTTGAGTTCTAGTGGACAGCGAAGAAGGTTAACTCGCAGTAAAATGAGAACTTCATCAGGTGGGCCATTAAGCTGAAGAGTGGCAGATGGAGTATAATTAAGGTAAATGTGAGGTGCTGCATTTTACAAAGGCAAATGAGGGCAGTACTTCTTCACTTAATGGTAGGTGAAGTGCTGCTAGCAAAGAAAACATTAGAGACAGATTCATAGTTTCTTGAAAGGAGAGTTCCGGTAGAATAGATAGTGAAGAAGGCATTTGGTATGCTTTCCTTTAATGTTGAGTACATTGAGTACAAGAGTTGAGAGCTCACGTTACAGCTTTATATGTCCACTTTTTGGAACATTTTATGTATCTCTGGTCTCCCTCCAATAGGAAAGATATTCCAAATCTTGAAAGAGTTCGTAAAATATTTGGAAGATTATTGCCAGGGCTAGATGGTTTGGTCTGTAGGGAGATGCTGATTACACTGGAGATGTTTTACCTGGAGCGTTGGAAGGTAAGGGATGACATTATGGAGTTTAAATAGCATGAGGGACATGGATACAGCAAATAAGAAGGATCTTTTTCCTCGGATGGTGGAGCCCAGAACATTTAGGATGAGAGGGAAATATTTTAAAGAGATGTAAGTGGCAAGATTTCCATGCCTGTATGGTGTGAGTATGTTTGGAATGAGCTGCCAGAAAAAGTGATCGAGGCTGGTACAATTACACCACTTAAGAGTCATCTGGAGAGCTGCAGGAATAGGAACGGTTTAGAGGAATATCAGCCGAGTGCTGGCAAATCCAACTAGATTGGTCGAGGCTATCTGGTTGAATGGAAAAATTGGACTGAAATGTCCTTTTTTATGTGCTGTACACCTCTATGAAGCTATGAATCTAGGATGGGGAGTTTCAAGATTAGCGGCCACATATCTTCCGGTGGGAAGAGAGAGATTTAAAGCAAACATGACAAGTAAATGTTTTGTACAGAGGTTGGTTTGCTTTTAGAATAAACATCGTGAGGAGTAAATGGATGGGTATACAATTACAACATTTAAAACGCATCTGGATTGATATATGAATAGTAAAGAAAAGAAGCAACATGAGGCAGGAGCAGGTAGGTAGGACTACTTTAGTTCGGGATTCTGTTCAGCATGGGCCAGTTGGACCAAATTGTCAGATTCCACGCTCAATGACTCTGTGATTATATGGCCGTGTCACCCCCTCTTACAGTCTCTCCCTCCATCGCAGTTGCAATTGTACATTTAACTGTTTGCGTTGAGTTCCAAAGATGGAGGTCCAGCACGATTCTCAAAGATCATACACAGTTATATATCATTCTGTGTCATATTGAACCGTCTCAACTTTTGTCAAGAATTGAGAATTTAAAAGCTTTTCATTTTATGTTTCATAATGATCAAAGCAATGTGGAATTGTCGGTCATCAATGTAACGTGGAAGTGTAGATCACTGAACAATTTATCTGAACTAAGTGTTCAGAAACCAGCTTCATAGTGATAGCAGTGAAATTTGAGAGTTTCCTTCAGTAGTCTTTGTAACAGGCTTCAACAGGAAATTATGCTGTACACCTGACACAGTCTCTCGTGACGATCAGGTAACTATCAAAGACACAGTGAAAATTTGAACAGAAAACATGCTACAAGTCAGCAATTGTCTGGAAAATTGCAATTAATGTTCTTTAGAGAGAAATTATACATCATTGCTCCATTTCACGCGATCTTTGGTTCAGGATAAAATTAACTGTCTCTGTCAGCTCCTTTTCTACATGTCCAGTCCAATTAAAACAGCTGTCACTTACAAAGCAAGAACTCTGAACATTTCCCAGTTAAGCAATCCTATGTCAGGTTACAGAGGATAACTGCCCCTGCACTATCGCTCTCAGGCCATTGCCAGGAAAGGTACAGCACAGAGTTGGATAAACATTTGAAACTATTCTGGTTTGACGTAACCAACGTTCCCAAGGCAGGAGCTTTCGCTAAACTTTCCAAATGGCAAGGATTGTTTGTTTATGATGCAAAATGAAGCTCTGTGCTGTGTCATCAGAGAAGCTGAAGTGCATGAACAACAAGAGAAAAACAGATATCAAAACAGTGATCTTGCGGAGAGTGAGTTTGATTAATGGGAGATTAGGTGAAAGAGGAAACAAATTTCATTTTGTCTTGTCATTGGATGAAAACACTCAGTATTCAGATCCGATATGGTGCTGCCGAAGGAGATTTCTTGAGACTAAATGGGAATGTGTTCAACTGGTTATAACTGGTCAGAAACTTTTCAATATGCTCAGAAAGCTCCCGTCGATAATAAATGTTCAGCAGACTAAATATGGGATTCTGGGACATTAACATCCGAGAGAAAAAAAACATATCTGCAGGAAATATCTTAGTATGGAAAAACTGGATCTATCCTTTCTGGAACAGGCGCATCTGTTCGCTATACACGGATAGGATGACGGTCAAAACACATTTGCACAGGTGGTCACACCACAGTTTAGAGGTGTACGTGCTAAAAAGAAATACATGCTAATCCAGGATACCCAGAGAGAATCTAGATCACACCCCAGTTTCCTACTTTGGAAAATTGTGATGGAGAGGATTCATCGGGGGAATGCAAATTGAGATATATCAATGACAGCATGTACGGCTTATCTGGACAGAAAGTGAGGGAGAAGAGTGGACACACAGTGCTGATAGAGTATGCTGGAGTTTCTACAACTATAAACATACCTTCAGCGTGCTCTGATAACCTACATGCTGCAATGTCAATGATATTACAGAACAGCTGCAGGAAATTCTTCTGGAGCAGGATCCATGTTGTTGGCAAAAACTAAGTAGAATGGCCGGGATGTCATGCATAAACGAACATTTGACACAGCTTCCAATGGCATTTTAAAGCAGAACCTGTAACAAAGTGATCTCAGACTTACTAGCAGTCTAATGTGCTGGTGAGGATGGAAAGAAGCATTGAGTGATTGAAATGCGGCTGCAAACCTGCTTTGGAACAGGCAATGGGACTAGCTCTAGAACAGGTTGGACCTCAACAAGATGGACAGTTTGCATCTTGACATGACTGAAATGTACTTCCTCTCAAATAGATTTATGAGTGTTGTTGTGGAATTAACGAATGAGATTGTAAATGGCCTGCGAATGTGATAAGGATCTTGGTTGCAAGATAAGACTGCATTCATATTCTCTTCGGCCACTGTTCAATCTTTGGGCGTTCCTCTGATCGGTCCTAAATTGCTCCCAACCTTCAGACTTACCGTTGCTTCTGGCATTATTATCTGCCATTTCATTTGAATGATTGCAATGCAGTATATAACTTTTTGTTCACCCATTACAGCAGCTCGTGACATTTACAGCACAACACAACATGAAATACATTCATCGAGCATTGATGAAACAAGATCTAAGTCAGTCTTAAAAGGAATGAAATCAGTGAATAAATATGAAATATTTAACTGTGTGAGTGACAAATTAAAATCGGAAGTTTACATGCCAACATCCCAAATATCATGACGGTCAGTGGATGATCAGGAAATGGAATTCGCTGGGAAAGAAAACCAGAGGATGGAAGAGGTTTGGACAAACTAAATGTATGAAGTTTTTGAACTGTTTTTAGGCCGATATGGTGCTAAAATACCATGCTGCAGAGGTAACAATGGAATGAATGCATTCCTCACTAATTATAAGCTGGGCCAGGGATGGGTTTAGGAACTGTGTTGCAGATGGAAACAACAATTGTTGGTGATGATGCAAGTATCAATTTGATTTGATCTCAGACTCCAATATGAAGCCGTAAGCAAGCAGGATTCATCCAGACACAGTTCCTGCTGAGCTCGATGGACTTAGGTGAGTCTGAAAACATTTCATGGACAAATCTGATGATTTTGGCAGATCAATCACTTCTGACCCTATGCCAAGCTTCGGATTCCATCTGTTAGTGAGCCCGCTGATTGGGCATGGGATTACTTCATCAACACAGTAGCTGATAAGTCGAAAGAAATTAATAAATAATGGAAATGATCATGGCAGGTTCGGGGAGCTGAAGGGGAACAAACTGATGAATGTAGCTGAAAATGCATTGTCAATCGGAAGACGGACTTTTTGCACAGCATGTTATTTAATTTATTTAACGCAACACTGTTAAAACGTTTGTCCAGATGCGTGGGTCAGATAATTCAGTCAGGAAGACACAATTGAATTTCCCACCCTGGCCTGCAGTGAACAATGTTACTTGACTCCCGTTCATTTGAACTGATAGACTGACTAAAACTGATTGCTTGGAAACAAATGCTTCTGTGACATGCCTGATCACTCTTTTGGTTATGATTTTAGTATTCAGCTATCAGCGAACGGTGATTCATTGCTGACAGCATTTTACACTCACTTTGCCCCTTCAATCACTTTCGTTTTGCTCCACAGACGGAGTCATTCATCGCCTGTGAGAAAAAGAATATTATCATGTTGATGCTCCTCTTTCTCATTTCTATGCATTCTTCACATGGCCTGCTCATTCCGTTATGTACTGTGTCGAATGTTGCCTCTCGGTTACTTGGATATATTCATCGATTGAAGTATTTTTTAAAGGGATATTTCACGGCATCTTTTAACTGGCCTCTGAATTTTTTCTGTGTAATGACATAAATAAATGCATTTGTGCAGCAACTTAGGTTCCGCAGCATGTATGCAACTTGCTCAAACAGATCAAAAGCATCAGAATTCAAGGAATAACCAGTTTCAAATACGTATAGAATGTACACCAACCAGAGAAGTATGAAGCTGGCGGATATGGCAAAGAGTAAAACCACAGAATTCCGTCGGCTCTCTATCTCTGAGTCATTCTCTATATTTCTCGGACACTTCAGTCCCTTACGTACTTTGATAGTCTCAAAGATATGTCTCACTGTCAGAATGTTGAGAAAAAGAACTAAAGTGAACGGGAGAAATGGTGTTAGAAATTGTGCAAAATATTTAAAGCTTGCCCACCGACGGTCTTTAAAATAACTGGACTTGGTGTAACAATACAATGGAATATTGTTGCTGATCTTCCCAGGTTTAAATCGAAAGTAGTAAGGAATGTTCTTTAAAGAAAATAAAATGAAGATTGTTGCTAGAATTCTCATTGCAGTCTTCTCTGTGCAATACTTAGTTTTCATCTGATGAAAACAAATGGCGACAAATCGATCAAAAGTAAAAGCTGCAGTGAACCAGACAGAACAGTCAATGGTCAAACGGCCGAGGATATGGATGAAACTACAAATAGGAGTGATGTCCAGGAAGCAGTTTGGATAGTAATAGAAACGAAATCGTTTAAATACTACATCGAAAATAAGGAAGAGTAGGTCAGACGTTGCCATGGCCACCAGATAGCGAATGGTGCATGTGGAAAGACCACAGTTACCCCACGTCAGCAACACAATCACCAGGAGACTAACTGTAAGAGAGAGAAAGGAAAAATAAAATTTGAAGTTACTGATAAAACTTTGTCTGCGCATGAGATCAGACTGTAAGTAATAGATTTTCACACAAATGTAATTATTTTTGCATTTCTCTTGAAGTTTAAAGAGTCCAAACTCTTGAAATGGTAGCGATTTTTGTGAAGATTTGTACGTCACATTGCGGTTCAGGTTGTGAGGTTGCTCTGTGAACGAGGAGATTTGTTGTCAGACGATTTGTCACCATGCTAGCTAACGTCTTCAGCGAGTGTCCAATGAAACGCTAGTGACCTGTCCCACTTTATCCTGAAATACAGAATACACTGCAGGGTTTTTGTCGAACACTACACCGGACAGAATGGCAGGAAGTTAACCACGAGCACCCACTAGCAACCAAAAGACACGACTAACTGTCACTGGAGTCCTTAAACACAGAAAATAAGTGACAACAATTCCTTTGGGACAATGAATCCATCCTGGGACAGGCTAACCTTAGGGATGCACACGAAATCCTAGAGGCTTATCACCCAGTTCAGAGGACTATCAAAAAGCAGTTCGACTTAGACCTCATTTACCAAACTCGCCGAAAAGGAATCGAAAGTGATATCACTCAAGACACAAAAACAGCAAACGGGTCAAAACACCAGTGCTTCAACAGGGGCTCACTGATGATGTCACCAAGCACGGTGACGAAGCAGCTGAGAACAAATCGACCACAAATTTTCATTCCGAAATGATCCATTGGTACATTTAAATGACATACAGAAATATATGGTCAGATATTATATGGTTTATTGTCGTCGACAGTGTTTCATTTCCTCTGATTTATTGATTAATCTGACTGGCTGGATATTTTCATAAAGCAATAAAATTCACACAAAGGCACCAAGCATCATTGAAATAAAGAATGGGAGGCAGCAAACACTTACATGGGTTGCAAAATTCTTGCATTTTGTTTTGAAACCTCTACAGTTGAGATGGTGTCTCGTTTTGTACATCTACACCAAATGAACTGCAATACAAATTACTGAATTCCTCTACTCTGCATACGAATGGATGACTTCCACAATATGAACAAGTAAGTGACAGGGCATTTGACCATCCGGTCTATCTGAACTATAATGGTTTTCAGCAATGAATCCAACTACCACGTCCCACGTTGAATACCTACCACAATCAAACGAGCTTGGATATCTGGTATGGGCGCTCCCCACCTGTCCAATTCCTTGCACCACAGTCCCACTCAAATGAAACTTGAATTAACGGTTTGGTCATTGCAATGTTCCTGTTGAGAAAACAGACACTTCATCTTGCATTTAGCAAGGCATCGTGCCTCATATCGAGGCTCCTTCACCTATGCTCCTTTCCTGAGCCCTCTCCCTGTAAATATAGATCCATATCCCAGATTCAGAGCGCACATTGGGGCAAAGTCTTCCATTCTTTATCCTGCATTCTCTATGGAGATCATGGACCATCCACCTAAACAACTCCTCTGATCTTAAACATTAGGGACACCTCAGGTAAGCTTCTGTTCTTTTTCACTTCTGATAAGGGTACTCGCAGTGATGGCAGTGCAGGGAGACTAGTGCCCTACCTGCATGATGTTTGAGGTGAGGGACGTCATTAGTGTCCCATCTATATACATCTGCAGGAAGTGCACCCAATTCTCGCTTCTCCAAACCGTATTATGGAACTAGAGCGGGAGCTGGATGAACTTGGGATTATTCAGGAGGCAGTGGCTGTATACAATAATATTTACGGAGAAGCACTGACTCCTGTGCACGAAGAAAGCTGGGGAACTATTCAAAGGAAAGTTAACAGTCAGTGCTGGCTTCCCCTGTGGTCGTTGTCCTGAAAAACCTGTCTACCATTTTGGATACTTTTGCGCAGACCACTTACCAAGGGAATGCAGTGGGGTCCAGGTCTCTGGAACAGAGCCCTTCTCTGTTGCAAAGAACGCAAGGAGGGAAATGATGAAAAGATTTAGTCATTGGAGACTCAATAGCTCGAGGATTAGATAGACGTTTTGCTGGGAACGGACAGCCTCACAGTGCCTGAGACCCGGGTTCAATTCCCGACTCAGGCGACTGACTGTGTGGAGTTTGCACGTTCTCCCGTGTCTGCGTGGGTTCCCTCCGGGTGCTACTGTTTCGTCCCACAGTCTAAAGATGTGCGGGTCAGGTGAATTGGCCATGCTAAATTGCCCGTAGTGTTAGGTAAGGGATAAATGTAGGAGTATGGGTGGGTTGCGCTTCGGCGGGTCGGTGTGTACTTGTTGGGCCGAAGGGCCTGTTTCCACACTGTAAGTAATCTAATCTAATCTAAAGACTGAATCTAATCTATTGTCTCCCATGTGCCAGTGCCCGTGATGTCTCGTATCATGTCTTTTTGGTCAGTGACCAGCCCCAAGTCGTAGCGCACGTAGGTACCAACGTCACAGGTAGAAGGAGGGAAAAACAGACAAGGCAGGATTTTGGTGAACTAGGGTGGAAGATGAGACATAGAATAAACAGACTTGTTGTCTCTGGTTTGAATGTCCCGTGATTGACAGGCAAGGAATAGGGAGAGATATTAGCTGAACATGTGGCTGCAGGGATGATGCAGGAGGGAGGGTTTCAGGAGCTTGGATAATTCTGGATTATTCGTTTACAAACAGGAGGGTCATCACGTGAACCAGAGGGGTACTAAAAATCTGAGTGGGGAACTTGCTGGTGCTATTAGGATCGGTTTAAACGAGATCAGGATAGGGATGGGAATCTGAGGTGTAGTTGCAGTGCACAGCAAGTTGAGTAGGGACGACATGGACGGGATTTTTCGGTCACAGGAATGTACTGGCAGACAACAAGCTAGTTTATAGTGTGTCTACTTTAACGCCAGATGTATCTGAAATAAGGTATGTGAGTTTGCAACATGGATAAATACCTGAGATTTCGATGCTGTTCCAATTTCAGAAACATGAGTAGAACAGGGCGAGGAAGTGATGTTGCAGGTTCCAGAATTTTGACCTTTCATTACGAACAAGCAGGTCAATAAAAACCGGGCATGTATGGCTTTGTTCGCCATGGACGTCATAGAATCTTTGACGAGGTCTCGACTACTGAGGCAGGATGGGATAATTTTAGAAACAGGAGAGGAAACCTCACGCTGCTGGAAGTCTTTTACAGGCCTCCACAAAGGTTCAGGGAGGTGTGGAGACGATTGACGAAATGATTCTGGGTAGGAATGAAATAAACAGGGTGGTCATTTTGAGGAATTTAACTTCACCAATATTGACTGTAAATGCTATATCTCTACTAGGCCGGATGGATCAGTGTTTGTCAAATGCGTGCAGCAGACTTTCCTGACACAGTATGTCGAAGGGCTGACAAAAGTGGAGGCCACACTGAATCTGATGATTGGTAATGAACCCGGCCAGTTGTATGATTTAGTTGTAGGTGAGCCCTTTGGAGACAGATAAGTCCAGTTTAGCGATGGGAAGGGATAGGTACATGCCACAGGGCAGGAGTTATCGATGAGACAATTGCAATTATAATGAGTCTGGGCAAGATTTAGGATGCATAGAATGGGGCAGCAAAAACCAGGGACTGGGAAAAATCGAACTGTGGAGGTCGTTTAAGTAACAGATATTGCGTGTCCTTGACAGGTATTCCCCTGTCAGGCTGAGAGGAAGTAATAAGGCAAGAGAACAGTGTTTTACTGCAGAAATTGCATCTCTTGTTAAGCGGAATAAGGAGTTTCATATGTTGATGAGACAAGATGGTTACGATGAAGCGATGGAGGGTTACAGATGAGCGAGGAAGGATTTAAAGAGAGAGTTAAGAAGAGCAAAGAGAGGACATTAGCACTCTTTATCAGATAGAATAAAGAATTACATTAAAGCTTTGTATAGCTGTGTTAAGAATAAAAGATTGGTTATGGTCAGAATAGGGCCAGTCAAAGAAAATGGTAGGAAGTTGAATGTGGATCCTGTGGAGATTAGAGATGTGAAAAACGAATATTTATCATCGTTTTTCACTAAGGAAACTGAGCATATTGTCGAGGAGAGAAACGAAACACGAGGTACTAGATAAGAAATGATCGAGGTTAGTTAAGAAGAGGTGTTATCGATTCTCGAAGGAGTCAAGGTAGATATGTCCCCTCTTCCGGATGGGCTTTACCTGAGAATTCTCTGGAAAACGGAGCCATTTGTTTTGAACATTGAGACATCATTATCTACAGACTTATTACGAGAGGACGAGAGGATTGCAAATGCTGTACCCTAGTTCAAGAAGGGCATTACAGATGACCCAGGTAATTATAGACCAGTGAGCCTTACTTCTATTGTCGGAAAAGTTTTGGAAACGATTCTGAGAGATTGGATTTATCATCATCAAGCAAGCAACAATTTGTTTTCAGATAGTCAACATGGTTTCGTCAGTGGAAGGGCATGACTCACAAACCTCATTGTGGTTTTGAGAAAGTGACGAAGCATGTAGATGAGGGTAGGGAAGTTGATGTGGTGTACATGGACATCAGTAAAGCCTTTGATAAGGTTCCACATGTACGCTGTTGGAGAAAATGCAGAGGCCTGAGATTGAGCGTGATTTAGCATTTTGGATTAGAAACTAGTTTTCTGAAAGAAGGCAGCGAGTGGTGGTTGATGGAAAACGTTTATGCTGGAGTCTGGTTATCAATGGTTGGCATCTTCGAGGAGAAAGTGAGGTCTGCAAATGCTGGAGTATCAGAGCTGAAAATGTGTTGCTGGAAAAACGCAGCAGGTCAGGCAGCATCCAAGGAACAGGAAATTCGACGTTCCGGGCATAACACCTTCATCAGGAATGAGCATTCCTGATGAAGGGCTTATGCTCGAAACGTCGAATTTCCTGTTCTTCGGATGCTGCCTGACCTGCTGCGCTTTTCCAGCAACACATTTTTAGCTGTTAACGGTTGGCCACAAGGATCTGTTTTAGGACGATTGGTGTTTGTCATTTTTATAAATGACTTAGACGCAGGCATAGGTAGATGAGTTATTCAGTTTGCAGATGACACTGACGTCTTTGGGCAGTGGAAAGTGTTGAAGTATGTTGCAGGTTTCAGAGGGACTTGAATACACTGCAGAATTGGGCTGAAAGTGGCAAATGGAGTTCAACGCAGCTAAATGTGAGGTAATTCACTTTGGGAAGAATAACAGCAAGGCAGAATTCTGCGTCAATGGAAAGACTCTTTGTAGTATGGATGTGCAGAAAGATCTAGGAGTCAATGCATATAGATCGCTGAAAGTCACCATCCGCGTTGATAGTGCTCTTAAGAAGACATACAGTATGTTCCATTTCATTAGAAGAAGAAATGAGCTCCGGAACTGTCATGTCATACTGGTACTGGACGAAACGCTAGTGCGGCCGCACTTGGAATATTGTGCACAATTCTGGTTCCCCCATTACAGGAAAGATGTGTTAGCATTGGAAAAGGTGAAGAGGAGATTTACCAGGATATTTTCTGGTATGGACGGAAGGTCTTATGAGGAAAGGCTGAGAGACTTGTGTCTATTCTCATTGTAGAGAAGAAGGCTAAGAGCAGATTCGATAGAGACATACAAGATGATCAGTGGATTAGATGGGGTATACAGTGAAAGTCTTTGCTTCGAGGAAGATGACGTCATCATCTACGAGGGAGCATGACTCCATATTGAGAGTTGATAGATTGAAAACAGGTGTAGAGTCAGGTTCTTTCCTCAGAGAGCAGTAAGGACATGGAATGCCCTGTCTGCCAATATGGCTAACGCAGCCACATTCGGGAGATTTGAACAATCCTTGGATAAGCACATGGATGATGATGGGATAGTGTCGGACGATGAGCTCAGATTAGTTCACAGGTCTGCACAACATTAACGGCCGAAGGACCTGCTTTGATCTGAATTGTTCTATGTTCTATGTTCTCTCACCAGAATTATGTGACAGCTTGCTTGAGGAGAACCAAACTTTGTACAATTTGCTTGGCGTCAGAGACTGACTCTCGGGATTCTGGCTAACGCTAAAGATTGGGGAGATGATGGTCTCTTGACCTGATCACTACACAATACATACAATGCTATAGACCATGCCAGACCCAGCAAAACATTTTAGGAAAGGTTCCCAGAACCTAACTCACGCATTTGTTTTCAAAGGTGTAAGGAAAAGTTTTCAGAAGTGATGCAATTGCTCAACCCACTTGGGTGTAATCGAAAAAGGAATTTATGTACTCTCAAACAACAACATCAACAAAACAGAAATATTTGAAAACACAGCGGACACGAAGACGTAACTTAACAGAGAGCTGTTCCCCTTTCCTGCGTCATCCCATAACCACACCCACGGCAAAGCGGTCAATTCAATCACAGGATTTGACAGGAGAGAGATTTCTGAAAGAAAGAGGATCAGCATGGAGCTGTTTCATGGAACCCCAGGGAAAGCTAAGCAAAATCAAGAAAACATCCTGAACTTGGCGAAATGGCCATTCCCCTTTCATTGCTCCAGCGTTTATAAACAACACTCGAAGCTTTTTACTGATTGTAGATTTAGGCAGCATTAATGAGTCTTTATTAAATGCCAGTTCAGACATTGCCGCGTATCTGCCTTTGAGACCCCTCTCGAAAAATAACCAAGGTCAGAATAATCTTATTAAATGAGCAGCTTTGTCACCCTCACCACTCTAAACAAAATCGAAGCATCAATATGGAAAGACGTCTTCATTTCAAAACGCCATGATGTTTCAGTGTTAATACACTACAATGCATATACATTGCATTGATTTTTACCATGCAAACATGCGCTACTACATCCTACTTAAATCCGTTTGGTGCTGCCAGCAGACAATTACTTTTATCATCTAAGTCAGGACAATATGTCCGTAATCATGTTTTCTCGTCCTGCACAAGTACAATATTCAAATTGAGTGACTGCAACAACAAGGTCCAAGCAAATATTCTGGAATTTTTGACATTCAGTTTCTCCAAAAAAAACTTCAATGGGTTCGGATCAGTGTATATGTTTGTCTCAGATACATTACTGGTAATATAAACTTTGAAATGCTGTAACGCCAACCTCTACTCTCCTTCTCAACTGTCGACTATTTCTGCTGTTGAATGTTGAATTTCATGGACTAATACCTGATAGGTTTTTGTACCTTCTCGTCGTCTTCCTGTAAAAACATAGCACCGACACCCAAATCAATTGGATAGGTGGACACCAGAAAGTGTTTGCGTAATTAAATGTGGGTAATCCTGGCATAGTGGTGACTGAGCTTTCGGGGTGTCAAATCCATTCTGACCGTCTGCTGTCCACTGAAACATTTTGCCTTTCTTTCAAAATTGACAGAGTAGAGCAGCCACTCTACTAAAATCTGGTACGTCGTTCCGAATAAATCCATTCAATGCCAGGAACCATAGTACTGTTCCTTTTGTTGATAGTGTGGGAAACTCACAAAATACTTTTACGTTTGCAGCCCATGAGGCCTTTTGTTCATGTTTAGTAACATGGCCCAGGAATGGTACTTGGGCTTTGGCAAATTCACTCTTAGCCAGGTTTATCACCAAGCCTGCCTCCTATCGTCAATTGAAAAATTCTGATATATGTTGCAAATGTTACTTCCTGTGTATCTAAATGTCACCCCGGTCATAAATAACAATTGCACAACTGGGTAATCCCCCAATGACCTTGATGGTTTGTCTCTAAATGTGTCTGGCGCATTTTCCGTGACAAATGACATGAATTTAAATCATTCCGCGTTTCCTGAGCCAAAATTGTCTTCACTCTTCAGGACAAAGTTACCTATCAGCATCGTCTGATCAAGTCCAACTTATAAATATAAGTTGCTTGTTCCTTCCGTTCAACACAGTTTTCCAAAAGTGCAATCGGATATGCGTTGAATTTGCGATAGTCCACGTACAACCACTCGTACCATGTGGTGTTTGGTACCATCACTTGGATTGAGCTCCATTCACCGTAACACATTACGAATATTTTCACTTGAGCATGCGTTCAATTTCTTTTTGAACCTGTGCCAACTTTTTGGTTTCAGCTGATATCAAATTTGTGTTCTTGGAGCGGCATTTCCAATTTCTACATCATACATAGTAAATTTAATATTTCCCAGCTTTTTTTCCACATATTCCCCCATTGATAACAATAGCGCTTTCGAATAATTTCGCTTTCCTCTGAAAGGTGATTGAATAATTTTTGTATCAACGTTTGACAGCGTCCACATTGTCCAATTTAATTTGTGAATTTTCCAATTCAGAATCTTCTGAACCTGTTCCTTCCCTATCCTTTCCACTTGATAAGTTCCAAACACGTTGCTTCTAAAGTTTTACTGGTCACTAGAATGGACACTATAGCATAATTGCGAGTTTTTGATTTCTTGTCTGCTCCCCGTTTCATTGTATGCTGTGATACTTTTAATTTCTGTCTAGTCAACTCCTCCAAGCAATTTAATTGTTCCAGAAAATTTGAAACGAAGTTCAAATATGTTGTGTCTTAATTATGACTTCACAATTGCTTCTTACTTAATTTCAGCGTTCCTCTCACTCCATCTCCAAACACGAAGGCAAATGTTCGATTCATTTCCCGCATCTCTGATGGTGAAAACATTTCCAACAGGATTTCTTTATCGCAATCATCTCGATAGTCTTGACTATGAGTCCTCAACGTGTTCCTTAATGTTGGATGCCAACTTCCGAGCGCTCCCCGCAATTCTGGATGGCATGTAGAATGGAGATATAGAGTCATAGATGTGTAACGCACAGAAATAAACCGTTCTGTCCGATTTGTCCATGCCAACTAGATATTCCAACTCAATTTACTCTAACCTGTCAGGACCTGGCCCATATCTCTCCAAATCCTTCGTATTCACATACGATCCAGATGCCTTTTCAATGTTGCAGTTGTACTCGCCTCCACCACTTCCTCTGGCAGCTCAGTCCATACATGTACCGCCGTCTGCTTGAAAAGACTGCCCCTTAAGTCCCTATTACATTTTTACCGTCTCATCCTAAAGAGACGCTGTTTAATTGTGGACCCCTCCCCCCCCCTCACCAGGGAAAAGACTTTGTCTATTTATTCTATCAAATCCCCACATGATTTTTTTTGTAGATTTGCATTATTTCCTTCCTAAGGTGTCCATAACTTATTTGAAAACATCTGATGCAAATTTTGATCATTAATTTGATATTCTCTCCTTTGGAACTCCATACCTATGAAAGATTTGAGCAAACCCTCAACAATCCTTTCAGCTGAGGTATTGCAGATAGAAGGTGTCTAGAAATCTAGTATGCACATATTATTGGTAACAAATATTGATTCGCACTTTTTGTTTTTGGTAGGGGTTCTACATAATCAATTAAAACCCTTGTAAAATGTTTCTCAAACGCAGGAAAAGTTACTAAAGATGAGGTTTTCATTGCTGCCATACTTTTCCAATTAGCTTACATGTATGAAATGTTTGTTAAAATTCAACTGCATCTTTGTGGAGTCCAGCCAATAATATCTTTTTGCCTTTTAGCTGGAGTTTTCATCACTCTAATGACCTTCCATTGGCGTTTCATGTGCTACTCACAACACCTTCTTTATAAGTGATATGGAAATACGATATGATAACCTTCTGCGAATTTATCATCTGGCTGAATATATGATGATAAGCGTTTCATCAAAAGGCATACTTTTCAACATAATAGCACTCAGAGATACATTGACACCAGTTCTTTGTGTTTGATATGTGATTGATTTTTTTTGTTAGTTTCATGCTGTAACTCAGTTAATTTCCGTTAGAAAAAAATGTTTACTTTGTCATCCATCTGCTCCTTTGTTGTCTCACCCAATTAATCAAATTGGTCTCTGATTATTCCACTTCAACTTAGTTATCTATTCCTTTTGATCTCTCCTGTTTCAACTTTTGACTTTCTGACCTCGTTACCACACTGGCAGGAAATATTTAAGAATATTCTTCTGCAGTACATCAGTTGCCTGATTTTTTACACACTTTTCAACCACATTAGATACCAACGCTAACTGTGAGGCAGGTACATCATTACCAAGGACAACTTGCATTCCTGGAGCTAAGAAAAGGTCAATGTCTCCTTCCACGACTTGTCCACATTGCAGGAGAAACGCAAACCTTACTCTACATAGTCGAGCATTTCTTTTCTCACCGTGAATTACTTTTATGCACATTTTGTCCACATAAGAGTCCTTGAGAGGTACATCTGTCTTCATGTTTCAACATCAAAGGTTGATAGTATCCTGTGTCTCTTAATATTGTCACCTGTATACCTGCTGCTCCTGGCCTATGCAAGTAAAAATAACCTTCACAAGTGTATAGTTTAAGAAGTAAGTGGGACCGCTACAAGCAGGATGATCTTCATCTGAACCAGAGGGGTACCAATATCTTTGGGGGAGAGGGGAAAATCGCTTATGCTTTTGGAGTGGGTTTAAACTAATCCAGCAGTGGGATGGGAACCAAAAATGTAGTTCAAGTATGGAAAAGGTGGAGAGTAGGGAGGTCCAAATTCAAGTTTCAGGGATGCAAGATGGCACTGGCAAGCAAGATGTTGGTTCGACGTGTGTTTACTTCAACACCAAGAGCATTCGGAATAAGGTGGGTGAACTTGCAGCATGGGTTGTTACCTGAGACTTCGATTTTGTGGCCATTTTGGAGACATGGTGAGAGCAGGGACAGGAATGGTTGTTGCAGTTTCCAGGATTTAGATATTCAGGCAGAATATAGAAGATGGTAAAAAGAGAGGGTGGTGTGGCATTGTTGGTCAAGGACAATAATACAGTTGAAGAATGGATGTTTATGGACTCGTCAACTGAGGTAGTGTGGGCTGAAGTTAGAAACAGGAAAGGAGAGGTCGCCTTGTTCCGAGCTTTCTAAAGGCTTCCGAACAGTTCCAGAAATTTAGAGGAAAGGGTCGCAAAGATGATTTTCGATAGGAGTGAGGGAGACAGTGCAGCTGTCCTGGGGTCTTCAACTTGCAAATATTGACTGGGAACACTATAGCACGAGTGTGAGAGATGGGTCAGATTTAGTCCGGTGTGTGCTATAGGGCTTCCTGACACAGGAAATAGACAGGAGAAAGTGAGGTCTGCAGATGCTGCAGAACAGAGCCGAAAATGTGTTGCTGGAAAAGCGCAGCAGGTCAGGCAGCATCCAAGGAACGTGAGATTCGACGTTTCTGGCATGCCCGAAACGTCGAATCTCCTGTTGCTTCGATGCTGCCTGACCTGCTGCGCTTCTCCAGCAACACATTTTCGTCACAGTATAAGACAAGCCAGCAAGGAGTGAAGCCACATTAGATTTGGTACTGGGTAATGAGACCGGTCAGGTGTTAGACTTTGAAGTAGGTAAACACTTTGGTGATAGCGATCACAAGTCTGTTATGTTTACTTTAGTGATAGAAAGGGATATGTACATACCACTGGGCAAGAGTTACAGCTGAGGCAAAGGCATTTACGATGCGATTAGGCAAGATTTAGGAAGCACAGGATAACAAGGGAAACTGCAGGGAAGAGGCACATGAGAAATGTGGAGCTTATTCAAGTAAAATCTACTATGTGTCTGAGGTAAGCATATACTTATTAGGCAGGGAGAAAACTGCGGAGAGCATGAGCCGTGGTTTATGAAGGAAGTGGAATCTCTGGTGAAGAGGAAGAAGATGGCTTATGTGAGGATGATGTGTGAAGGCTCAGTTAGGGCGCTTGAGGGTTAAAAGGTAGCCAGGAAAGACCTAAAGAGAGAGCTCAGAAGAGCCATGAGGAGACGTGGAAAGTTGTTGGCGAATAAGATCAGGATAAACTCTGATGCTTTCTATAGATATTTAGGGAAGAAGAGAATGACGAGAATAAGAATACCGCCAATCAAGGATAGTAGTGTGAAGTTGTGTATGGAGTCAGAGGAGATAGGGGAAGCACTAAATGAATACTTTTCAACAGGAAACAAACATGATATCGAAGAGACACAGGCTACTAGACTAGATGTGATTGAGGTCCACAAGGAGGAGGTATTAGAAATCAGTGTGAAAGTAGATCAGTCCTCCGGGCCAGAAAGGATGTAGCTTAGGATCCTCTGGGAGGACAGGGAGGAGGTTGGCGAGCCTTTGGCATTGATCATTAAATCGTCACTGTCTACAGGAATAGTCCAGAAGGATAGCAAACGTATTTCCCCTGTTCAAGAAGGGGAGTAGAGGCAATCCTGGTAATTATAGACCAGTGAGACTCACTTCAGTTGTTGGTAAATTGTTGGAAAAGTTATAAGGAGTAGGATTTATAATCATCTAGACAATAATAATTTGATTAGGGATAGTCAGTACGGTTTTGTGAAGGATAGATCGTGCCTCACAATCCTTATTGAGTTGTTTGAGAAGATGACCAAACAGGTAGATGAGAGTAAACCGGTTGATGTGATGTATATGGATTTCACCAAGGCGTTCGATAAGTTTCCCCACTGTAGGTTATTGTACATAATGCGGAAGAATGGGTTTGTGGGAGATATAGCAGTTTGGATCAGTAATTGGCTTGCTGAAAGAAGAAAGAGGGTGTTGGTTGATGGGAAATGTTCATCGTGAATTCCAGGTAAGAGTGGTATACCGCAAGGGTCGGTGTTGGGTCCACTGCTATTCGTAATTTTTATAAAGAACTTAGATGGGGGCGTAGAAAGGTGGGTTATTAAATTTGCAGACGGCACTAATGTCGGTGCAGTTGTGAATAGTGACGAAGGATGTAGTAACTTCCAGAGAGACATAGATAAACTGCCGAGCTGGGCTGAGAGGTAGCAATTGGAGTTTAATGGGGCACGTGTGAGGTGATTCACATTGATCAGAGTAACCGGAATGCAAAGTACTGGTCTAATGGTAAGATTCTTGGTAGAGTCGATGAGCTGAGAGATCTTGGTGTCTAGGTACACAGATCCTTGAAAGTTGCCACCCAGCTTGACAGGGATGGTAAGAAGGCATCCAGTATTTGAGCTTTTATTAATAGAAGGATCGAGTTCTGGAACCATGAGGTTATGCTGCAGCTTTACAAAACTCTGTGCACTTGGAATATCGTGTACAGTTCGGGTCACCACATTTTCAGAAGGATGTGGAAGCTTTGGAAAGTGTGCATAGGAGATTTACTAGGATGTTTTCTGGTATGGAGGGAAGGTCTTACGAGGAATGACTGAGGCACTTGAGGCTGTTTCCGTCAAAGAGAAGAAGGTTGAGTGGTGACTCAATAGAGAGATATAAGATAATCAGTGGGTTAGATAGGGAGGGCAGGTAGAGACTTTTTCCAGGAATGGTGACCGCGATCAGGAGGGGACATAGCTTTTAATTGAAGGGTGACAGATATAGGACAGATCTCAGTGGCCGTTTCTTTACTCAGAGATTTGTAAGGGTATGGAAGGGTTTGCCTGCAATGGTAGAAGATTCGCCAACTTTAAGTACATTTAAGTCGTCATTGAACATGGAATAGTGTAGTTAGATGGGCTTCAGATTGGTATGACAGGTTGGCGCAACATCGAGGGCCGAAGGGCCTGTACTGCGCTGTAATGTTCTATTTTCTAAGTTCTTGCACTTGCTCTTTCATCAGCCTCCATCAGATGTACATTCTGCTGCAGATGTTTCACCTACAATATGCATTCTGTTATTATTCCAGCAGAGTTCACTGACGTATTCTATTTTCCTACATTTGTCTTTCCAATGTATTTTTTCTCATCAACAAACACTGCAATTTCACATCACCTGCTCCAGAGCAGTTAAAATAGCAGAACTTCATAATTTCGTTTTCTGCTTCAAGTGTTTAGTTTTAAACCTGTGTTGTTACCCTTATGATCTTCACCGTGATCTACTTTTCCTTACAACTTGAGGATTCCTCTTTACGCCAATTCCTATATTTCACTGACTGAAGTTGGTGTTGGAAGCCAATCTCTGATTCATGAAGCAACTCATAATCATCAGCCATCTTTGCTGCTAGCCATGCCGTTTTAACGCTCTGCGTTTCCATAAAATTTATCATTACCCCAGGAAATGAATGCTTAAGTTTTCAAAAATAATGTTTTCTCTTAATGTATCATCAATTTGTTATATTATAAAGCGCTTATCCATCCGTTAAAATTATTTTGATTGATCCTTTCAAACTCAGTACAGGTTTGGTCAGGTTCCCTTCCTGAGATTACTGAAACCTTGCCTGTAGGTTCTGGTACAAGATCATATGCAACTAAATATCTTTCTTCACCTGCTCATACTGTCCAGACACCTCGTCTGACAGTAATTCAAATACTTCATTACTTTTATTTAGAAGTTATGTTTGCATCAACAAAGCCCACATGGTCCCTGGCCACTTCATTTGATCGGCCATCATCACAAAGAAGCTGAAAAAGACTTCTTCACCCTTCTCAACAAAATTAGACAACGATCTTGGCAACCAGGGCTTTAGTCATCTTCACTCTCTTCTTCACTGAGCTTGCATTCAGCCTTCATCTCGATCCATTCCTGCAATTTTTCATGTCTAAGTGACAACTTATGAAGTCCAATGCTCGCCTTTTTGCGTTTGCCCTCTCTTCTTTTCTCTATCTTCTCTCTCCTTTTCTGTCCGTACTGCTAACGTGGTTCTGTCATATTCTGTTTGGAAAACTAGGTTGTGTTCTTTTTCTTTACTCTGTTCCTCATCATAATTTAAGCAGTTAAATTTATTTTACTCTTCCTTTTTCTTTTGTCTTGACTCAATCTGCGCCATTTTCAATAGTTGTTTAGGCACCTCCAAATTAGTTGACAGCATTTCCAGCAAATATAAATGCTGTGATATTGTTTTCATTAGCTCTCCTTGTCTTACGGATGAAGTTAAGAAGGTAAGTCAAATTGCAGCTTAACTACCATTTCCAGCAGTTTCGCTTTGTTCACCTTTTGTAAACACCCAGCATCATTTCATCCTCCCTCCGAAATCTCAGAGTGTCTAAAAGAGGCATTACTACAACAATTACTGTTCAGACCAAACAAATTCACCAACTGGAACAAAAGACACTCACACACGCTATTCGTTTCCTTCGAACCCAACATTCCAAATCCCAAATCGGAACTTCGGAACTAATCCCGCAAGGAACACCAGTATGTTATGGACCAGGCCCGACCCCCTCAAAATATTTCATGAATTTATTGCTTAACTTAATTTTTCTCAGCTTTCAACAGATGTGAAATGAATTCGCCAAGGGCGACACAGCTAGTCAAACCATTGGGTTGTAAACAGCACAGAATGCATTTACACACAGACAAAAGAAAACTGAATTTAGAATAACACAGATATTTGAAAACTGAACTGACATGAAAACTAACTTAACAAACATGGTTTGGAGATGCTGGTGTTGCACTTGTGCGTACAAAGTTAAAACTCACACAACACCAGATTACAGTCGAACGGGATTATTTGGAAGCACACTGGCTTTCGGAGCGACTCTACTTCATTTGGTGATAGTGGAGGGCTCGATTGTGACCCAAGGAATTTATAGCAAAAATTTATAATGTAATGTAACTGAAATTATACATTGAAAAATTGATTGTCTGTTAAGCCTTTCATCTGTTTGAATACAGTGATAGTTTCACTTCTTTCATGTGCAAATCTGAACACTTTTTTAAAAAAGTTGCATTCCCGGTTTAGCTGTTAACAGTGGTGATAACTAGACAATATGTTGACATGTTGAACATATTGTCCAGCTATCACCATTGTTAACAGCTAACCCGGGAAGGCAACTTAAAAAAAAAGTTTTGTGATTTACATATGAAAGAAGTGAAACTGTCACGTATTCTAACAGATGAAAGGCTTAACAGACAACCATTTTTTCAATGCATAATTTCAGTTTCATTACACTGGAAATTTTTGCTATACAGCCTGTGTTACAATCGAGCCCTCCACTATCACCTGATGAAGGAGCGTCCCTCCGAAATCTAATGTGCTTCCAATTAAACCTGTTGGACTATAGCCTGGTGTTGTGTGATTTTTAACTGAACAAAGTGCTGTTCCAATTTCCTGCAACATCCGGTAACCACATCACTTCGCAAAAAGTTAAATAGAAACAGAGGTTCATACATGATGGAGATGTCAGCGAGGGAGATATCAGAATGGAACTGCATTTTTGTGTCCCCAGCTGAAACTAATCGAAGCCGAGAAAACAGCAGGAAATGGGGAAAATGGCAACTTCTCTTTAATTGTGCAAGTGTTCTAAAAAAATAGTGGAATACTGTATGCCACCATTCAATTAGCCAGTTCAGCCATTGAAGCACCTCTTCCTCTCCAACTCTTTTTGAATAATAACCAAGGGCAAATTAATCTTCTCAAAGAGCAGCATTGTCACGACAAAAGCTCGGTAATGTACTGTAGATCCAGGTCTGATCGCCAGCCGAGCAGACAGTGTAATTTCAATTCAAATCAAGACTTCTCGTGTCCGATAATGATTATGCTGCAGTTGCCATTTGTTAGAGTATAATGACGAAAGAAAAATTACATTTATTAGTACTTTTGGAGATGTGGGTGGAACAATCAGTCATAAACACCTGGTCTGTCTCCATGTGATTGAACATCCATAACAACCCTCATGTCTCTAACCAGCTCTCTGGGCAGTTATGGCAGAGTGGTAATTGTGGTCCTTGTCAGTGAGTAGGATGAGCGGAGGGTGAAAAAATAATGGTGATGTTTGGCAGCTGTATGAGACAATAGATTTTCTGGGTTGTGCTGAAATGCATAAGTTACTAATGACACTCGACACGCTGCACGATCTTGAAGTTGTCCTGTGAATCTGCACTTATGTTCTGTACTGGCAAAATCTGTTTGTTACGAAATATAAGGGACAGAGAGATAGGTTTCCACCAATAACTGGACTTCACCTTAGACCCGATCGTAAAACGGCTTCACGAAAAACCTCACCCCCTTGACCAACTGTTAGTTGACGGGTCCCGAACGTGCAAGATGGACTTGTGACTTGTTTCTTTCTTTTCCTTCGTTTACTTGCGTTTTTCTTAGTTAATGGATGTTCATTGTTCAGTCTTTTAATGTTCCTTTATTTTCTTGTCTTTCACAGAAACACAGTGAATATTCATGTTGACACAAATTGTTATTGCTGAGTCTTGTTCAATAGATTTAACCGAATTTGAACGGAACCGTCGATACATCGTGTGATCCAAAATAGTTTTGCCAACGAGTATGAAATTCGGAAATAGGTGTCAGAGAGCTTCCGTACTCCAGGATGGAATAACGGGCACTGGATTCGTGTCTGCATCAAATATGTTATCACAATTAGGACCAGTGAAAGAATGGTGGACAGTTAGAATTGGAGCAAGAGAATACTGCGCATAGTTTTCGGTGCTGCACAATTGCATTGAACCCGAGAAAAATGAGAAATGTTTATGGTCTGGTTTGAATGCACATTTTGTTGTTGGTGCTAAATTTCGCATGTACAACTTGAATGTTTTGTCCGCTGGAGCTCAATACCTTTAAGAAAGTATGTAATTTGGGAATGTTGATGATTTGAAATTGTGTTGTGTGTCTTTATCAGTGTGAAACATGTGTGGTTGATGAAATGTCCTGAGAACAAATCATCAGTCGTCAGCTCAAGCAAAAAAAACCCTGCGAAATGTTGACTCAAGAATTTGGTTGGTAATGATTGGTAAAGAAATAATCTTTTTGTATTGGTTGAGTGGTGTTTTGGACATTGGTACACTTTTATTCCGTGAATTACCATGTTTGGAATTTCATTTATTGGCCAACGATAATTTCCAAATACTATTTGAACACGAGGGAATCTTTATTTCCTGAAGGTATGATTGACTCATTGTAAATATCCAAGTGATAGGGACACTGGGATATTGAAAATGTTCTAATGTGGAACAAGAATGCGAAATCCAAATTTAACAAACGGATGGGCTAAACAGACGGATGAAGAAATTGTATGCAGGAGTATACATCCGATTCCCTTTTTCTCTGAATCAGTGTTAACTGAAAACAAATTAAGCCACTTTGTCTGACGAGGAGTGGAAGGAACTTGTCTTTTTTTTCATGAACTGGAAACAATGAAGACTAATCCCATTTGCAGACATTCAACGATGGATGTGACAATCTTAACATATCAAGCCATTTATTAATAATGCATTTCAGTGTTGAGAATTAATAAACAAGCATTAATTGTCGTCAATATCAGAAATATCGAAACCAATTAACATAGGTACACTTGGTCATAAAAAGGAGTGTCACGTGTCATGTCATTCTAAAACATTTATGTGGAAGAGTTACCTGATAATTTGAAGGGATTCTGGAAGATGATAATGTACATACACACAGGATCAATGATTTAATCTGCACAATATTGTATTTGGACAAATTTGCAAACGGACATTTCAAATATCGTCAATGAACTGTTTGGTAACCAGAAAACCAAGTGGGTCATCATGTCGAAAGAGCAAGTAATATATATTGTGCCTGAATCCAAAATGAATGTTTGATTTCTATTTTAAAATATTATTAAGAAATATTCCACCGACTACGAATACATACAGATCTCAGAGATTTGATATGGTGGCAACAATTAAGTTGCAAAATTGTTTCAGATGAAGTAATTCGGTGTGGAGAGTCGTGGCAGTGGGAAAAAAATCAGAATAATGCGCTAAAATCTAATGAAAGTTAGAATGAATTGTAGCGAAAAGGAAGTTTAGATGAGAAAAACAAACTGACCAGTTTCTTTCGGTGATGTTTGTGTCATTGTCTTTCTTTACAAGCAACATTGAATTGGTGATCAAACCACTATCTGAGGCGAGCGGACCACATTTGGAGACATATTTTGAACCATCTGAACATTTGATGAGGTCATGCTGTGGTCAAAAATGCGTGACATGGTCGCTGATCCCATGTAAGTGTGCAACAATGAATGTAATCTCGGTGGTAACAAACATGCTACAGTAGAAAACATGAACAGAAGCCCATTTTACAGACATTTTTACCTACTTGACAAAAGGATAAATGTGTATCGGAAGTGAGCAAATGCATAGTTTAAAAAAAGCGACACTGACACAAAATCTGTCAAGAAACTGACATTAAAGCAATGACTATAGTATAAGTGAAGGGGATGCAAAATAATTACAATCAAGACAATAAGTGTTATTGGCCATTCGGTCAAAATGTTACAGAAACGAAAGAATATGCAGTTTGGGAGGATGACTGGTGGACTAGTTGATGAAGCTCCTCGGATAACGTACTGATTCCCCTGCTCGTCCCCATCTTGCATATTTGAATGATTAGACCAGTACGTGAAATTGTAATGTATTTAGTGTATGTGAAAAACGTCTGACTGAGACCCAGGTAGTTTCGCAGTCTGTGGTAAGGGAATAAAATGCAGGAACAACATGTTGAAAGTAAAGCCCGCTGAACGTGTGTGTTGTATTGTTTAACAGAATGTCCCTTGTAACTGAAAAGTGGATACTTGCTTTGGCAAAAAGTTAGCGCTCAATGATACAGCCATTCATAAAATTGTCAAGAAGAGAAACTTAATGAAGAGCTATGCACACAACGGATACAGAAAAAGAGAGCAGCGGAAAGATTCAATCCATGTATGATGCTATTTTACTGCTAGGTGATGAACTAATCTGCGTGATCGGGAGGGGTAAAACAAAAGACAAATTAACAAACCTGAATCAGTAAATAAAATTAAAGTCCAGTGAACAATCCAAGCGTCATAATAAAAGGAATTGACTAAAACCAGTTAGTATGACACTTTCATTTCTATTCTCTCAGACATTTTCAGGTTTCAATAGCCCTCATCGAGAAGGGGATCCACACCTCAGGTTGGTATGGGAGACATATTGAGGCCGCAGTTCAATATATGTGACGCTGCTGTCGCACAATGACTGTAATTATTGGTGATACTGATGTTAGCATAAGCATAAAAATGCTAATCATTTGTGGGTGTGTTTCAATTTTGATCCCATCGCAAGAAGACAGGCACTTGGCACGACTCATTGGTTACATCACAACATTAAACGTGCAACAGGTTTGGGGAAGATTCACGGTTAGGTCCCAAAACGCCACTGCGATGACACACTTTAATGTTGTGATATTCATATTGATTTTAGTTATTTTACTGTAGTTTTAATCTCCTTGCGAAGGTTCCAGAGTGTTGCGGAGCTGTCACTGATTTGTGTCAGCATTTGATATTGTCGTATCAAATCAATAAATCATCAATCAAACAAGCCATAAATCAAAAGTGTGCAATGTGTAGGATAGGCCAAAGCGGTAAACGTTAATGACATTTGACAGCTGCAAGAGGCAGTAGATTTTCTGGGAATGTTTTGAAGGGCTGTATTTTTTTTATGATACTCGACAAACTGCAGGACGTTGAATGAATAAAAGATGGGTAAAGGGAAAACATTTGATTGAAAGAGCTGCTTTATTGAAGTATTTTACGTGTAATGGAGATTATTTCTTCGAATTTCAAGAGCAGCAATTCTTCATAAAGAAGATGTCACATTGTTTTCAAAACACCAGAACTTTAAAAACAGGAGAGACAAAGGCAGCGACCACCATGTCAGAGAAATAGTCTTACACTGCTGTCTGACACAGCAATGAATGTGCAGAGTGCTGAATTTGCTGCTTGAGTTCAAGCGTTTCTGGACATCAGAATAAATCTAAAACAAAAATAACAAACAGCGAAATTCACAGGCTGACTTTGGAGGAACCTCTGAGCTCACACATCCCAGGAGAAGGTACATGCGTTGGTTTTAATTGTAAAATGTCTGCAAATCTAAAATAATGGACAGAATGTGTTCTTTATGGATGAGATCTGTCGATTAATTTTATGGTAAATACATAAACCATAAGTACTAAGTGAACCTGGTGCAGTGTTTTTTTTAGACCAATAAGATGGTGCTACTTCCTGGGTTGTGGCTTCCGAAGGAGCAAAGATGACCTTTAGTTCAGTGATGTCCACTTCCTGATGGATTCTAAATAAGGGAGAGTCTCTATGTCATTGAAGATCATGTCTGCAGAATGTTTGTTTTGTTGCAAACCCTATCAGATCACATGGATCGGTTGAGGCTGCAGTTTGAGGCAATGAGGAATTCACAGGATCTGGGTGTGAGAAATGTAGCAGTTAAAGGAAGCGAGATAGAACACAGGTACCGTCATGTTGATGGGTTAGCACCACGAAATTTAGGAGAAGGAGACAGGTAGTGCAGGTCTCAGAGATGCATACGGACTTTTCTGCGGCGAGCAGCGAAAAATCAGAATGGAGTGTAGCTTTCTGAGTGCAAGGATCAAAGGCATCTCTCAAAGGATGCAGAATGTTCTCAAAGAGCAGGAGGACCAGCAGGAAGTCATTGGAACCAAAGGTATCGGAAGGGAAAATAATGAGTTTCTGAAGGAATATTTAAAAAAAGGTTCGGAAGAAAATTCAAAATTATGTTTTATAGGGTTTTCCATGTGAATTACTATCGGTAATACAAACTAGTGAGATACATGCATCAAACAAATGCATGGCTGATGAGCTAATGCAATGTAGAACGGTTCACACATTCTGGATCAATGGAACTTCTTCAGGTTAGAAGTCACCTTTATAGGATCTTCATATTGCATCTGAATTGGAAAGATAAATTATGGCAGGGAGATTTGGTCGAGAGGCTCATGTGGTTTTAAATTACTAAAATGGAGAGGGAAAGGTGGTCTGGGTGATGCCAAAGGAAGTCGTGAGGCAAACATAAACTGCTACATATGGATAAAGTACCTAAAAAAATCAAGACAATAAGGCACAAAAGAGAGAACAATGTAGGACTGATAAAGTAATCTGCATTTATTTCAATGCAAGAGTCCGAACAGAGAAGGCAGATGAGCTCGGGGTATGGTTACATACATGAGACGTGGATATCATAGCAATTATATGGACCAGGACAGGGCTTGCAGCTTAATGTTAGAATACAAATGTGATAGGAAAGTGGGGTAAGAGAGGAGATGGTGTGTCGTTTTCTGATAAGGGGTGGTTTTACTGCTGCCCTGAGGAAGAATACTCCTGGGAATGAATAGAAACAAATTATTTGCATTAACTGAGGAATAAGAATGGAATGATCGCCATTTTGGGATTGTATTATAGACCTCCCGAATTAGTCGGATATTGAGTAACACATTTGTAAGGAGATCTTAATTATCTGAAAGAGTATTAAGGAGGTTATGGTGGCGGATTTAAAATTCGTGAACATCGACGAGGACTGCCAGAGGGTTTAGGGTTTGGATGGAGAAGAACATGTTCAGTGTGTCAAGGAGATTTTCTGATTCAGTTTTGGATGTACCGACGAGCTAAGGTAAAAAGTTGAACGACATTTGGAAAATAAGTCAGGTCAGGTGAGAGTGGGGGAACAGTGACCCATAATTCAAAATTTTGAAATAATTATGGAAACTAGACCTAAAAGTCTAAGTTCTAAATTGGAAGAAGGTCCATTGTGACTTATTAGGCTACAACTTTCAAAAATTGATTGAGCGATGAAATTCGCAGGTAAGGGTATAGCTGGAGAATGGGAGGCCTTCAAAACTGAGATAGCGAGAGTCCAGACACAGTGTACTCCTGTTGGGCTGAAAGGAAAGAAAATAGGTGTCGGGAAAGCTGGATGGCTCGAGAAATTGAGGTTTTGTTTAAGAATACGAAGGATACAATATTAGATGTAGACAGCAGTGATCTACCGCATCCTGAAAACAGGATAATGGTCGTCGCAGCATAAGTTACAGGAAATGAAAAGGGCAAAAAAAAAGAAAATTAAGTAGCCTTTCCAAATAGGGTTAATGATAATCCAAACGCATACTATGAATATATAAAGAACAAAGGGGTTCACACGAGAGAATAGTGGCCAACAAAGATAAGTAAGGTAGCATATTCTGCAACTGCAGGAGATGAGGGAGATACTGCAAGTGTATTTTGCATCATTGTTTACTGGGGAGAAGGGCATGGAAGAGGAAGAAGTTTTGGGTTTCTTAAAATGCACAAGAATGGATAAAACTCAAGTAACTGAACACTTGTAATACAAATTAGTGGGGAGAGAAGGAAGTGATTGATGTGGCCGTTGCTGAGATATTTGCATCATCCGTAGTCAAAGGTGACCTACTGGAAGACTGGTGGTTGGCTAATCTGGTACCAATATTTAAGGAAGGTGCTAAGGAAAACCCAGCAAACTATAGTCCGGTGATCCTGACATTGGCGGTGGGACATTTATTGGCGGGGGTCCTGACAGAAAGGATTTACATGTATTTGGAAAGACAAGGACTGATTAGTGATAGTCAACATTCCTTTGTGCATGGGAAATAATGTCTCACTGATATGATTAAATTTTGTTTGAAGAAGTAACAAAGAGGCTAGAGGCAGAGGACGTGATCTATGTGTACTTCGGTCAGGCCATACATGGATAATAGAACATTCCAGCGCATTGCAGGCCCTTCGGCTCTCAATTTGACGCTTTGAAACCAATCTGATATCCATCTAACTTATACCATGCCAATCTCTTCCATATCCCTATCCAAAGACTATTCAAATTTTCGTGAATTTGGCGAGTCGACAATTGTTGCATTCAGGGTGTACCACTCTCCTACCACTGTCTGAGTAAAGAAATTAACTCTGACATCGTTCCTCTGTCTATCATCCCTCAAGATAAAGCTATGCCTCTTCGAAATAGTCATCACTATCCGCGGAGAAAGGCTCTCACTGTCCACCCGATCTAACTCTCTGATATTCTAATATGTCTCAATTAAGTGACCTCTCAACATTCTCTCTGACGAAAACAAGTCCAAGCCCCACAAACTTTCGTCGGAACATCCTCCCTCCACACGAGAAAACATCCCAGTAAATCTCCACTGAAGCTTTTCAAAAGCTTCTACATCCTTCCTCTAATGCTGGAAGCAGAAATACACGCAATAGTCCAAGTGTGTTCGACAGGCTTCCAATGGAAGTATGGTTAGCAAGGTAGGATCATTTGGAATACAGGGAGAACTAGTTATTTGGATACAGAACAGGCTCGAATTTAGAACGCAAAGGATAGTGATGGAGGGCTGCGTTTCAGATTGGAGGTCTGTGACCAATAGTGCACAACCAGGACGGGTGCTGGTTCCAGTGCATTGCTTCATTTACATAAACCACTTGGATATGACCATCGGACGCATAGTTCGTAAGTTTTCAGATGACACCAAAATTCGAAGTGTAGTGGACATACAATAACGTTACCTCGAATGACGTGGGACCTTGATCAGATGGACCAATGTGCCGAAGAGTTGTAGGTGGAGTGAAATTTAGATAAATATGAGATGGTGCATTTTCACAAGGGATAACAGAGCAGGATTTATATATTTCGTGATAAGGTCCTGGGGTGTGTTGCGAAACAAAGAGACTTGGAGTGCAGGTTTATTGATCCTCGAAAGTGGAGTCCCAGGTAAAAATAAAACAAAGAACAAAGAAAAAATACAGCCCAGGAACCGGCCCTCCGTCACTGCAAGCCTGAACCGATGCAAATCCACTGTCGAAACCTATCGCACAATTCCTAAGCATTCGGATCTCTCTGCTCCCCACCCAAGCATGCATCTGTCCAGACGCAACTTAAATGAACCTACCGTGCCTGCCTCTACTACCTCTGCTGGCACGCGTCCCAGGCACTCACCATCCTCTGTGTCAAGTACGTTCCGCGTTGATCCCCACCTTTCACCTCGAATGTGCGACCTCTTGTTACTGACTCCCTCACCACGGGAAAAAAATCCTTATCTTTATCCATACTGTGTATACGCTTCATGATTTTGTATACCTCAATCAGCTTTCCCTTCAATCTCTTTTTTTTTGCAAATGAAAATGATCCTAACCTACGCAATCTCTCTTCATAGCTAGCACCTTCCGTTCCAGGCCACGCCCTCGTAAACCTGTGCAACCTCTCCAATGCATCCACATTTTTTGGGCAATGTGACGACTAGAACTGTCCACAGTATTCTAAGTGTGGCTGAACCAATGTCTTGTCCAATTTTAGCATGATCTGCCAGCTCTTATACTCAAGGGAAGCATGCCATTTGCCTTCTTTCCCACCTTGTCCAACTGCGCAGCCACCTGCAAAGTACAACGGACCCGAACTCCCGCATCTCTCTACTCAGCAAGTCTTCTGAAGGCTCTTCCATTTACAGTGTAGTTCGCTGTAGACCCTACTTAGGACCCTACAACCACACGGGATCAATATACATTTTACCATTTTCCCAATTTCCTCTCTTCCCACCTTATCCCAAATCCAACCAAACAATTTGTACTGCACTCTTGAACTGTTCTCACTCTACATCATCCTTCCCACCCTTCTGCTCCAAACTCGTCTCCACGCTATCACCATCACCCCCAACTTCATCGACCTATTGCATTCTAAGCCAACTTCCCCCAGCCCAACCCGCGCTTTTGTCTATCAATCCCCTTGGCTAACCCTTCATGACTGATGAAGCGTTTATGTCCGAAACGTCGAAAGTCCTGTTCCTTGAATACTGCCTGTCTGGCTGTACATTTCCAGCACCACACTCTTCGACTCCAAAAGTCAGAGCAATCTAAACCTGTAGTTAGTATGAAACTAAAAGAGAGCTGTAATCTCACTGACTTTAGTTTTTCGAGTGCTCCTTGTTGTAATGTGTGTTAAAAAACGTCTAAGTTTAAGAGCTGAACTGTATTTTCAGAATTAAATAGGTGCAACCGAATGAGAAATGCACAATGAATGCTTCTGTAAATGCAAGTCAAACAATCCTGAGATTGAGGCACTGCATGGTTAATGTGGTCGTTTTGAAACATCAGAGATTGCTGCCGAAAGAAAGAAACAAATGGCAGAGTTTGAGTTCCCGCCAGAGTTGTAAATGTTGCAATTATCTCACGAAAGTAAGAGTGATGTTCACAGATAGCAAAATTGGATTTGCGAGCTGCATTACTGAGATAGAGTGATACATAAATTTACAAAGAATGTCAAGGAATTTGTGGTACAAACATGGAAATGACATTTCCACTGATGAGACAGACGACAACAGGAACATTTGGTAAAGCGTGTGACTGACATGATACATTAGTAAACATGTTGAGAAATGTTCTTTAGTCTAGCTTGTTAATTGTATGTACCGTTTCCCAAATCAATATAAACCGTAGTCATAAAAGTAAACGTTCTGAGTTCCATTATTTGTTGAAACAGGTTTGTTCCTACTGCTATTAGCAATTTTCTAAATTTTACCTTAAAACTGACTTATGCACAATCCCCATCAAAATATTTTCTTCCCAATGAGGACAAACAACATAACACGAAAAGCAGATATTTCTGGAAAAATATCTATGGATAGATTATGAATTACAAGTCAAAAAGATTCATCCAAATTGAACTACCAGCAGATGTGATATCGTGTCAATATTGCCAAATCTACATCCACCCCTATTATTGGACGAGTATAAATTATTGTATCCATGTAGCAAGATTTGTTCTAATATTGATGCATGAATGATCATGTACAAAAACATTATTTCATTCAACAGAATACTTCTTTTTTATTGAATTAATGTTGTTTCTCTGCCATTTTCATTTTATGAAATATATCCCATCTGTTTATGTTTAATGGAATATTTTGAATTGGAATCCTACCACCAATCATGCACAATCAGACGTGATGAACTTCCCCCTTGCAATCCACTGGGAAATTCCATTGAAAGCTCCATCAGTGGACAGACAGAAGTAAAGAATGGAAGACGAATGATTTACATTATCTTCCCCTCGATAACATTGAGGTTGGTTATTTCATTTACTGCAAATCCCATAAACTGTTAAATTGTGTAATCAGAGATACTCCTCCGTACAGAAGCCCACTGGGGTAAGTTGTTCACCTTCATTTAGTAAGTCTCACTCAGTGTAATTTGATTTTGAGAGAGGTTCCCAGTAAGACTTGGACACTAGTTTAAGTGTTCCTCTTTCTTTACGAAACAACACTCAGTAAAATCCGAATAGAAAGATCACAACCGAATCACTTTGCCACTGGAAATGGGTATTCCATAAATGTTATTGACGAACCGAAATGAAGTTCGATTGTGAAAAATATTCCGAATGATATTGGTAATTGAGGGAGATCTCCTGCTGTTTCTACGCACTTACTACATTTCTATATTTACAGATACTTGCACCAAGGCAAGAATACCAGGTCAGAGTTTTGTATTTGAGCATTTAACTCCTATCAGTACAATTCTACACTGACATATCCTCCCTGCAACATGAAGCCACGGCAATCAGATTAATTCCCAGAGACCTGAATAAACAGCACACAAAATCTCAATCAATCACTGTGTAATGTGGAGTGTCTGTGAGCGACAGACAAGATAAATATTTTCTCTCAGTCGAGGAATGGCACCACGTTGTTAATTTGGAAACATTAGCTGCGGAGAATGATATCCGACGTTATGAACTCGTACTAGCCCACTCCTGTGCCCAGTCAAGACTGTGGATATATACGTCATTCACGTCAATTGATCAACATATATACATATCCCGCAACAATGATTGGGATGATATGGTGTATTAAAGAACGAATTTCAAGATAAGAATAATTTTTTTAAGAGAACCCATTACAGAGTGCTATTGCCCACGAACAATCAGTCTCCTCTATTGTACGAAGCTCTGGCATTAGGGCAGTGACACATGCCCTCCTATTCAACTCTGCACCACATAACTTTACAACTTTTGAGAAACCGCAGAAATTGCATGTTAATTTGGCAATAAAATGGCTCAATAGTGCACATCGTGGTTGTAACCTACTGTTAAACACCACTCCCAGTGATCTGTCCTCACATACATCATTTCCTCTCTCACCCACTGGCAGACAAATAAATTAAAACACAGGTTAGTCCAAACCATCCCTGCTGAGCATCTCTTATCAAACAAACAGATATGCTCAAGCCACCCATTACCCACATTGCATCTGTGCTCCCAATTGGAAAAAGCTGCCCGAGGAAGATCCACCAACAATTTCACTTTACATCAAAGAATAGGAAACAACAGGTGTCGCTAAGACGTGGTTGTTACAAAACACATCTGATTGATAATAAGTTTTGAAATACCACAGCAAGAGTGTTGTCCTACTAAACACTTTTGAGACTAGCCAGGGCCATTGGTCAGCCAAACTCCATCAATGTGGCCTCATTGCAAATCCATTCTGCACCGTACAGAGAATCATACAATGCAACACATTAATAAGGGGCCTCCTAACGGACAAACTATTCGCTTTAAACTCAGCAAGTAAGGATACGATCGTCTGGCATCAGGAGTTACGTTGGTGAACGGAAATAAAACCATCATTATTCATAGATTAGAAGTGACTGTGATTTAACGAAGAAATTTGTTCAATTTAAGTATTTCGAAGACTTACCAGGAATACCAATAATGGTAAGGATGGTATAGTACACTTTAGCGACAACTTGTCTTGGAAGATGCATTTTGTTGTTTGTCAAACAAACTCCCCCTTCCTGCTTCTTCCAATCTGTCAGAATTGGAGAATGCTCTTGGAACTCGAGCTGACACAGTTCCGGGCATATTATTTTATATTGTGTGGCATTTCCACTGGGAACCTTTGAGTACATCTTCGATAATTAAAATCATTTTGAACAAACAGATTACGACAAGAGGACTATTTTAATGATATGATATCATTGAGATTTAAGTCCGCACTTGAATACCCCAAAGACCTGATAGGTTTCGAATTAATTTGCAAATTGTCTTCAAATAACAGGACGTGCAATATTTCCAAGACTGGCAGTCCCATCAATACCAATACAGCTTTTGACAATCTTTTCAATGATGGTCTACATTTGGCTGAGGATATTCAGTCATTCAGTGCCTCACTTTGCAGAGAGCCTTAAGAGTTGTTCAAGTCAATTGATATTCGACTGCTCTAATTGTTAGTACAATTTTACAACTCAGTTGGGAAATTCTTACTGTGAATGAGAACTTTGGTTCAGACCCAGAAGCTGATACTGACGAGAACAATATCTCGAAATTACAAAAAGAAACATTTTCTCAAAATAAGTACTAAATGAACATAAACAAATTCAGAACGTGAACTTCATAACTCTATAATGACAGTATCACTTACAACAGAATAGTTGCTTTGTCCCGTCGTGTTTTGTTCAACTAAAATTACATTCAATCCATATCAGTCCCACAATGTAAAGGTTAGCCCATAGATGTGAATGTCATGTGATTTCAAGTGCTGATCCAAAGATTCGTTTTGAGGTTGTGAGGTTTTCCATGTCAACTACACTCTAAGGCATTGCATTGAAGGCCGCTACCAACCACTAAGTCAGAAGATTATTCCTAATATCTGATCTAAACCTCCTGTCTTTCAGCTTAAACCGATGCCACCTCGTTATTCGCCCTTCGACTAAGTGCGACAAAAGCTCCGTATTCACCTGTCCATGGTCCTCATAGTCTGGAAGTGGCGAGGGCTATAGAAGGGTACACTGGGAATCCATCAGCCATCCCACTGCCGGCTGACTGTGGGATATTTCTTTTCGCCACGCTGCCTATGCGTCGTCCCTTTGGCATCACATGACCCTGTCTGCATGGTCTGGGCTCCGTTTGCTGACTATCTAAAAGTGGATAGGGTGTATCATCCCTCATTTCCCAGCTGAGAAACCAAAAACCAACCTCATCCCCGGAACCCAAACTGCGACAATGACGTGGCTAATGTATTCATGACAGAATGGGGAGAGGGAATATACTTTATAAAGGAGAGAGGGAGGAGAGGGCATTTCAATCAGAAAATAGATGGCATGGAGTGAGAGAGAGAGAAACGCAAATCGATACTTGTGTGCGAGAATACAACCGTGATGGAACGGTATAGCACAGTACAGGCCCTTATGCTGCGACTTCTGGAGCCGTTCTGAAGCAATCGAACGTACGCTATTCAATCTTCTCCTGAATATCTATCCAATGACCAATAAAATCCCGTCATATTTGGTGAACTTACGACTTTTGCAACCAGTACGTTCGACATCCCTACTTATTACTGACGAAAGAATCTTTTATGGACATCTGTCCAATGTTTACCCCTCCTCATTTTAAAACTATGCCAGCTTGAGCGTGGCCCCACCATCAGAGGAAAAAGACTCACACTCACCATACGATCTATCTCTCTGATTATCCGATGTGACTCAATTTAGTCACCTCTAATCCTTCTCTCGAACAAAAACAGCCTCAATTCTATCAGCCTTCCCCGTAAATCTCATCTGAGCCCTTTTTCAAACATTCCACATCCTTCCTATAATGCACTGACCCGAATTGTTCGCAATATCCAGGTGCGGCCACATCAGAGTTTTGCACAGCTGCAGCATGACCTCTTGCCTCCGAAACGCAATGCCTCTACTAATAAAAGCTAACATGCCATATGACCTTTTCAATAAACCCTATCAACCGGGATGATAACTTTCAGGGACGTATGTGCATGGAAACCGAGATCACTCTGCTCATCAACACTACCAAAATTCTTCCCAATAATCCAATGTTGTGCATTCCAGTTACTCCTTCCAAAGTGAATCACATCACACTTTTCCACTTTCACCTCTATTTGCATCCTTGAATCCCATATTTTCAGCTTATCCATATTATTCTGCAACATGTAACATACGCCGGCACGATCCATAATTGTACCAACGTTAGGGTCATTGTCAAATTTGCTTACCCATTCTTCTACGCTCGCATCTTCATCACCATAAAAATGACATACAGCAATGGACTGAAAAGGGATCCCTGCTGTCCACCAGTTGAAACATGTCTTCGAGGATGAACATTTCCCATCAACCACCACCCTCTGCCTTTTTCTCAGCTTGCCAATTTCTGATTTAAATCGCTGCAACACGCCTTATCCCATGCCTCCTTATTTTGTGAAATAGCCTACCATGGGGAAACATATCAAATGCCTTACTGAAATTCATATACACCACATCAGCTGCGTTACCCTCGTCCACCATTTGATCACCTCCTCAAAGACGCTTATTGAGGCATGACCTACCCTTCATAATCCGGTGTTGAATATCTCGAATCAAGGTATTCCTTTCTGGATGATGATAAAACCTACCTCTTCTAATTTTTTCCAACACTTTACCCATAACCAAAGTTAGCTGCACTGGTCTTTCATTACCACTGTCGTCTCTACAAACAATCATGAACACGGGAAAAACGTCTGCTCTCCTTCACTTTTCTGGCAATATTCCTGTCGGCAGTAACGACATAAAGATATTAAACAAAGGGCACTGCAATCTCCCCCCTCACTGTCTTGAGAATTCTAGGATAAATCTTTTTCGCAGCAGAGAGCGACTGGAGATGGGTGGACGTGAAGTCGGAGCGCAAAATCGATCGGTAAGGCACATGATTGTTATTTAAGAACTTATCTCGACGCCAACGGCCTTTCTGCAGCAGAGATCGGCGGGAGCTGGGTGGAAGTGAAGTCGGAGCGCAAAGCCGGTCGGGAAGGAAAGTGATTGTTATTTGAGTGGAGAAGTATCCCGAGACCCTACACGTGTAGTGTATCCCACCCTCCTTCCTCCTCTAACTTTAAAAAACGAAAGCTACTTAGTGTTCTTGTTTTGGAGACTAAGTGTAGAGTTATGGCAGTTCAGGCAGTGGAATGTTCCTCCTGCCTGAAGTAGGGCTGACCACCGATGCTCCTGCTGACTTCATCTGCAGGAAGTGCAACCAGCTCCAGCTCCTCACAGACCGTGTTAGGGAACTGGAGCTGGAGTTGGATGAACTGAGAACTATTCGAGAGGCTGAGAGGGTGATAGATAGAAGCTACAGGGACATAATTAAGCCAGAGAACAGAGGTAGCTGGGAAACAGTTAGAGGTGGGAAGGGGTAGAAGCAGGCAGTGCAGGGATCCCCTGTGGCCATTCCTCTCAACAATACGTATACCACTTTGGGTACTGTTGGGGGGGACGGCCTAGCACGTCTAAGCTGCAGTGACCGGGTCTCGGGCACGAGGTCCGGCTCTGAGGCTCAGAAGGGAAAGGGGGAGAGGAGGAGAGCACTACTTATTGGCGACTCTATGCTTAGAGGGACAGACAGGCGGTTCTGTGGACATGGGCGAGACTCTCGGATGGTTTCTTGCCTCCCGGGTGCCAGGGTCCGAGATGTCTCGGACCGTGTCTTCAGAATCCTTAAGGGGGAAGGTGTGCAGCCAGAAGTCGGAATGCACATTAGCACCAACGACATAGGTAGGAAGAGGGGTGGGGAGGTCATTCAGGAGCTCAGGGAGTTAGGCTGGCAGCTAAAAGCTATGAAGGACAGAGTCTTCTTCTTTAAATACCATCTTCATATTTAAAAACCACCGATGAGAGGTATGTGGCATATGCTGAGGTAAAGAATGGATCTCTGATTACTCTCGGTCAAGTTAGCGTAAAGCGGGTAAAAGTGTTGAGTATTCTAATAGGCATTCGGTGGACAAGTCCCCACGTCCGGATGAGACCTTCCCAGGTTAGTGAGAGAAGCGCCAGTGAAAAAAATCTGAGGCTTATTAGGAATCCCTGATCATTGCGGATTCAGATTGAACTGGAACATTGCGAACAGTGTCCCCTTGTTAAAGAAGGGTCGCAGAGTTAATGTAGCTAATTATAGACAGTGATCCTGGTGTCAGTAGTAGGGACACTGTTAGAGAAGATACTAAGATTAGATTACTTACTGTGTGGAAGCAGGCCCGTCGGCCCAACAAGTCCACACCGACCCGCCGAAGCGCAACCCACCCATACATTTACCCCTTACCTCACACTACAGGTAATTTAGCATGGCCAATTCACCTGACCCGCACATCTTTGGACTGTGGAAGGAAACCAGAGCACCCGGAGGAAACCCACACAGACACGGGGAGAACGTGCAAACTCCACACAGTCAGTCGCCTGAGGCGGGAATTGAACCCGGTCTCAGGCGCTGTGAGGCAGCAGTGCTAACCACTGTGCCACCGTGCCGCCCACAAAGGGATAAGATTTGAATCTATTTGAATAAAAAAACTTATCAGTGATAGGTGATGTGGTTTTGTGCAGGGAAGATCATGTCTTACAAACTTAATATAATTCCTTTTAGACCTGAAATATTTGATCGATTAATGAAAGAATGTAAATGTCATATATGTGGGCTTTCATATAGAATTTGACGAAGTTTCCAATGGTACGCTGATGGAGAAGGTGAAGTCGCATGGATTCCAGAGTGTTTGAACTAGATGCGTTGAGAACTGGTTGGGCAACAGAGGACAAAAAGAAGGAGTGGAAGAGAGTTCAAAAAATGGAGGACTATAACCAGTGGTGCATGACAGTGATCCATACTGGAACCAGTGCTGCATGTGATTATACATAAATTAATTGGAGGAAGGTGTGGGTGACCCCATCAACAAGCTTTCAGATGACAGGAAGATTGATGGACTAGCAGGTAGTGAAGGGACTTATCAGAAAATTCAGCAGAAGATAGATATTTTGGAGAGTTGAGCAGAGAAATGGCAGATGGCGTTTAATCCGGGAAAAGTGTGAGTTTGTCTGTTTTGGAATATCAAATTGAAGAGTGAGCAGATATAGAAAATTTGTTTGGAAAATTGATGTATCGTGAGAGCGGGATGTTCAGGTCCATTGTTTCCTGAAGGTGACAACACAGCTCGAACGAGTGATCAAGAAAGCAATGGCACGCTCTCCTTATTCAGATGGTATGTTGGGTTCAATAGGTGGCAGGTCTTTTTGCTGCTGCATAGGACTTTGGTTCAGCCACTTTTGAAATACTGTGAACAGTTCTGCTTCCCATATTACCAGAAGAATGTATATGCTTTCGGGGGTTGGGGGTGGGGAGGTGAGAGTGTAGTTAAAGAGGCGATTAACCAGATTGTTGTGCGGTGTGGAGAGTGCAAGCTATGAGGAGAGGTTGAGTTGATTACGATTATTTTGATTTGAAAAATGGAGGTTGATACGTGATCTGATTGAGGCTTACAAAATCATGAGAGGTCTCAATACGGTGGATAGCAAGACAATATTTCCCGGATTGGAGGTCACAATTACTGTGGAAAAACGAGTTCAAAGTGAGAAGGGGAAAGGTTGAGGGGAGATATGTGTGTAACCTTCTTCATGCAGACAGTGGTGTTTGCCTGAAATGCGTTGCCAGCGGAGGTGATATAGTCGGGCACAATAGCATAATTTAAGTTGAGTCGAGGCAGATACATGAAGTGGCAGATAGCAAAGGATAGAAAATAGGCAACATGTTGAGATAGAGAATCTGGATCGGTGCCGATTTGGAGGCTGAAGGTTTGTTCCGGCGCTGGAATTTTCTTTGTTCTTTTCTTTTTTCTTTGTATTGACAATTAACAATAAAGTCTCTTTGTCGAAGATCATAAATCCATTGATCATAGCCACATTGTTGCGTACCTATTTGTTTAACACCATTCTAAAAATGAAATCGAATGAACACATTGTGCATGATCAAGTTGTTATTGAGACAGAGCATTTTGAAAATGTGCAATTAAATTCCCTCGAATACAAAATTTCTACACCTAATAGTTTTCATGAGAGTGATTTAACAATGTTTCTATATTTACTTCACTCCAGATACGAGTACATTTTAAATTGGTTCTATCTGGTGTATGAATGTCACTGTCTGTGTGATGCTATACATGTGGACAGTGATAGATTGTTCTAAACAGCATATCGCTTCAGCTATTCACAACAAGCAACGTGCTGCCTGCACTGATCCAGCTTATACTCACAAATCCTTTTTCCCATTATCCACCATTAGTGATGACTCAACAGCATGTTTCATGAATTCTAATCCATTCATGGACATCGCAGACTGAGTCGGCATGTATTGCTCATCCGTAGTGGCTGTTGGAATGAGTTTTCTTGAACTGGTGTTGTCCATGTGCTGTACACTGACGAACAATACCTTTATGGCGGACTTTGAAACAGACACTGAATGAATGGTCTAATGATTCCAAATCAGGATGTAAATTGGCTTGGAAGCAAACTTGCAGTGTGTCGGTATCTCATGTATCTGCTACTCTTGTCCTTCTGGATGATTATAGGTTTGCAAAGTAATATCTGAGGACCTTTAGTGAGTTTGTGCAATGCATCTAGTGGTTAGTACATGTTGCTGCTCCTGATAGTCAGTGGGGAAAATAAAACTGATGTGGTAATAATCAAATGAACTTTTGTAAATTGAATGGTGTCTCGTTTATTGTGTCTGGTTGGAGTTTTACTCATCTGGATAAATGACGAGTAATCCACCATATTCCTGATCTGTGCCCTGAGAATGTGATCTATTCACTGCAATATTCCAGCTTTTGAGCTGCTCTATTAATACTGTTCATTTACAGTTTATGATCAATGCACATCCAACATGTTGATAGTTAAGGATTTAGCAACAGTAATCCCAGTGAATATCAAAAAGACACTGGATGAATACTTTGTTGTTGGGGATGATAATGTTCTGGTATATATGTGGCATGCGTGCTATTTCCCACTTTTCATCCAAAGGCTGGATGTTGTACATGTTTCGCTTTATTTGGATATGGAGTGCTTCAGTATCAGAGCAGCAGCAAATACTGCTAAACGCTGTGCAAGCACTAGCTAACATCCCCGTGTCTATCACGATGATGGAGGGAAGTCCACTGATGGAAATACTGAAGATGGTCAGGCCTAAGACGCTCATTGAGGAACACTTGCAGAAATGATCTGTAGCTATGAAGACTGATCTCTCATAACTGCACTTTTGTCTTGTCCGCTCAGGATGACTCCGAAGAGCGGAGAGTTTCCCTGATTTCCATTAACTCCAGTTTTGCTTAGGATCCATGATGTGACACTAGGCTCAGGGCAGACTTGATTTTGAGCACAGTCAGACTCACCTCACTCTGGAATTCAGCTATTTCTGTCCTTCTTCGAAGCACAGCTTTTATGAGCTCAGGATCTGAGTACCCTTGGCGGAACCCACACTGCCAGAAGGTGGGACCCATAAATCGTTAAAGAAAGGTAGTGCACGATAAGATATGATGAAAGAAGCCAAGCCAGTGGCATCAGAGCAGGTCGTACAAGAAACCACAAAGAAGAGCGGAGGAGCTGCAGGACAGTGCACAGTTGACGGAGGGACAGAGTGTGCAATTAGTATCTAATCTTCACAAATAATTATGCTCTGTAGGTAATGCTTACTCTGAGAGGATGGGGGGCGGGGGAGGACTCGAAGATACAATTTTGAAAGATACAGGATCCAAACAGTCACTGATAGTAAGGCATGAGCGAGAATGTAGTCTTTCCAATCTGACACACGGAAGTGTGGCATATATTTGGATAGATGGACATAAATGTTGCGTTCCTTCATGTAAAATCAGGTTGGAATGCCAACTCATGTCTGGGGAATTTACAGTTGGAGTGGTGGATAGAATGTCAGTTATTATTTGTCAGGTTCCTGTGTTGGACTGACGACCCTTCCTGTGGAGAAGGCAAAACATCTGAGGACGTAAAACAAAAATATCATGGTACTTTGTCATAATTTGTAATAACCAGAATCCACGATCATAAGTCACTGCACGAAGCAGAAACTAAAGAGTAATGTGACGTAATGTAGCAGGAAAGACTTGCACAGGCAGAGGATCAGAGAGATGTGTTTCGTTCTAAAGGGTTGAGAGACTTGCAACAGCAAGATAATACGTCCAAGGATATTTATGTAGATGCACACTCATAAAAGGAGGCAACGAATTTTCCTGTCGGTTATTATTTGAAAAATACAATCCTAAGACGGAAATGCAGACTATGGCAGGTGATTGCAGAAGAGAAATCGGCCGAAGTGAACCAAACAGTATTGGCAGTAGCGTACAGTTATGAGGTGTTATGGGTAATACATGAACCGCCTGCAGGAGGTCACATCAGCATAAGAATGACTCAGGCTGAGGTATAAATTCATTTTTATTGTCCTGCAATACACAAAGTTATGGTTATTTTTTGCCATACATGTCATACATTCCGAATGGTGGGTCAGCCAGAGATGAAAATGAAACCAGCAACATTGTTGTCAATTCCCACATTTAAAGAAAGTTTCCCGCGGGTAATAAGTGCTTTTGTGCGTTCTCTCTCGAGAACTAAACGTGAAAACAAGGATATTTTTAACATGATGGATGTGTCTGCCACATTTTAAGAGACAGCTCAATTGAGGGGTACTAAGGCGAAAAATGGCATTATAGGAATGAAGCTACATTTTCATTATGATGGTTCATGTTTCCTTCAGGGGTGAGATGTTATTGACATATAAGGATAGAGTGCATTCAAGAGACTTTCAAAGCGAGAACGGATTTGGAGATGAACACGTTGCACTGGAAAATGTAAAATGAAGCATTTGGTCGAAGATTTATCAGTACCTGTGTTGCTACGTGACACACAGCTATATAATCCAGGAAAATGAAATCTTCTGGATAAAGCACAGGGATATGTCTCCAAATCAAGTCCAAGATCACAACCAGTAGATCTGCTGTTGCCATGGCCACAAGGTAGCGAGTCACAGACGTAGAGAGTCCACAGTTTCCACGGAACAGGATCACAATGGTCACTAAATTAACTGAGAGAAATAACATGTTTATAATGCAACACCATGTACGGTGGTGATATACCCATAATTCAGCATTTATCACTATAACAGCAGTGTACATCATCTGTAGCCTCCTCCAAGCAGACATTTCAAACCAACTCCACCATTACCTCCAAGGAAAGATGCTGAGGATAAAGGGAATGCAAACACATGCACGCTCCCCAATGACCCATTCAGTGTCAAATCAAAATCAAAACCCAGGAACCCCATTCCAAATGTCACAATCGGGGCCCCGACTGCAAAGGAATTGCACCAGTGAAAGAATGAACCTCATCAATACTTTGTCTGCTGCAGTTAGTGACAGATGATATATGTTGCATAATCAGAGGGAATAAGTGAACTTGTGTACGTGTCCGACACAACATTGTCAAGAGAGCGAGTGAATTAATAAGTATGTGAATAGTGTGTGTTCATTCTTGTATACATGAGTGAGTGTGAATTTGTAACATGATGAGTATCTACGTGAGGGTTTCTGTACAAGTGTGAACATGCAAAAGCATAAGTGTGAGAGTGAATGTGTGAATGCAGGTGTGTGAGACACAATGAGTATAAAAGTGACTTTCGGTTACTTGGTGAATGTGTGTGTATGTGAGAGAGAGAAGGGTCAGTGAATGTGTGAATGTGTAATGGTGAGCGAGTGTGTCAGCAAAATTGTCCATGACAGAGACAGAGTATCTGGAAGAGAGAGTGTGTGTGTCAACTGAATTCAATATGAGTGTGTGAGAGGGATAATCCGTGGATGAAAGATAGAGTGTGCGTGAGAATGAGTGTGTCAGAAAATCTATGCATGCAAGGCAGATTGACTGTGTGCGAGCGTATGTCTTTAAGACGGAGTGCATATGTGACAGTTTGTGAGAGAGAGAGAGAGAGTTGTGGTGTGTGAGGCTGTGTGCGATTTAGTGCGTGTGAAAGAGAATGTAAGAGATTATGTGTAGGTTTTTGTGTGTGTGTTCGACAGAGAGTCCTTTAGGGAGAGTGACTAATTTGGGTGAGCGTATGACTGACTATGCAATTGTATATCTGATTCTGTAAAATGTCTGAAATGCAATGTCCAAAGTTACTGAGCTTTATATATTAACCGTTTTAGGTCTATAATAACAATAAAAGAAAGAACGAAACTAATGCAGCAGATTTCACGCAGTCCATCATCACAATAACATGAAACTAGACACAAACGACCGGGAAATAATTCCAGACATCTCTGCTAGTTACAGTTCAGAATTTTCGAATATGTAATTACCATTCACCATGAGCACGAAAGGAGTGAACAGGAAACAGCAGTTCATGCACAACACACATGCAGCAATCTAGAACGCAGAAATTAGAAATTCGGCAGTGTGGAAATAGGCCATTTTTGCTCAACAACTCCACATGGACTGTCTGAAGAGTAATCCACCCAGATCCATTCCCTGACCCTATAGCTCGACCTTATCCTGACCATGCACCTAACCTTCGTTTTCTTGAACATGATGGGCAATCTTTAAATAGAGCAGAAAGAACAGTTCCTAAGAGACATGTTTCTGTTTTTTTTCTGAGCTGGCATCGAGTCATCATGAACACCTGAGCTGTGTTAATAGAATTGGTCATCGCGTTTCCCGTCACTGGGCAAATGATTCAAATTAACTTCTTTCAATCCAGATGTATTTTTCTTTTAATGAAGCTGAAATACTCTGATGAAAATAAATTCTGAAACTTGCAGATGTAATACCCACTGGTTTAACAAACACGAGTGTGGGAGGGCAGCTGCATAACCATTTTGAAAATAGTGTACATTATTCTGTATTTAACTCATATATGGGAATTGGGAGAAAACGAACTATTTTTAAAGAGCAAAGATTGTTGAAGATGCATTTAATAAATAAGTTACTCACACTCAGTGCAAATGCTGTCTGAACAGCTGCTGGTTCAAGGAATGGAGGCTCAATTCAGAAGAGCTGACGCCAATGGCTGCGGGAGCTTTCTTAAAAAAATTCGAGCTTTGACCAACAGATTGGAATTAGTATCAGAAACATGTGCAATACAGAAATAAAGTCGATTAGTTCCTAACCTCTATCATGATCAAAGCTAACCATCGAATTATATGAATCACATTTTCCTGTGCTGTGTCGTTGTGCTGCATGTCTTGCACTTGTCCAATAATACTTGTTAAAGATCTTAATGATTTCTGTCTCCTAAACTTGCAGGCAGTACCTTCAAGTTCCTTACCATCATCTGGATAGATCAATTTTGCATCCACTCCCCTCTAAACATCCTCACTCTGAACTTTAATCAGTACCCCATGTTCACTGCCCTCCTTCGCGGAAGTCAATCTAACCTATCTATGACCATCGTATCTTTATCATATCCGAATCAAGCCCACAATACACCCAGTCTCATCTGCTATGCACTAAATGACGTCAGTTTGGAGCACCGACCTTGACACCACTGAGGCGAAATGCCAGCTCACGGACACCTCCTACTCCTGCCCTCTTGACTATGACTCCACCTCCCACCACCAAACCATCAGCTCCCAGAACACCCATAACCTCATCACATCAGGGGATCTCCCATCCACCACCTTCAACCTCATAGTCCCACAACCTCGCCCCTCCCGTTTCTACCTGCTGCCCAAAATCCACAAACCTGACTGCCCCGTTCAACCCATTGTCTCAACCTGCTCCTGCCCCACCGAACTCATCTCTGCATATCTCGGTACGGTCCTGTCCCCCTTAGTCCAAAAACTCCCCACTTACGTTCGGGACACCACCCACGCCCTTCACCTCCTCCATTATTTTCGCTTCACTGGTCCCCAATGCCTCATCTTCAACATTGAAATCCAGTCCCTGTACACCTCCATCTCCCACCACGAAGGACTCAAAGCCCTCCGCTTCTTCCTTTCCCGCCGTACCAAACAGTTCCCTTCCACTGACATTCTCCTTCGACTGACTGAACTGGTCCTCACCCTGAACAACTTCTGTTTCCAATCCTCCCACTTTCTCCAAACGATAGGAGTAGCCATGGAAACCGGCATGGGCCCCAGCTATGCCTGCCTCTTCGTAGGATATGTGGAACAGTCCATCTCCCGCAGCTACACTGGCACCACCTCCCACGTTTTCCTCCGCTACATCGATGACTGCATTGGCGCTGCCTCATGCTCCCACTTTACCAACACTTTCCACCCCGACCTCAAATTTACCTGGACCGTCTCAGACTCCTCTCTCCCCTTCCTAGACTTTTCCATCTCTATCTCGGGCGACAGAATCAACACAGACATGTACTATAAACCGACCAATTCCCACAGCTACCTAGATAAGACCTCCTCCCACCCTGCCCCTTGTAAAAAGCCATCCCATGCTCACTATTCCTTCGCCTCCGCCGCATTTGCTCCCAGGAGGACCAGTTCCATTTCCGTAAAACCCAGCTGGGCTCGTTCTTCAAAGACCAAAATTTCACCCCTCAGATGCCCTCCACCACATCTCCTCTACTTCCCGCTCCGACGCGTTTGAGCCCCGCCCTTCCAATCGCCACCATGACAGAACCCCATTGGTCCTCACCTGCCACCCCAACAACCTCCATGTACATCGTATCATCCATCGTAATTTCCGCCATCTCAAAACTGTCCCCACCACCAGAGATATATTTCCCTCCCCTACCCTATCAGCGTTCCGAAAAGACCACTCCCTCAGTGACTCCCTCGTCAGGTCCACACCACCGCCCCCCAACCAATCCAACCTCCACCATGGCAACTTGCCCTGCAACCGGAAGAAATGCTAAACATGCGCCCATACCTCCCCCCTTACATCCTCTCCAAGGCCGCAAGGGTTCCACAAATTCATCTGCACCTCCACACACATCATTTACTGCATCCGTTGCACCCGGTGTGGCCTCCTCTATATTGGGGAGACAGACCGCCTTCTTGTGGAACATTTCAGAGAACACCTCTGGGACGCCCGGAGCAACCAACACAACCACCCCATGGCTCAATACTTCAACTCTCCCTCCCACTCCACCAAGGACATACAGGTCCTTGGACTCCTCCATCGTCAGACCATAGTAAACGATGGCTGGAGGAAGAGCGCCTCATCTTCCGCCGAGGAACCCTCCAACCACAAGGGATGAACTCAGATTTCGCCAGTTTCCTCATTTCCCCTCCCCCAACTTGTCTCAGTCAAATCCCTCGAACTCAGCGCCGCATTCCTAGCCTGCAATCTTCTTCCTGACCTCTCCGCCCCTACCCCAACTCGGCCTATCACCCTCAACTTGACCACCTTCCACCTATCGATTTCCAACTCCCCTCCCCGAAGTTCCTCCTCTCTACCTTTTATCTTAGCCAGCTGGACACACTTTCCTCATTCCTGAAGAAGGGTGCATGCTCGAAACGTCGATTCTCCTGCTCCTTGGATGCTGCCTGACCTGCTGCGCCTTTCCAGCAACACATTTTCAGCAGTAATCAACGTCAGTCTGTCCCATCTTACTTAAAAACTGAATATGTGCAAAACAGGCAATATCCTGACAAATGTTTTCAGTAACGTCCGCATAAATATAGAGTGCATCACAGCTGCAGAAAAGGAGGCTGCTGAGGAAGGCTTGTCTAATGGGTGGAAACCTGTAACAGGAAAGGAGCAATCACTTTATTTTGTGTTTTCCATAGACGCCATAATAACAGGAGACCAATGGAATTACAGATTCGACAGCAGATCTTTAAAGGTACAGATTTAACAGAGTTGATGTTGTAGTTGACTTCAATTTCCCCAATATTGTTTACAAGCACCGTCGTGCAGATGGCCTGGATGGAGTGGATTTATCAAATGTGACATGGCAGCATTGATGACTCAGTACATAGATAGGCTAACTGCGTTGGAGGCCATCTTGGATTTCGTAATCGGCAAGGACCCAATTCAGTTGTCAGATCTCTCAGTGGGTGAGCATTTTAGTGACAGTGACTACAACTATCAGAGCCATGGATAGGGATAGGAGCAGACAGTAGACCGAGTTGTTCAATTGAGGGAGGGTCATTATATTCCTATCATACAAGACCTGTGGAGGGTACATTGGGAAGAGTTTCTCGATCAGAAAGATACAACATAAATGTGGAGGCTGTTTATGGAGAATTAGTTGCGAGAGTGAGATGTCTTTGTCCCACTGAGCCAGGCAGGAATATTAAGTTGAGGAATCAAAAAATGATAGCAGCAGAGGAGCTTTTCGTGAAAAGGAAGAAGGAAGCCTACTTATATTTGAGGAAGCACAGATATGACACAGCTCTAGATAATTACAAGGTAGCTTGGAAAGAACTCAAAAATGGACTGAGGAGAAATGGAGGGGGTGATAAAAAGCCTTGTGGGAAGGATTAGCTAAAAGGCAAAAGTATACGATATTAAATGAGGAATAAGACAATGATCAGTGATCGAGTAGAGCAATAGTGATAATAGAGGGTCGTTTGCCTGGAGTCTGAAAAGGTAGCAGATGCTCGAAATGAGTGTTTTGCTTCAGTATTGAATAGAGAGAGGGACCTTGTGGTTGTGAAGTTGAAGGTGTAACTTTAAGAGAGACGGAAAGCAGGCAAACATTTGTCATGTGACTGACAATGGAAACATTTAACGTTCAGATGTAACCTTACCTGTAACCTACAAACCCCAATTGTTTTCACAGCATTTCGAATTGCGCCAATCAGTTTAAATTATGGCTCAATATGCACAAACCCAACATTGAATTTTACTGCTTTGACAATATCGAACCAATGACACGATCCAATATTTGGGTTACATAAAGCAAGTTTTGTTGGACAGTTCTCTAGAAACAGCACTAGCTATCACTTGAAAGACTGCTATCACCACACTCTCTGTCAAACAAAACTTTTTTTTCATATGAAACATCTGTGCAGCACATGATCGAAGGTGCGCCAGGAAGATAACCGAACAGAGGAAGATGGACAGTGGAAATGACTGCCATTGTCTGGTTTTGAACATTGCATTTCGATAAATGTAATCGGGGTTGTATTGGAGCAGTATGTTGTTACAGCTTGGGAAGTCAATAAACAGATCTTTTAGAGAAAAGAAACATATACTTGTAAATAGTTGTTGCTTAATGTTCACTTTTAGTGTTAAAGAATAGAATCGATATTTTCTGTTAAATCGTGGAATTTTGTGCAGTTCTCTGTGATTGATACTTTAGCAGGTTATGAGCGAAATGAGTTTTTTCTGTGTACTTGCTTTAATTAGCAGAAGGCTTTACTACTGTACTGCCACAATTTAGCGACTGGGTTACATGAACTGGAAAAACGGACACAGATCCTATCAGAGATTTTGACAGATTTGAATAGATGTTTGGTCGGAAAAATCCCAGAAGATTTGCATATTTGCCAGTTAGTGTGCTAGATCTTAAAATGAAACATCGGTGAGACAATTTCTCAAATTTCAGTTACCTGTGGTTAATTAAATTACACATGAGAGAAATGGCTCCTAAAGTTGCTAAAGAAGTTCTGGGGTTTGAAGATGTTTCCCAAATTTTCCAAGAGCATTGGGAAAGAAAAGAGCACACTTTTAGAATTAGTGAAGAGGGTAGAAATTGCTTTAATCAAGGATATAAGTTAATCTCAAATGGTAAGAGAGTGAATCAATCACTTGGATGTGTCAGAGAAACACATAAGTGCTGTAAAGTTGGAAAACACAAGTTACAATGGAGGAAAATGGATTTAGAAGATAAATAAAGAGAGAAAGCGAAAACAAAATAAAGAGAAGGTTCTTCACTGGACAGGGAGAGAAGAAAGGTGTGGACAAAGTGAGAGAGAAGAAAAGTGTGGACAAATTGAGAGAGAAGAAATGTGCGGACAAAGTGAAAGAGAAGAAAGGTGCGGACAAAGTAAGAGAGTAGAAAGGTGTGGACGAAGTGAGAGAGAAGAAAGGCAAAAGGAGGGAGAAGTTGAAATTCAGAAATTGCAATTTAGTGAAGGAAGTCAAGTTAACAGGATAGAGATGAAGAGACAAGGTTGTGGTAGACACAGACATGTTAAACATTACCACGTTTTGATGAGAAAGTTGTCGAAGCTTTCTTTATTTCATTTTAAACATTGACAAGGCCAATAGAGTGGTCACTGGAATTGTGGGTCAAGCTGATTATGTCTAATCTCGGAGGCAGAACCAGTGAGGTATTTGCAACGCGAACGGATGAGTGGTCAAGAGATTATGAAGAGGTCATATGGGTTGATTTGAGTGCTGGATAAATTGGTACCAGAAGTGTATAGACAGCGGTTCAGAAACATAAAGAAGAAAGCAGGCCAGAGCTATTTTGAATTTGAAACAATTAAACATAATAATCTTGATAGATTGGTGCATGACGTAAATATAGATAGGGTCAATGAGGTTGTCAGAGAGATACTTTCTGCTGGAAGTGTTTAAAAACTCAGGTGCAGAGACAATAGAAATTCATTTGGATGAGCAGAAAGTTCAAGAAGTGAGAAATGTAGCAGAGGTGGCAGGTTGGTGCATAAGGTGAAGTTTAGCTTCTGGAAGACTTTCATCCTGTAAGCAATAGAAATTGGGAGAAGGGCGATCCTATACTACAAAAAAAGAGTAGAGAACATTAGTAATTGTTTACCACAGGTTAAAAAGAAGAACCCCAAGGGTGTGGAAAGGAGATGAAAGGCTTCAGATTTTTCTTTATTTCTGTGGTAAAGTCACAGCGCTGTTCGTTAAAGAAAGACACTGTGTGAAAAGATGTGGTAAAAGAGGCTAAGCTAGTAGTATTAGTGAATGTAGGAAAGGAAACCCCAAGAAACGAGGAGAAGCTGCGGGAGCGTGCACAGCCCAGGAAGGGGCTTGGTATGGGCTCATGCCTGATCTCTGTCAAAAATTCACCTCAATGCGTAAGGTTTGCTCAGAAAGAACAGAGGGAGAAGGAAACTAAGTTATAATTTTGAGAGATAAAGAATCTAATCAGTTTCTAATAATACGATTTGAACGCATTTGCCCTCTTCCTGGACTGTTACCTGATAGAGTTGCAATTTCTGGGATAGATGGACAGATATTCAGCGTAGCCTATGTAAGGTCAGGTTGGAGTGCCCACTAATGTCTGGAGAAGTAATGTGGGAGTGATTGACACATTGCTAGTTCCAGGAATTCAGTTTGTTCTTGGTAATAATTTGGCAGGATCCAAGGTAGGAGTGCCATCACTTGTTTTGGAAGAGCTCCATGACGACCAGGTAACTAAGGAGTTAAAACAAAAATGCCCTGGAATTTTCCCAGACTGTGTAGTAACCAAATTTCAGTACCATGCATCAAAGGCTCAAGCAGAAAATAAGGAGAAAAATGATGGAGTAGAAGTTCAGTTGACGGACATCCTGCTTCATATAATGGAGCAGGAACAATCTAAACAGGCAGGGGGTTAGGCAGAAGTGCTCAGTTCTGAAAGGCTCTTAGGCTTACAATAGACAGAAGAGACATTTTTAAAAAAGATGATGCATACTCAGAAAAGGAGGCAGAGAACATTCCTCAGGGCTATTGCCTGAAAGATAGAGTCCTAAGAAGAAAGTGGACAAAACAACAGGTTAATGCAGACGAGAAATGGAAGAAGGGCAACAGATTGTGTTGCCGGGAGCATTCAGGCAGGACGTTTTACGGGTACCACAGAAACAACCTGCACAATGTCACCTAGGAGTACACAAGACTCAGGCTAATGTACGAGAAAGAATTATTGCCTGGAATGCACTAGGCTGTGGTATGGTTTTGCCATGCATGTCACACATGTCAAATAGTATATAAGCCACAGTCAGTATTAGAACCAACAGCTGTGTTGCCAATTCCTGTACTGAAACGACCTTCCACGAGGGTTATAATTGACAGAGTAGGTCGCCTCACAAAAAGTGAACGTGGGAAACTGTGCTTGTTTATCATAATGGATGTGTTTACTAGATTTTCAAAGGCAATTCAATGATGTAGTATTAAGGTAAAAAGGATGTTCGAGGAGTTAGTAATTTTCTTCACACGGTATGGCCTACTCAGAGAAATTCCATCAGGCCAAATGACCGATTTTACTGATAATCAGTTCAAGGAAGCTCTGGATATTTTAGGTAAACAAGACTTTAAGTCAATTGCATTCCGTCGTGAATCCCAGGGAGCTTTAGAAAGCTACCATCAGACCCTGAAGACCATGCTATGGTCGTCCTGACGAAATACGGTGTGGGGGCGGAAGTGGGGGCGGGGTTATGCGTGGTGACGATCTTCGGCGTGGGGGCTGGGTTACGCGTGATGGCGCAAGTCGGCGTGAGGGCGGGGTTACGCGTGATGACAAATGTCGGCATGGGTGCTGAGACGCCTGAGGTGTTGCGGTCATGCAGGTTTGTGATGTCAGTGGGGCGGAAGTGGCTGCGGGGACGGCAGCCGAAGGGGCGGAAATGGTTGTGGCGACGAGAGAGCCGTTGTCATTCCCGATAGCCGCGGTGGTAGCGAGTCCGTCGGCGATCTTCCTGGCGATCGTGGAAGCGGTTGTCTGTGCGTTGATCGTTGGGGCGGTTGTTTGGGCGGCGATCACGGAGGCTGCGAGGTCGGCGAGGGCGGATTTTACGTCACGGTCGTCGTCGGCCGTTGGTGCCGCGGGCGCTGTAGTGGCCACATGTGTAATGGCGTCCGTCAGTCCGATAGAAGATTCTGGAACAGTTGAGGAACCACGAGTGTGGGGGTAAGTACACGAAAGTTTTCGGTACTTACTGTCTTTATTTTTTGATATGGCTAGGAAGAACTGTTTGTTTCGTGTGTGGATTCTTCTGTAGATGAAGAACAGTAGAGGTCCTTTGCAGGTCTGTGAGAGTGTTGTCCTGAGCTGTGGTAGGGCTGATTGCAGGGAATGTAGGTAGCGACGCATGGGTGCAATGGTGGAGGGGAGGATCCGGAGGGAGGTCTGATGCTGGAGGCTTTGGATTTGTTGTAGGTACAGGTTGTCCTGGTTGGGTCCAAATTTTGTTGGTTGGAATGTAGTCCGGAGTCCGTGTGGGATCAGTCGGTTCCATAGGCAGGTGCTGAGAAAAGAAATGTGGCTATGGTAGCGGGTCTGTTTGAGAACGTGGCTGAAGAGCTTCTGTGCAGAGGAGATGACGTTGGGGGTGCAGTGAGAGAGAGACTCACTGAAATCCTTGTAGAGGGAAGAAGAGAGCTTCTTCAAGGAAGGCATCCTTACAAGAGGATTCACAGTAGGTTAAAATCTTCGATTAAAAAGTGAGGTCTGCAGATGCTGGAGATCAGAGCTGAAAATGTGTTGCTGGTTAAAGCACAGCAGGTTAGGCAGCATCCAAGGATCAGGAAATTCGACGTTTCGGGTCAGAGCCCTTCATCAGGAATGAGGAGAGGGTGCCAGGCAGGCTAAGATAAAAGGTAGGGAGGAGGGACTTGGGGGAGGGGCGATGGAGATGTGATAGGTGGGGCTGGAGAGGTCAGGAAGAGGATTGCAGGTTAGCAGTTCGGTGCTGAGTTCAAGGGAATCGACTGAGACAAGGTGGGGGGGAGGGGAAATGAGGAAACTGGAGAAATCTGAGTTCATCCCTTGTAGCTGGAGGGTTCCCAGGTGGAAGATGAGGCGCTCTTCCTCTAACCATCGTGTTGTTGAGTTAGCTAAACAGCACCTAAGAAAGACACACCTTAGAATGAAGCAGGTGGCACATAAAAACTGAAATTTGGATGATGTATTAGTATTGTTACCAGGCGAAGGAGATATGTTGAAGTCAGGTTTAGTGGTCCTATCAAAGTGAGAAAAAGTGGGGGCAGATAAACTATCTGGTAAAGAGGCCACATAGGAGAAAAACCTGTCTCGCGAATATCAAGTGAATCTGTTGAAGCTTATTATTATCGAGAGAATTCACTTGTAAAAGAGGTGTTAATTACTTCCCAACTGAGCGAGGAATCAAATATAGATGATGTAGAGTTTTATGTGCCTTCAAATACGTTCATGTTGAAGCCTTTAAGAAGTGGGTTAAGTTTAACCAATTGTCTTAGGAACAAAGAACACAGCTGGAAGATTCTTTTTAACAGCAATATGAGGACACATGCAGGAATAAGTTGGGAGGACTCATGATATTGTTCATGATCCAGACGTAGGGAATGGTATTCCGATACTATAACAGTCTGAATCTTTGTAAAGCCACACACATCCACAAGAACGTGGATGCGATGCTCAATGAAGATATCATCGAACTCAGTCACAGCGAGTGGAGTTTGCCTATCTTGTTGTTTCCCAAGCCTGGCGGGACCCAATGATTTTGTGTGGACTATCGAAATGTCAACGCCATAACAAATTCGGACTCATACCCAAAACCCAGATTAGAGAACTGCATGGAGAAAGTTGGACAAGCCAATTATATAACTAAGTTGGACTTACTGCCTCGTTATTGTCAGGTCCATTTATCAAAGAAAGTAAAAGAAAGTTCTGCGTTTGCCATACCAAATGGGCAATATTAACACAAAGGAATGCCAAGCCAAAAGCCAGGAAGGAATTTCCACGACCAACTTCTAAGAAAGAGGTATATCGATTTTTGTGATGAAGCAGATTCAACAGCACGTTTCTTCTCAACCTAAACAGTGTAGTGTCACCATGAACACATTTACTGAAGAAAAACACATCATTTCGCTGCACAGAACGTTGCCAGGAGGCACTTGACTACTGAGAAGCAATATTAACCACAACGCCAGTTTTAGCGACACCAAGCGTTTTGAAAACCTCTGAAACTGCAATAAATTCTAGTGATATCAGAGTTGGAGCTGTACTGCTACAGGAACATGATGATGGAATTGAACTGCGTGTTGGTTACTTTTCAAAGAAACTCAATACCACCCAGAAAAAATACTTTGACATCGAAAAATAATTATTCAGTTTGGTACTAGCTTTACAACATGTAATGTTTATGTCATTGACAATGTGATGGAGACAGGTGTGCACACGATTCACAATCCTGTTATACTCTTGGAACATGAATATGAGGCTATTTCGTTTGAGTCTTACGCTACAGAGTTTTAATTTGCAAATCATACATGTTGTGGTTCATAGGAATGTGATAGCAGATGGATTAGATCGAACAGATACCAATGTCATATTAACTTCTAAACACGCGTGCACACTTTATATGTTTATGTGTGTATGTATGTATGTGTGTATGTATATATATATATATATAAAATACATAGCTAGATGGATATAGATATACATACACACACAAATACACACACATACATGTTAATATGAACTTAGATTAATGTTCTATGTATTTCATGATAATTGGGTTTAAAAATAGGAGAAAAAATTATGGTTCTTCTCTTTCCATAAGGGGGACGTGTAATGAAGTTGAAGACATGTAATGTACCGTTAACATAAAGTGAAAGCTTCAAGCATCTGACATGTGACTGAGTCGCAGGCAGAGTGTACTGGAGAATTGAAAGATGTAACCTTAATATGTAAACTTTGGCTGTAACCGAGATACCTCAACTGATTTCACAGCGGTTCAAAGTTAACCAATCAGCTGACATTATGCATTGAGACACTAAACCCAAATTGATTTGAATTTTACATTTTTGACATCATTGAACGAATGACACGATCCAATTTTTGGGTTATAAAATGCATGCACTCTGGACAGTTAGGCTGAAAAAAGTAATACCTGCCATTTGAAGTGCGACTACTCAGCATACTCTCTGTCATCTTTGCAACAGAACACCAAAGTGACCGAGAGAGATCTACAATCAATGGAAGGTCAACACCGGAGACGACAGATGCTGTCTGGTTTCTTTTAAAATTGAGTTTCTGTCAGTTTAATAAAGGATTTATTGGATCAGTATGTTGTTATAGAGTTGGAGGAAGATAAAAAATCTTTAAGAAGAGTCAGACTTAGTATTGCAAATAGTTTATCTTTTAATGTTCACTTTCAGAATTAAAAATGAACGTGATTCTTTTTTAAAATAGTGGAATTTGGGTAGTTATTTATTATTCATTCTTAAATAGATTATGAGCCAATGTGAGCTTTTCCGTCTGCTTGGCTTAATGGGCAGAATGTTTGACCACAGTGTCATAACATTGTTCAGAGTGAGAACACGGTGGACTCGGTTCATTGGCTTGAATAAATCGATAATAAGGAAGTGATGTATTGAAAATTCTGGTGAAAATTAACATGGTTAAGTCTCCCGGGCCAGACCAGACATACCCAAGGATTCACGAGATTGATGTGACTTTGGCTATGATACTTGCATCCTTACTTTCCATGGCGAGGTCAATGTTGTTCCTCGGTTTAGGAAAGTAAATAGGGAAATTTCTGGGAATTAAAGATCAATCAGTCTTACGTCTGTGGTAAGCAAGGTACTAGAAAGCAGAGAAAGGACTTATGACGGTTTGGAAAGAAAAATAGTTTGATTAAAGATAGCATGGCTTCGTGAGGGGCAGATGATGCCTAACAAGCCATATTAAATTTTTTGAGAATGTGAAGAGAAAAGTTGATGAAGGTCGAGCAGTGGATGTGGTGGATATGGATTTTAGAAAGGCACTCAGAGTCACAGAATCAGAGAGATACACAGCACAGGAATAGGCCCTTCACTCCAACTCGTCCATGCCGACGAAATATTGCAACCCAATCTAGTCCCACCTGCCAGCACCGGCCCATATCCCTCCAAACCCATCCTGTTCAAATACCCAGCCAAATGCCTTTAAAATGCTACAAAAGTACTAACCTCCGCCACTTCCTCTGGCAGCTCATTTCATAAACATACCACCCGCTGAATGAAAAAAGAAATCTGTTGGATCTCTTTGAGACCTTTCCCCCCTCAAACTAATCCTATGTCGTCTGGTTCTGGACGCCCCCAACCCAGATAAAATACATTGTCTATTTATCTTATCTTGGTCCCTCATGATTTCATAAAATTCTACACGATCACCCCTCCACCACTGACATTCCAGGGAAAAACCCTCTAGCCTATTGAACCTCTCCCTCTAGCCCAAATCCTCCAAAACTGCCAAGATCCTTTTAAACCTATCCTGAAATCTTTCAATTTCACAATATCATTCCGAAAGGAAGGAGACCAGAATTGCATGCAATATTCCAAAATTAGCCTAACCAATGGCCTGTACAGCCGCAAAGAGATCTCTGTACGCCTCTACCCCATACACTGTCCAATAAAGGAAAGCATACCAAACGTCTTCTTCACTCACCTATCTGCCTGTGGCTTCACTTTCAAGGAGCTATGAACCTGCACTCCAAGGTCACTTTGTTCAGCAACACTCGCTCGATATTAAGTGTATAATTTCTGCCAGGATTTGCTTTCCCAAAGTGAGGCAACTCCCATTTATCAACTTTAAACTCAATCTACCACTCCTCAGCCCATTGGTCCATCTGATCAAGATCCCGTTGTAATCTTAGGCATCTTTCTTCGCTGTCTACTGCACATCCAATTTTGGTGTCATCTGCAAACTTACTAACTATACGTCTTGTGCTGACGTCCAAATCATTTATATAAATGACGAAACGTCGTGGAGCCAGCACCAATCCTTGTGACATTCCGCTGGTCATAGGCTTCCAGTCTGGAAAAACAACCCTCCAACACCACCCCTTGTCTGCTACCTTTCAGCTAGTTCTGTACCCAAACAGCTTGTTTTCTCTGTATTGCATGAGATCTAACCTTGCTAAGCAGTCTCCCATGGGAAACCTTGTCGGATGCCTTACTGAGGTCCATATAGATCACGTCTTCTGTTCTTCCCTCATCAATCCGCTTTGTTACTTCTTTAAAAAAACTCAAGCAAGTTCGTTAGACATGCTTTCCCATGCACAAAACCAGGTTTGATCAGATTCGCCACGGTAAGCTCATTCAGAAATTTAGGTCGTAGGAGATATACGACATTTGGCTGTCTGAATACAGAATTTCCTGGCCAAAAGAAGAAAGCCAGTGGTAGTGGATGGAAAGAATTCTACATGGAGGTTGTTGACGACAGGTTTGCCACAGGGATCTTTACTTGGCCTTATTATTTTTGTAGTTTTCAGAAATGACTTGGATGAAGAAGTGGAAGGTTGGGTTCATAAGTCTGCCGATGACATAAAGATTGGTGCTGTTTTAAATCGTGTCGAGGGCTGTTGCAGGCAACAGCATGGCATTGACAGGATGCAGAACTGGGTTGAGAAGGGGCAGATGGAGTTGAACCTGGATAAATGCGAAACAGCCCGTTTTGGAAGGCCACATTTGAATGCTGAATATACGGTTAAAAATAGGATTATTGGCAATGTGTAGGACCAGCGGGATCTTGAGATCCATGCACATTGATCGCTAAATTTGGCCAGCCTAGTTGATAGGGTTGCTAAGAAGAGGCATTGTGTTTTGTCTTTCATTAACAGGGGATTGATGTTATGAGCCGCAAGGCTTTGAATCAACTCTATAAAACCGTGGTTGCACCATATTTGCAATATCATGTCCACCTCTGATCCATTCATTATAGGAATGATGGAAGTGTTTTAGGGCGGTTTCACTGGAGCTTTACTACGATGCTGACTAGATGCGAGGGCGTGGCTTGTGACGAGCGTTTGCGTGAGATAGTGGTTTTTCAAACTGGAGAAAGGAAGGGAGGTGACTTGATATCGGTGTGAAACAAAATGAGAAGAGTAGACAGACTACATCACCAGGTGCATTTCATGGGCAGAAGTAACTGCAACTAGGTTCCATAATTGTGTTTGATTTCAGGACGATATCGGGGAAATGTCACAGTTTTGGTTATGTGGAATACACTGCCAGCAGTGGTCGAAAAGTCAGAGACAGTAGAAGCATTTACTCGACTGCTGGACAAAAAAAAAATGGACGGCAGGTAGTTGATGTGTGTTTCGATGAGTTTGCTTTTAGATTAAGATATATGCTGGGCACAACATCGTGTGCCGAATTACCTGTACTGTGCTCTGATATTCTATGTTTTATGTTCTATTATTCTTTCATGTATTGCCCAGTGCAATGCCATTCTTATCGTACTGTGGATTCCAGATAATTGTGGGAGTTCAGAAACCAGGGCGAGGCTCATAATCTAATGTATATGCTGGACACAGATGAAGGGAAATACTTCATTCTCCAAAGACCGTGAAACTGTGAAAATATTTGCCACAGGGCGAATTCGAAGCCAAAACACTGACTACCTTTTGGACTGTTTGTCCCTGCTTCGAATTGGATCTGTTGGGGCTGTCTATGGTTGAAAACAGTATTGAATAGCGGAAGATGCTTCTCAGTTGACAGAAAATTTCTGTGAAAATTATTGGCTGTTGTTGTAGCTTGTCTATCATCGTAACAAAATTAACTCTAAGCTTCGGACTTTTAATACAATGTAACTTTAATCAACTCAGCCAATGGAGAGAGGAACTGCATATATTGTTTCATTTACATAATTGTGCTCCGTTGCATTCTGGTCTGGAAAGCCAGAGGAAGTCCAGATATTTCATGAAAAGGCTCTGAGGGGCGCGTGGCCTAACAGAGACATCGAGGGGGTGAATTCTACAAAAACCTTGAAAGCGGTGTCACAGTTAAGCAGCGTGGTGAAGTTGGCGTTGGCCTTCATCTATCAGAGCATTGACAAGGGATTTTGGATGTCGTGTTGCTGTTTTAAAAATCATTAGTGTGGTTATATTCAATTCTGGTTACCGTACTATTGGAAGGATGCAATTAAGTTGGAAAGGGTGCAACAATGATTTGCAAAATATGCCTACTAGTCGAAGGTTTGATTTGTAAGTCGTGTCTGGATTGGCCAAGACTTCTTCTTTCCTTGACACTTAGCAGGCTTGTGGATTACCTTATAAACGTTTAGAAAGCTTGGCAGGAATGGATATGGTGAATAACAAAGGGAACTTTAAAAAAAGTAGAGGATTACAAAACTAGAATGCGTAGGCTTTAGCTCAGAGGGGAAAGGTTTCAAACGGACCTGAGAGGTAACGTTTTTGAAATACAGTGTGGTGCTTATATCAAGGGAGCTGTCAACAGAATAGAGGACTGTACATGTGCCAGATTTAAAACACATTTTGACAGTTGCATAGTTTCGAAGGATAAGTGCCAAATGCATGCAAATGGTACTAGATTCGTTGAGGAAATCTGATCAATGTGGTTGGAATAAGTTAGACTGATGAGTCTGTTTCCATTCTGTATGACTCTCGACATCCATGAAGAGAGGCAGGAGAAGCTCAGGTTGTTTCTGGTTGGAAAAGGGATGGTTGCGGGGGAAACTGATGGAGGTGTATTCGATCACAAGGGACATGGAGAGGCATGAAGAAAAGTCAGCTGCTCCACTGAGTTGAAGTGTCAATAACGGGGCATCAGTTGGAAGTGAAAGCAGGGGGTTGAGTGGGGATTCAGGTTTAGTTTTCACACTGAGTGTGTTAGGAGTCTGGAATGCACCGCCTTGGAGAATAGTTGAACCAACCAAACTCGCAACAATGAAAACCTTCTCAGATGAGCACTTCCAATGTCATAATGCTAAAGACTAATGTTGGAAAGTACGGTGGTTGCAGAAAAAACAGTAACATATTGGATGGACAGAATGACTGACCTAAAGGGATGTTTTTCCAATGTCTGATTCTAGAATCTCGTGAACGGTCAGAGATGACAAGATTGTTTTTTTTTTCTACTTGGAGACACCAAAATTCTTCTGTTCGAGCTGGAGACTGGAAGAGACCAGGGGTGTTAACGTTGAGGGGGAATTACGTTATGGGAAAGGTATTCAAAAACTCAATGAGCCACATCTGCGAAGGGACAGGGAGCGGGGAGGAGGCGGGGCGGTTGCGGAAGGACACAGAAATGCAGACGAACAGCAAAGATGGGGCTGATAGAATACAATGAGATAAAGTGTGAGGTTATGGAGCTTCATATAATGTATACATGCACGGTCTATTTTCTGAATGGGAAAAGGTTCAATAAAAGGTTCTCTTCTGCATTCACCCTCCCTCCAAGTACAATCACTTCCTTCCTGTATCGCAGACACCAGAATTGCAAACAGCTTCCAGTTGTGGTCTGAGTAAAGTTTTTTTGTACGTCAAAGGACGGAAGGGAAATGGATGAGGACGACATTTAAATCTTATATCTAATGTTTATCCATAAACCACGGTACCTTTATGCATAACTATTTGTAATCTTTCTAATGGTCTGTATTTAATAGTCATACCGCTAATCAACCGATGGTTACATGAGTGACGATTGAATGCCTAACTGCAGCACCATGTGGGAAAATGTCACATGTCGTACTTTTCGAGAAGAAAAAGACCAGTGTGCGAAAAGACTGCCAAACTCTAACTCCAGTTTCAGGGAACTGCGCACATGATCTCCAATGTCGTCTGCTACATTAACCTTTTTAAGTCATACCATTCACCATGTAAATCCAACTTAATTTGTGTTCAAAAATGCAAGACCTCGTACTTATTTATATTAAACTCATTTGCCATTTTCCGGCACACTTCACTAGCTGAAGAGGATCCTGCAGTAGTTTCTGATAAATTTCCTCACTGTCCACGGTGCCGCCTCTTTTTGGGACTTCTGTAAACTTCGGTCTGTGGACTAATTATCCCACTGATCGTTATGCAGGTCAAACAACCGAGTGCAAGTAATATATAGATCCAGCTTTCCTTGAAAGTTAAGATCATCAAAGGTTCTAGGGAAAAGGCAGGGGTATGAGTTCGAAAAAGATATTGGCAATACTAGATACACAGGGATGTATAGCACAGAAATAGAGCCTTTGGTCCAACTCATCCATGCCAATTAGGTATTCAAGCCCAATCTCGTCCCACCAACTAGTAACCAGTTCATATCCCTCCAAAAAACTTCCTATTTGTATACCCATCCAGATGCCTTTTAAATGTTGCAATCGTACGAGCCTCCACCACTTTTCCTGACAGCCCATCCACACGGACACCACCCTCTGCATGAAAAAGATGTCTTTTAATTTTCTTCTTCATTTTCCCCTTTCACCATAAACCTATGTCTTCTAGTTATTGACTTCCCCCTCCCCAGGGAAAAGACCTTGTATATTTACTCTATCAATACCCCGTGATTTGGTATACCTCTGAAAGATGAGCCCTCAGTCTCCAACACAACAGGGAAAACATCCCCAGCCTATCCAATGAACTGAACGGCTGAATTATGCTCTAATATCGTTTGGTATTGGCGAACATCGGCGAAGTGTCCATAAATCCTGCTCTGATTTGGCTGGCATCGTTGAATCAGAGTAGAAGCAGTCAGAACCAGTGTTAAAAGTCTTAAGGTGACACGACTCAAATCCAACATTACAAAAAGGAATGAGAAATGTCTTGCCTCTGGAAAACGGGAACACTGTAAAACAATTCAACTCCTTGAGCCTGTTCCAATCAATCAGTGGGATCATTGTTGATTATCCAACTAAGATAGGCTCTCTCTCTCCCCCTTGCGATCCCTTTGGAATTTGATCCACATCCTGATGTTGAACATACAATGACTTGGGCCCCGGCTCCACTCTCAAGCAGATAATTACATGAGCTCACACATACCTATCCCTCTCCCCTGAATGTAGAAATTCCCCTTCAATTCAGCTCGACGAAATCTTCTCAGTCTGTGACTCGTCGAATCTGGGTTGATTCCAAGTCCTTTTGAATATACGTCCTGTATTGTCCCATCTCGTCCTCTTCCAGTTTTATCAGTGAGCATAGATGCTCGACTTCCTAGTTTCTTCTTAACTTCCAGTGAATCTTGGTCTGAACTGAGACTGTCACTGCTTACTTCCCACAACTCCTGTCAATGCTTCCCTCGTCTAAATAGTTAATTCGTACTGTGAGTCGTGGAGTTCAGACATGTTTATCTGCACACTCCATTCGTCACTTGCTACCATTCAGAAAGAAAAAAAACGCTTAGACATACGAAGTTCTTCACATCAGAGTCGAAATCTCTGTTCGTGTAATTCCTCCAGTTCCATACATTTTAATTTGACAGATTTACTTGGGACGTTTTAGAATTTCCTTCTTTAATTCCACGTATACCTCCTTCACTGTTGCCTCCCACTAAGTACAGAAGCTCCATCCCCAACGAATGTCAGTAGATCTGTCGAATGCGATTTCTATCTCTGCTCCTGTTACTATCCTGACATTGACTGACATTGTTCCCATATCCAGTCTAACTTCCCCATATATTCAATGCCTGGTCTTATATAGATTAAAACCCTTTTTGCTTTCTTACCCAACGTATCTGCTGGCCCTGCTGCTTCCAAGGATCAGTCAATGCAATATTGTTCAATACAGAGAAAGACTGACAAATCAATCCAAACATGGCCAATTAGATAACTAGTTAAATAGCTGGCTGGGTGCATAAATAGTTAGACAGTCAGGTATATAAATAATAGTTATTTGGAGAGAGATACAGACATACTCATATACAGAAAGACAGATAGACACATAGACAGACGGATCGGCAAACAATATACAGGCAGGCAAGAAGACTGGTATTTAGATGAACTAATATTTGGGAGATGGATAGAAAGAAAGACAAACAGATATATAAACATAGATGGATGGATAGACAGACAGACAAATAAATAGGTAGATTATATAGATAGATAGACAGGTAGATCGACAGGTAGATCGACAGATATATAGATAGATAGATAGATAGATAGATAGATAGATAGATAGATAGATAGATAGATAGATAGATAGATAGATAGATAGATAGACATATAGACAGACAGACAGAAATGTGTTGACATAGATAGATAGACAAACATTTTATTGTTAGATATTTTGAGAGAGATGTGCAACGACAGACAGATAAATCGATAGATTAATAAATAGATAGACAAACAGATCGATATTTGGAGAGAGATTGAGATATAGAGAATTAGTTGGAGAGAGAGAGATAAACTGCAGAACTGATGAATAGGCATGCATGCAGATGGATAGATAGACAGCGGTATTGATGGACGCATGGGTAGATAGGCAGATCAATAAATACATATGTTCAGAGAGACAGATATTTAGGTTGACAGATATTTAAGTGCACAGATATTTGGGGAGAGAAATAGACTAATATTTAGGTTCAGACATTTGGAGAGATAAACAGATCAATGGTCAGATACATCAGACGTTTGGAAAGATTGGGAGGCATCTTTTATCTCAGAAAAAGAACCATAATCCACCAGAATCAGTGTCAAATCCACAACCATTTCCTTTTCTCCATTAACGACACTCATTGGCAGCAGGTCAAACCATACTTGGCAAAACTTCAGAAGGTCTTCCTCAGATTGACTCAGTTCCACACCCTCTTAATGTACCAAATCATAATCCAATACAGCCCTCTGAGTGGATATATCCACAACATATGGCCCCGAGCTGAATCCTTCTAAGAGAAACCATGTCTCGTCCATGCATGATCCAGTCCACAACCTTGTTCTAATTCATCCACGCCATCATGGTTATGACAGTGCATCAACAAGTATATTACAAGGGTATAACTCGGGGCATAAAATGATACACGTATACAGTAGTTTGACGTTCATTAGTTTATCCACCATTCAGTATTGATACCAGGAAGAAGTCAGTGCTTTCAGTGTTTCATTAATTTAGGTATTAGACTGAAGAGATACATGAATATATTGTTTCATCGCCCTCTGAACTTTGCCTGCATCACAGGGTAGACCCCGGTGTTTGTGCAGCAACTCTGAATTGGAGATTGAACCCTAATTCTTGGATGCATGCGGACACATACACCAAATAACCCAGATTCTCCATTCGCTCAAATGCCGAAGTCACTCTAAACACTGCCCACAACATCATGAAATCTGCAGTAATATCAAACAATAAAATCATGGATTTCCTTCAGGTCTTGGACTCTCCCGATTGCTGTGAGTACGGAGTTTCTTGCGGGCTCTGATACTCACTGAAATGTGTCTTACGCTGGAAGTATTGAATAACAAAATCAGGCAAGTGGAACACAAGGTGTGATAGTATTGTGAGAAACTTCAACTGCGGTCCATAACAGTAAATTTGCATCACTGTGTTCTATACCAGAAAACACAAGACTATTAGAGAATCCATAATTACTGTTATGCAAAATATTGAAGTTGTTTTTATTTAAGTAGCTCAGCACAGTCACTGTTCTTAATACTGAAGCCACTGCCTGTTCATTACAATATTTATTTTTCAGCATCTGGCAACAAAATACCACACATCGATCGAAGTGTATGTAACAGTGAACCAAGCTCAGCAGTCATGTGCTGCATAATGCAGGGCAGCGTGCATGATAGACACATCCACATCATTCTGGAAAAGAAAGTATTCTGAAAAAAATAATATGTCTCAATATCAGTCAAGGCTCACCACCACAGATCTGCCATTGCTATGGACATGCGTTACCGAGATACTGTGAATCCACACCTCCACTGGACAGTATCACAATCATTGCTGCATTAACTGATGAAAAAGAAACAGCGGTATCATAAGGATACATGAGGGGGCTATCCAATATTTTCATTATCCACTGCATCCACCAATGATGCACAGTTGTGACGGTTGTACGATTGTACAATGACGGTTGTACATTGCAGCCTCCTCTAAACTGTCATTCTCCATCTCCTCTGAGACATTTATAGCGTTTATCTGGTCATGCTTGGGCATGCGATTGAGCAAATATGTGACTTTTGCCATAGTGTGTATGTGATTTTGCAGGTGTGTGCTCAACTATCAGTTTTCTGTGCAAGAGGTGATGTGTGGGAAGAGAAAATTGGTCAGCGTCTGTTTGTATGTTCATGTGAGACACAGGGTGTGTGAGACAGAAATTGTTCATGTGTGTCAGCGATGTTTTGTGGGAAATAGTGAGTAAGAGCCTGTGTTACGTCCGATAAAGCAAGCATATGACTGAATATGCGTGTGAGGAAATGAGCAACAGACTGTGTGAGAGTTTAAGTTAGTGTACAGGATGCAAAGAGAATATTTGAGAAAATTTCTGTAAGAGTATTTGTGAACGAATGTGTGTTTGAGACAGAGATACTATCGCTACAAGATTATGTATGCATTCCTGTGTGGTTGACATGAGAACACCGCCTTGTGTTGCAACATTAATAGCTAGTCAGTATTATGTACAAACCGTGATAGTCAAGGAAAAAAATATGCAACCTGAGTAGTTTGCATGTTGTCCTTCTGCACTTGCCCCATGAGCCTATGTCAGTACCAGCAAAGTTAGCAGTACTCAGTTAATTCAATTTGTGTCCAGTACTCACTGTGTAGTAGGTGTAATGCAGACTGGACTAACATAAGCTTACAATTCTCTGTTTGCTTTAAAAATATTGAGAAGGAACGAATATCCCATCGACAAGTAAAGATGGACCAAATTGTATCTGTTGGTATCTGTTAGTGTTACTGGACGATCGATAAGCGCCTGGGAGTCTTGCTTCAATCTTTGTTGGTAGAGCAGCGTCTGCTGTGGCTGTGGAAGACAGCATGGGAGGGGCAGTCATTACTGGAGAGACTGCATTTGAAGGCGCTGTTCTCCCGTGATGTCTTGGTGTATTTTTTTTGTTTTTATTCAGTGAGTGCGGTTTTTTTTTCAGCAGCATGCCTCACCTTCTCTTTACCTGTTTTAATACCTCTATGTAATTCCAGCCTCCAGCAACAGCGATAACTTGAAATGTCCCCCTACCTCCCTAAGTTCATGATCACTGGCTTCATGTCTCTCTTGCAGGTGACTATAAAACAAAGATGGGTAATCCTTGTGCGATCATGCCAGAGGACAATTACTCGTACAACAGGTCCTTCGGGAATCTCCCGTCTCATAATCCATGGCTCAGCAAGCGGAGACACCGTTGTTGGAGCAAGGTGAAGAGGCTAGGCATCTGGGCGTGGGCGTGGATCTTACTGCTGGTGCCTCATCCATCCACATGATGTCCATGATGTGTGTCAGGCTGCGAAGTTGGAAGGCGTTAAGTTCCCACTCTTGTCTGGTTCTGAAGCTCCAGGTCTCGTTGCTGTAAAACAAAGTACTGAAGACGCAGTCCTGTAGACCGAAGCATTGGCGTGCATCATTTGTTTTATTTTCTCCCAGACTCTTTCGTTCAACCAGACGAATGCTGAGGCTACTTGTCTGATTCATCAGTTGAGCTCGGCGTGGAGAGAAAGTCTGTTCGTGATGGTGGAGCCAATTTATTTAAACTCACAGATTACTTACAGATCGAAGTTGTTTTTGATAATGGCAGGGTTGTTCAATCCGGTGATGTAATACATTGGTCTTCTTCAGGCTGATGGTCAAGCCGAAGTCCTGGCAGGCTTTTGAGAAACTGTTCATGGAGTGTTACAGTTGTTGTCCCTGAGTGTGTTGCCAGTACCCTGTCGTCTGCAGGCAACATGACCTCATGAGTGTTTCAGGAACATTGGCTTTCGCACTCAACCAGGGCACACTGAACAGCCTTCCGTCTAACCTTTGGTGGAGGTAGGCACCATCAGTTGATGTGCCTAAAGGCGTGCTTCCACATGACAGCGAATAAGATATCGGGGGAAAGCACAACGCCCTGCTTCACACAACTGTGAATGTTGAAGGCCTCCGAGAAAGAGCCGTCAAACTGAATAAAATCCTTTATGTCTGTGAATGACTGAACGATCCTGAGGAGTCTCGGAAGACAGCAAATCCTGGCGTGGATTTTGAACAGAACGTCTCTCAACACAATGTCAAACGTCTTCATAGGTTCAATGAAGGCGATGTAGAGTATAGAATTTGCTTTTTGCATTTTTATTGTAGCTGAGGAAGGGAGAAGATTATATTTTTGGCCATGTTTTGAAGTCAATGCAGGCCCACGCGGGCAAAGACCTTTCCAAAAATGCTTAGGAAATACATTCCCCTCTAGTTTTTTTTTTCCGGTTGCTTCTGCCTCCTTTGTTCTTATATAGTTGCAGTCTCTCATGTCTTGTGGCAATCCCCTGCCTTTCCAGCACTGGCGCAGAATTTCATGCAGGTGGTTTAGCAGGATGCCCTTTGCGCACTTGATGACCCCTCGTGGAATGCCGGCCATTCCTGGTGTTTTCACAGTCTGCAGGCCGTATTTTGCTTGACTCAACTTTTCGGCAGTCGGCGATGTATCTAATTCCTTTATGACAGACATGCTGTTTCTTCATTTCATGTTGTCTAGCTCTCTGTCGGTGATGCAGTTTTCTCTGGAATAGAGTTCACGGTTATGTTTCTGTCCATCTGCTTGCATTTGTCTTTGATGGTCTCGCCTGTAATTATTTTCAGTAGATCCGTCTTGCTTTCGGTTGAAGTGCTGGTTTTCCTGACCCCCCTTGTAGTCTTCACAGATGCTGCCAGTGTCAAATGATGACTGAACACTTTCGCGTCGTTGTATTCAGTGATCATTTGCTCAGCATCTGGCTGTTTACTTGTTATTGTGTCTTGCTGTTTGTAACACTTGCAATGTTGCCTGAGAAAGATTGCGTTTGTGCTCTAGTAGTGCAGCACACTGTGCTTCCACGATAGACATGAGCTTACTTGAGGTCTGTTTAAACCAGTTCTGTATCTTGCCGTATTTATTCCCGAATATCTTGAGTGAAATGCTGTGAATGGTGTGCCTGAAGCAGTCCAAAATCTGCTGAGCAGCTCCTTCTGGTGAGTCTGCAACAACGCATGTTCCAGTGACTTGCTGACCTTCACCGCATTGTCTGCGGGTAGGGTCTTACTGATATTGATATGCCGTCTGCCTGGAGACTTAGCACAGTGCATCTTCTTGTGTCGAATTCTGGTCTTGCAGCAAAACAGAGAGTGATCTATGTCGCAGTGGGCATTCTGAAAGGAACGAATCATGGACCCAGTTTAAGGAAACCGTTAACATAATCATTGGGCCTTGGTGGTTGAGGTGGGTTGGTAAGTGCTGTGACTAACAACTGGCAGGAAAATACATGAGAAATTGTTCTTTGTCACTGTCGATACCTGGGAAGGACTTTTGACTCTTCAGTCAAATAACACAGTGACAGCCGGAAGTCTGTGTTATAATGAACAACAAGCTGTATCCATGATATTGCTGTAGTTAAAATAGTGGTGGTAAACAGCTGGAATAATACTGGTACTGTTATGGGACAATACTTGCAATGAGCATATGAATTAATCTGGATGTTCCCAGAGATAACTGGGCTGCCATAAGTTGAGTAAATTCTGGTGCTCCTTGAGACATTGCTGGTTTGTAATATTACTACTTACTGAGCACAGTCAAAGGAACAAAAGAGCAAGTATCATGGCTATTGCTTCAGAACATATCAGACTGTTTTTGGCTGTCACCACATACAATCATACAAGGAAAAAGAGGCCCATTGAGTCAGCACCGCAAAATTTATACGCACAGGCCTTAAAAAGATGGTGAAATTTCCGGCCTTAACCACTTTCCTTGGCATTGCATTTCATACATTAAGCCACAGTCTCATTTTCAAACAGATTTCACAAATCATCTGTAAACCTCTTGCTTTTTACTTTAAAAACGTGTGCCTACTCATTATGCTCCTGCACACGTGTGTCAGGTTCCCTCCTCAAGCTTCCCTCCTGCAATATTTAGCCCCATTCAAAGTTTGAGTACATATTTGTCTTGTTATTTATGATGTACATCATCCCACATGTTTCAGTATTAAATTTCATCGGACATTGATCTGGCCATCTGAATCATCTGTTGATGTCCTCCTGTAACCTAACACTTTTCTTCTTAATGTGAGCACCAACGTTATCATTGTGTCATCCACAACACTCTTTATCTTGTCCCTGCCTCCAACTTCCACATTGTCACAACATCATCTATGAATATCACGAACAAACCTTGACTTCCTTCCCATTCTGCAGATGGTATTCAAATAGAAGTAATTGAGAATTCTTGTTTCTTACTCCTCTTACTTTGGTGAATTTCCAGAGTGATGTACTTCAAATCTTTTGTGTAGTCTTCACGGATGCTGCCAGTGCCAAATGATAACTGAACACTTTCGCATAGTTGTATTCAATGATCATTTGCACAACGTCTGGCTGTTTACTTGGTATTGCGTCTTGCTGTTCCTCACACTTGCAATGTTGCCTGAGTAAGGTTGCGTTTGTGCTCCAATAGTGCAGCACACTATGCTTCCACGATAGACGTGAGCTTACTTGAGGTCTGTTTAAACCAGTCCTGTATCTTGCCGTGTTTATTCCCGAAGATCTTGTGTGAAATGCTGTGAATAGTGTGCCTGAGAGAGTCCAAAATCTGCTGAGCATCTCCTTCTGGTAAGTCTGCAAGGAACGCATGCTCCAGTGAATTGCTGACCTTCACCGCATTGTCTGGGGATAGGGTCTTACTGATGTTGATGTGCCGTCTGCCTGGAGGCTTGACACAGTGCATCTTCTTGTGTCGAATTCTGATCTTGCAGCAAAACAGAGAGTGATCTATGTTGCAGTGGACATTCTGAAAGTAAGGAATCATTAGCACGATTCTCAGGTGGTGGTGTCTTGTGATTATCAGGTCTATCTGGTGTCAATATCAAGAGCAGAGAATTCACAAGACGATTTGTGCTGAGCTTTGGTCTATAAGTAATTGATGGCGGCACACAACTCATGGAGCATGCAAAGATAAAGCAATCGTTGCTCATTGTCGTTCATCCTGAAAACCCTACACCATCCCATGCAACTTGCGTCAAGACCTGTGGTCGCAGTCCACTATGGCGTTAAAGTCACCAAGTAGCAGCAACTGTTATGACATTAGATCCCTTGTGTTATCATTGAGAGCTGGTTTGGGGCATAGACAGACACAGACAAGATCGATCGCCCTGTTGGGCGCCAGGAGTCGAAGTGAGAAAATCTGGTCCATCTGGTTCTTGCTTGGGTCAGCAATGAGTTCTTTGTGGCAAAGCTGACACCATGCTCTCTGGTTTCATCAGAGCTCTTCCTCTGACAGAAAGTATAGAATCTGTTGCACAGTGTTCTCCGTTCTGTGGGATGTTTCCCTTAAAGCATTGCGGTGGCCACTTGAAGTCGCAGCATTTCATTGCTAATCACTACTGTCTTGCATGCGTTGCTGATCTGCTGAATGTCATCTGATATAACAGTGGTCGTCTTCCAGATTTTGCAGAATCCTTGTCTCAGTGCTGGCTTATTTCTTTGTTTTCTTGCTGTGCTTGCTGTAGTGTAAACAGTTGCAGTTAGGGCTACTAGTCTCCCTAAGACCCACGTAGCCAGTGGAGCGGTAGAACTGCACATAATCAGCTGGGTGCTGCCAGCTTGAGGCGGGTAGTAAATGCCCAGTGAGGCGCGATGATATGTCCCTCCGTTGAAAGCGTCCCTGCTACCTTGTTCGAGCCCAAGAGAATGCAGGCTTATAAATGGGAGACTGCTGCTTTCCGAGTTGTCCGTCAAGGTGAAGTGATGCTTAAGTGTTCTCTCCAGTGTGCAGGCCTAGTCACATTTGCATGGAGAATCAGCAGTTGCGCAGTAACTTTTGGAGTCACGATTTAGACCGTTTGGCTCTTAGGCTTGCATAGGCAAAGTGAGGACTGCTGATGCTGGACATGAGAGTCGAGAGTGAGATGCTGGAAAAGCACAGCAGGACAGGCAGCATCCGAGGAGCAGGAAAATCGACCTTTCGGGCAATAGCCCGTCATCTGCCCTTCATAGCCTTGCATGCCTTGACATCTCAAGTGCACATCGAAATAATTGTTCAAGTTATGAACGGCTCTCACTCTAACAACATTCCAAAGCGTGGGCTCCAGATTGCCACTACCCTTTGCTTGAAAAAAGGTATTTCCTTAAATTCCATCTGATTGTTCTTCACCTTGCCTTTAATGCACGTTCACAATCATTAATTCCTCTGTCAAAAGATAACGTTTCTCCTGTTTCCACGACTACTCCCTTCGTATCTTTATTTACATTTCAGTCACGTCCCCTCCCAATCTACCCTGTTCGAAATTAAATAGCACAAATCTGTGCAATATGTTTTTCAGTGTTAAAACACTGTTGTCTCACAATGGCAGGGACCCAGGTTTATTGTCAGCTTGGGGTGAATGTGTTTGTGGAGTGTGCACGTTCTTTCTGTGTCTGCATGGGTTTCCTCCCATAGTCCAAAGTTGTGAAGTTAGGGTGATATAGCCATGCCAGTCGTGTCAGGAGATGTGTAAATGACGTGAAACCTGCATGGGAAATTCAAGGGTATGGGGTAGAGAAGTCACATTAGTCTGAGAGGTACTCTCTCCACGCAGTTTTTGGCTACTTGTAGGGCCGAATGGTCTGTTTCCACAATATTGCGTTTCTATGATTCTGTACGAGTAAATTTCTCCAGTCCGTGGAACATTTTGGTAAATTTTCTATTCATCCTCGCTGGCCATTCGTGTCCCTCCAATATTGAGGATTCCAGACATACACGCTATACACCAGCTGTGGCTTAATCAATGTTAAATACAGTTCCAGCATCACTTCCCTGCTCAAAAACGCGATGTCTCGACTAACAATGGCAAATATTCTGCGTGCCTTCTTTGCACTAGCTTTTCCATAATTTCATAATATATGCTAGACAACATTATTATCATGCCTGGCGATCTGACAATGTTGCACATTAATTCACGTTCCAATCATAATGGACATGCACTTTCTCAGAAATTTGCCAGTCTCGCTTATCTTTGAGGAACATTCGAATTGTGTGAGTCGTTGCATTCATTTATTTACTCATTAATTCACCTTATATTTACCATTATCCTAATGTCAGGCAATGTACCAGGACATGGTGGCCGAGTGGCATTATCGCCGGATGGCTCATCTGGAAGCCCGGTCACGTGGGCTCGAGTCTCCTGCTATGGCGATAGTGCAATGTGAATTCAGTAAAATCTGCAAATAAGAGTTGAATGATGACAATGAATCCATTGACGAATGTTGGAAAAGCCCACCTTGTTCACTAATGTGCGTTAGGGAAGGAATCTGTCATTCTTGCCTCCATTTGACTTCAGACCCACAGTCCCTTCAACTGCCCTCTGGTAATGCGAAATGTGCTAATTCCAAATAATTGCTATGCATTTCATGCCATCACTTCCAAATTTGTACTTTACGTAAAGTTATGTGGTTACTCCGAATGTTATCATTATCATGCTGCAAGTTGTGAACATCATCAGTCTCATCTAACCTTAAGTGACCAGAAAATCTTTGCTCCTCTAACTTGGAGCTCCATACATGACTATTACATTTTTAAAGTTTGTATTAAAGATTTCTTTGCTTCTAAGAGTAAATTTACTGACCCTTATGTAAATGTTGCTACACTGACACTTTTACTTCATAAGACAAAATAGATTCAATTAATATTCACAAGACTGCAAGTAGAACATTTTTGAAGTTCATTATGTTTATATGAAAACCTCAGGTTTTCTTAAATATATCCTTGCTTGCCCTTTACCTTATCGTTTATCTTTGTCATTTCTCCCGTGATTCGTTCATTTCAGTTGTCTCGGTCATCATTGCCTGGCTCACTGTATAGGTTGTGATGCTGTCATTGTTTAACTTCTCGAAGTCAGGCTGGAATCTTTCAGTTGTTAACTGATGTCCCATTTATTGTTCAGTCACACCTTCTGACGAGATGGGGCCTACTCTCCAGTTAAAAGCAGGATGATAGCTCGGGTGACATTGGGGCCACTCAAGGGCAAAGGATGAAACGTGCACTTGAAACAGAGGATATGGACGAATCATAATTGAGTTACTTTTGTGTCTGTATTCTCCGAGAAGAAGGACATAGTGGATACTGATATTAGTCTAGGACGTGTTGGCATGGCAGCTGGAGGTCAAAGAAGGAGTTGTGTGTTGAGTTGTAGAAGTTCTCAGGGCGCAGTGGATTCTAACTGATGTTTTGAGAGAGTCAAGAGACGAGATTTTTGGAATTATCATCAAGATCTTTCTCTCATGTGTCGTGACAGGAAATGTATTCGAGGCCTGGCGTGTAGCTAATGTTGTTACTCTGTTCAAGAGGGGAACAGAGACAATCCAGGAAATAATGAATGAGCCTTGCATCATTGGTTGGGCAGTTCATGCAGAGAATTCTTAGGGATAGGTACAATGTGCGTTAGGAATTGCATGACCTATTTTGGACAGTCAGCATTTCGTTGTGGAAGCAGTTAATATCTTACTGACTTTATTGATTGCTCCATGATGGCAGAGCAGCCGGTGTTGTTTGCATAGTATTTCGTAGTGCATTCGACGAGATTTCGCCTGGCAGGCTCATCAAAAGATTACAATGCACGGGATCCACTATAACTTGAACATTTTGATTTAGAGTTGCCTTGCCAGTCAAAGACAAAGAATAGTGGTGCTCCTCTGACTGGAGGTTGTGACTATTGGTGTTCCGCATGGATCCATGCAGGGACCTCTGCTGTTTGTGATTTTTAAAAATGACTTGGATGAAAACATAGGTAGGTTGGTTTGCGCGTTTGCAGATAACACAGAAATCGGATGAGTTGTGGATTGTGTAGAATGTTTCCAATTGCTCATGAAATAAACCAGTTTCTGATATGAGCAGAGAAATATGACATGAAATTTAATCAGGCCAATTGTGATGTTTTTTCTTTGGTACATCAAATATGGAGAAAAACTATGCAGTTCATGGAAGACCTGTGAACAGTATTGATGTTCAGAGAGATCTTGGGGTCCTGATCCATCACTCCCTGAAAGTGGTCACGTAAGTACACAGGATCGTAAAGAAGGGATATGTTATGCTTGTCATTATTGTTCAGTGTATTGAGTACAAGAATCAGGAAGGGATGCTGCCTTATAAAACTTTTGTTAGGTGGCACTTGCATTTTTGCATTTAAATATGGTCGGCACGATACAAGGAGAATATTGAGGCTTTGGAGAGGGTGCAGAAGAGGTTTGCGACGTTCCCTGGATTCGAACGTATTTACGATAAGGATAGTCTAGACAGGCTGAGAGTGTTTTCTTTTGGAGTGCCGGAAGGTATGGGGAGACCTCACAAACGTTTATAAAATTATGAGAGACTGAGGTCTAGTTAGTGGTCGGAATCTTTTTATTTCCGCAGAGATCAAATGCCTAATAAGAGCTGGCATGTGATACCGTCAGATGGGGAAATCGAAAGGAGATGTGATGGGCATTCCTTTTTACATTAAGAGTTGTAGGTTCCTAGAACGATCTCTCAAGGGTAATGATTGAGGTAGATATCTTCGGAAAGTTAAAGGTTGTTATGTGGGTCACCGGCAGGCCAAAAGGAGTAGATTAACGTTGTGACAACTCTCAAATCATGAGCCAAAAGTGCAATTGACTGGAGGATTACAGCAGTGATCAGTGTTTGGACCGTAGCTATAATATATACTAATGATTTAGATGAGAAAGTTAAATGCAATCTCTCCAAGTTTGCGGCCTGGGAAGGACTATGATGAGTGGGATGATTGAACAGATGTTTCCGTGTGACATGAAGAAACGTATTGAGTCGGCAAATGCACCAGTTTAATGCAAGTACCTGCGATGACGCAATTTTGGATGACGCAAACAGATTGTGAAAACATGGGGTGTCCTTTTTTCTACACTAGTTGTGTCAGGTCAGTGTTTCAAAGGTAAAGACTGCAAGTGGAATACTGCTCTTCATCCCATGAGGATGTGGATACATGAGCATGGACGTCTTGCTGCAATTATGCAGGGATTAGAGACACAACAATTAGAATAATGTGTGCAGAGTATGTCTCCTTTTGCGACGTTGCGCAGAGTATTTGTGGATTGGGAGGCAGGATGTTAGAGTTTACGCTTCTGAAATATTAGTAGTGGGGGCAGGGAAAGTGCATGTCTACATTAAAAGATGACATTTTTTCTTTCGATGCTTGGAAATGTGAAAATGAGTTCCTGTGAGCAGCACCATGACAGTTGCAGCTGCTCGACTTGAAACATGTGTATTGAAAACGCTGGGCTGTTTACAGGAAAGGCAGTAGTTTTACCAAGACAACAGATATTTAAGTTTAGCCAATTATTTTAAAACATGCGCTAAGGATCAATTAAATTTAAAACTGTTTGTTTTGATAAGCAAGTATCTTTCCAATCGTAAAGAAAGTAATAGGTCATCGGGGTGTAAATGGAGAGGTCTTTTGAAAATCGGTGGAAAACAAACTACCATCCAGAGAGATTAGCTCACTCAGATCTTAGAGTAACTATCATTTAACGAAAGGTGCAGTCGAAATCTTAATGAATTTTCCTGACCCTGGAATTCAGCGGGGACTTGGCGCTGCTGATGCAATTAGTGGGCATTCCAGAAAGAGGATCAGTGGAGACAATGTCTAGTTTTGAAAAGGCACATCCCCGCTGTAAATTCAAGAGTGTCAATTCTATTGTTTTGTTGCATAAGTGGCGCTTGCATTTGTTAAAATAGCACTGCATGACCATTTCGTTATATTCAGGAACAGTTAAGAGTTACAGGGGAATTGTTTGGTTTGTTAGTGGTTATTTTCATTTTTTTCACTGTTGGTGTTCGACAAATGAATTCGTGCTTCTTGACTATGGAGTCAGTGAAAAGATTTCGTTTCATTTAACCACTCTTTCGTCGCAGACTGGGGGGGCGGGGGTTAGTGAGGGGTTGGTAAGTATCGTGTTCATGCGTTTTTTGACAGAATATGAAGGGAAAATGAGTACTGCAGGTCGTAAAGATTGGAGTCAAGACTGTAGGGCTGGTAAAGCACAGCACGTCAGGCAGCTTCCGAAAAGCAGGAAAATCGACATTTTGGGCAAAAGCCATTCATCTTGAAGCTTAGTTTTGGGGGTGGGGGTGGGGGGGCAGGAGGAGGGGGAAAGAGATTATTAAAAAGACGAAACTCTCTGGGTATTTCAGTTTCAGTTACCAGAAAAGAACCGACATTTACTTTTTAAAAAACTGACTATCAGAATAATGTTTTGTTTTAACCACAGTATGAGTTCAGCGAAGATTTATCTTTATTCACTGGAATTCAGAAGGACTGGGGCAGGATTTCACAGAAACATTCTAAATTGGAACAAGACTGGACATGGTCAACGCTAGGATTTTCTCTCTGGCACTGCAATACAGAAACGAAAGGTTATGTCGATGGGCACTGATCGATTTATTTGGTGTGGTTACACAAACGACAGCGCCCAGTTGTTTATTGGTTTCAGCCCAGGCAATGATGTGAACTTAGTGGCGAGAAGTGGAATAGGAGATATTGTCCTGTGGTTTTAACGTAGGGTAGAGGAACCACAGCTGTTGCGGAGGGTGGGAGCAAAGGTCACGAGGTATTCTGGGTTTGGTTGCAGGGACGGGACTGGTTGCGGGGTGGAGACCTCAGGTGAATGTGTGACAGGTTAGTTCGTATGGGTGACAAATCGCATGGATATATTCGCCTATTTTTGAGAATTAAACGTGTAAAAATTTAATATTTAAAAATGGGGAAAGCGCTGCGTTGTGCTTTTAAATGATGGTGTTTTTCCTAAGCTTAGAGATAGAAAGAACATGTATATGCCTTTGCAGGTACACAGAAATTCTGAATTTAAACATTTATATCAAAACTGCTGTGTGGTCAGCATTCCATGCAGCAGCTTTGCTTTTGTTTCAAGGCAAGTTTGAATTTTGCCAATCGATTTAAATCAGGCCTTTAGACACCAAAAAACCTACTAAATTTAACTCTGATGTTTATCACAACATAAAACTAATCGGATTGTAAAAAAGCTGGGAGGTCGTCAAGGGTACAAAAGATGAGGGCATCAAGAAAATCGCACACCACTCACTGCCATTTGCCAGACATCAGATTATTCAGCTCTCTCTCTCTCTCTCTCTCTCTGTCGAGAGAGATGGAGAGAGAGAGAGAGAGAGAGAAAAATTAACTCTCACAGTCTTCTATGTATTATAGAAAGCACAATCTTAATAAGCAATCTACATCACATCAGTATCAACGTAGGAGACAGCATTTCGACAGAGGAAAGCGTACTTATTTCGGAGAGAGGGGACCGATGGAAGAATGCACAGATCTTTACAGAAGATTTGACCTGGCTGTCCTTTCAAGAGATTAAATTACAATGTGTTGTTACATAAATGGATTGTATTTATTCGAGCAGTATAATATTTAAATTCTTCAGGAATAATTAGTACGTAGAGGGGAGTTGTTCACTCTGTTAATAGTTTAGTTAATACGTTCAATGTTATAGTTAGGTAAATAAACTGTATCACGTCGATTGCAAAGTCATCGTCTTGAATTTATCATAACCACAAGACGCTGATGATAAAAAAGTGTTGCACATTTTCTTACCAGCCTTTTTAACAGATTATAACGCGAGGTGCTGCTAGCACAAAGGAAAAGGAACACTTACAGCCCAGGAACAGACGCTTCGACCCTCCAATCCTGAACTGATCCAAATCCACTGTCTAAACCTCTCCTCCAATTGTTAAGCATCCCTCTGCTCCCCACATACTCATGCGTCTATCCAGTCGTATCTTGAATGAAAATACCATGCCTGCTTTTACTTCCTCTTCTGGCAACGTGCTCCAGGCACCGACCACCCACTGTGTAAAGTACGTGTTGTGTGTCTCCCCCTTAAACTTTTCACCTCTCAACTTGAAATCGTACCCTGAGAAAAAGCTTATCTCTATGTACGCTATCGAAACCCTCATTGACATTTTTAGACCTCAATCAGATCCCCCCTCAATCTCCGTTTTTCTTTAGGAAAATAATTCTAACCTATTCAAACTGTCTTCATAGCTAGCACCTTCCATTCCTGACAAAATCCTCATAAACATTCTCTGCACCCTCTCCAACACGTCCACGTCTTTTTAGTAATCTGGCAAACAGAACAGTCCGCAGTATTCAAATTGTTACTAAAGTTAAAGTGTCTGCTGGACATGCGCATGGATAGCAGTGAGTTGAAGGGTGCATACGTTAAGTTACTATATTTTACATCAGGATTAAATCTCGGCACAACATCGTGGGCGTAAGGGCCTGTTCTGTGTTGTACGTTGCTATGTTCTCTGCTTTCAGTTTTAACTTGACCTGTCAGCTCTTACACTCAATAGCCTGTCAGATGGAGGTAAGCACACCATATGCCTTATTGACCATTCTATCCATGTTGCAGCCCCCTTCAGGGTACAATGGACCCGAACTCCAAGATCTCTCTGCTTATTACGTTTTCCCAAGACTGTTTCGTTCAACGTATATTTCGCATCAGAATTAGACTTGCCAAAATGCATCACCTCACATTTGACCGGCTTGAACTCCACCAGCCCCTTCTCCACCCAAATCTTCAATCGATACACACGCTCCTGTATTCTTTGACAATCCCTTATGCTTTCTGTTTCTCCACTAATCGTTGTGTCATCTGCAAACTTGCTGATCATACCAACAGTGTCCTCTGTCAGATCATTTATGTATATCACAAACAACCATGGCCCCAGCACTGATCCTTGTGGAACACGACTGGTCACCTTTCTCCTTTTCAAGAAACTCCCTTCTAAAATGACTCTCTGTCTGCAGTTGTTTAAACAGTTCTTTATTCACCGAGCTCGGATAAAGATAGCTAGAGTAACCTACCCAAACAAATTATGTTAACCTATTACTCTAAAATAGCCCTGCCTAATGCATCCATCCTCGACACCACTGAACACTATGGGCAATACAGCAGAGTCTATTCACCGAAGCAGCTTATCTTTAGATTTTCGGAAGAAACCCACGCAGACATGGGGAGAATGTGAAAAAAAATCGCGTAGAGAGTCACCTGAAGACTGGAATCGAACCGGGTTGGTGGTGCTGTGAGGCAGCAGTGTTAAGCACTGAACCACCGTGGTGCTGTCTAATCCCGATGCTTCCCTGCCCCGGGTGTCAGGAAATGAAAGACAGTGTGGAAGGAGATTTATACTGTGGCCAATCTCCTTATCCTGGGAGTGTTTGATTCGAGATGTTGTGGAGGAAGCTTTACTCTGTATCCAAGCCACTGTCCCTGGGAGTGTTTGATGGGGACAATGTAGAGAGAGCTTTACTACGGGTCTAATACCATGCAGTCACTACCCTGGGAGTATTTGATGGGAGGACAGGTGTAAAGGAAAATTAACAGTTATCGTGATTCTGTAAAAGCTTGTTTGAAACAAATAAGTAAAGTCTTGATTTTGCAAGCATTTGGAGACAGACAGAAAAATAGCTTTTGAGTCGAGTCGGTTTAATTTTCATGACAGTGGACTTGGAGCCACCGCAAGCTGAATTGGACTCGTCAATGACGTACCGGGTACGCGGTTTTTGGTTTACGAAAATCAAGGCATTGAGGCAGATGCGCCCAATGGGAGAAGGGACGTCCGGCGGTAAAAACAAATAAAACGGAAATGATAAAGGTACCGCAACAGAGAGACAGAGAGAGCCGAACACTTTTCCAGTAACGCTGAAAATGGACTCCAGCATGACCAAAAAAAAAATAAGAGGGTCCACCAAATGGCCAACCAAAAATGTAATACATGCTAAATAATTATGGCCAAGAATCTGTAAAGCAGTTAATATTCTGGATCAAGGTATGTGGTTTTCCAGAGGTAGGAAGTTTTAGTAAAACGCAGGTGGAAATACTGAGGTCATGGTTGGAGGAGAGAGAGAAGGAGAAACGGAAGGGAAAAAACAGATTCCGTAAACTGGAGTGCTGAAAACATGTGGAACGCTGAGGCTGACATCAGGGAAAGGAAATCTCAAATAAAAGATAGATCAAATACGCGTATAAACACCAGCGCACATGCAGGCGCATGTAGAAAACAGCCCAATGCAACTGTCCAGTGTCTTACGTCAGTTTCAGATCCTGACCTTGATGACTGCCCTCCCAAACCTACAGCATCCCTACCAGAACCGCTTGGCGAATGTTCCAAGTCAGCGGCTGCCGCCTGGGTTTCTGCTGATTCACTGGTGGCACTTCGTACCCACAACCTATTGGAGTGAGAAACCCAAAAGAAGGATGACCACTCCAAGGCAGAAAGGTATCCAGGACCTGTTCCCAATCGTTCCACGATGGACAATGAGTCACATGGCGAGAGTACTGGCGTACGGTCACTTAATTAGGTTGTTCTGCAAGCACAAGTGATTGAAGTTGCAGGTCCAGAAGGGTACCCCAGATTGGTCCACCGGCCATGGACCATGAGGAATTTGGCAAGTGCCTATAGGCAATTGCCTGACCAACGTGAGTTTGGAGGTAATAAGTTCACCGAAGAAGTGACAAAGTTCTGTACTGCGTTCCATCCCATATCGCATGAGATGAAACGTCTGCTGGGACTAAAGCTATCTGCCGATGTCAACAAGATCAGTTATAACTGGCCAACTGCAAACATCCATGCCACGGCAGCCAACCCGTAAGCGGAGCAGAACGGAGACGTTAATGCTTTTGTTGAAGTGCTGGCATCTGCCAGTAGGGAGGCATTCGCGGAACGAATGCAACTGGCCGAAATTGAAATGTGTAAACAACAAGAATTTAAGACAGTGTTCCAGTATCGTACGCACCTCACTGAAGTCCATAACACCCATAGTGAACTGAGACCACCCGATGATAGAACAGCAGAGAAATCACGCCGTGTGGGTCACACCTGAGGAAAAGCTTCATCAATGGAATGAAGGACGAAATAGCGAAAAGGATAAACGACAGATATTTAACCTGCAACACGGGAAAGCTAAATTTGATGGAGCAACATGCAATACATGGTGAAAAATTGCTGAGCCAAGAGAAGGATATTAAAGCTAAAGATGGAACAGCAGGCACATAAAGCTCAGCTAGCTATGATACAAATGGTCACGCAGTCGTTGGAAGGAGGTGCTGCAGGAAGAGAGAGAGGCAGAGGTGGATGTCGCGGAAGAGAAGGAGGTCGTGGAAGTGGTCACAGAAGAGGCGCCGGTAGAGATAGATCTGGCTGGTGCTTTGTTTGTGGAGCAATGGACCAGTGGGCGACATAGTGCCCACACAGACAGCCTCAATCGGTGCTGGAGGCTGGACAGCAGGGTGATTGACAGGGGAAGGCTGAGTTGGAGGTGGGCAGCCCGCAAGTTACAGTAAGCCTCTTTCCTTTATGATTGGCAACGAAGACTCATTTATGCTAATCTATTCCACTAACCTTACAGGTACTGAGACATGTCACACCTTTACTTTCAGCGCTGAGATTCCGAAGTGTGGACAGTATGCCCAATATCACAATGATGCACATAAGTCAATGCCAAGCTCGATGTTATATGTGGAAGGTACATCAGATACCTTTTTTGGAAAATACGGGGCAACATATTCATTCCTTAAATTAAGCCAGTTTAGACAATCGACACAAATAAAGATGAGTGAAAGATTCCTGAACACAAAGGGTGCATCAGGAATCGTGGTGCGGGAGAGATTTTCCGCATCCTTATTGTGCAAAACTAATAATAATGAAACTTTCCACTTCTCCTTCTTGAAATTGGAATTTTGTCCTTTAAATCTGATGTCTTTCGACCTCATAAGGAGCATGGTGTTGGACTTGGTCAGTTTTCCGAAAGGCTTGCAGGTAATTCAAAGTTAATATTTACCAGTGTAGTCTGTAAAATATGACCCCCGACCCCTGATGTATATCTATGAGAAGCTATTAGACCAGAGAGCAATAAGTTTAGTGAGTGATTCACTCACCCTGGAAGCAAACAACCACGTTAATCCTATTAACACCGATTTTCTTACCGGAGATATACTGCACTGCTCAGAACACATACACTGTGATGGCCCTAATGAATCATATGAGAAGGATTGGTTCAGGAGATTGGTTAGACCAGATCACTTGTTATTCTGCGATTGTTACTGGAGTGATCACAGTTGTGCAGTCAGTGTCAACTTATCGAAGGTATCTGCAACAGCAAGTAGACCTTATCTTTTTGATGTGGAAGACTCCGCTCCTCACGTGTCACTGGCAAAGGCGTCTGGTGACAGGTGGCAGAATTTGGGGAATTGGGAGTTAAGGGCACCAAGAACGAAAGATTGAGTCTTCTTGGACGATGTGGGTGTCTGGTTCAATGCCGATATGCAGACATATAAGAAGAAACTAAATTGGCTAACTTAGGCAGATAGGTCCTTCCAGGTAACCCCAGCTTGCCCTGAAAAGCCTAAGGGGATAGCCTGGTTTTTCCCTGAGATAGAAGTCTTAGACCCAAGATTAATAATGGCCCAATGTGAGTGGTTGGCAAAGGGCAAACATGCTATGGGGCTCAGACGGGTCTGTGTATGAGTAACGTCCTTGCAGAGCACAATGCCCGTTAAAACCCGAAGCCATAGGAGGAACTACTCGAGTCTTTGGATCCCGCCCAAAGGCTAGAGTGATAATCCCCTCTGTAAACTCACAGGTGAGAAACCCCCAATTTTCTGGTGAAGAGGGCAAACATTCCCGGTGACCCGGAGGAATGGAGGTTTGTTCAAGACCTGCAGGCCATTAATAGCGCTGTTCTCCCGCGCCCCCCTAAATGTTCCTAACCCCTTTACTATATTGGGTCAACTTCCACCGGACAGTAAATGGTTCTCTGTTGTGGATTTAGCAAAGGTATTCTTTAATGTACTGGTGCACCCAGATAGTCAATCCTGGTTCGTGTTTTCATTCAAAGGGAAACCATATTCCTTCACGCGACTTTGTAAAGTTTACTCTGAGTCCCCCATCATCTATAATGAGGCTCTGCGCAGCAGTCTGGAGACTTTTGTTCTAACCCCTGAGTCAGCGCCTTTGCAGGATGCAGATAATTAGTTGATAGCGGCACTAACAAAGGAACAATGTGAGAATGATACCCTTGCCATCTAGCAAGGGAAGGGCACAAAGACAGAATCACAAAGCTTCAATTTGTACAACAACAGGTGAAGTTCTTAGGTCACTTAATATCCGAACAGGGGAAGGCTATTGGTCAAGACAGAGTTCAAGCAACCCAGCAAATTTGAAAACCTCACAAGAAGACACAATTACTAATCCTTTTGGGCATGTGCTCCTACTATAGAACGTATATTTTCTATGTCACAACCCTTGAGGGTTCCACAAGTGACATAGCCTATGGCAAAGGTTTGCAGAAACAGAGTCCAAAGCAGTGGATCCTAGAGGACGAGAGTGCCTTTGCTGAATTAAAAACGCGCTCCGAGCCACACATACGCTGGGGATACCGAATCCAAACAAGTCTGTTGTACAAAGAGTGGATGAGAAGCTTGCCTGCATGGCATCTGTGCTGTTGCAGGATCATGGGGGAAGATTGAGCCCGGTAACTTATTTTTCAGCTAAACTAGACCACGTAGCGGCAGGATTGCCGAAATGCCTGGACGGCGTGGCTGTAGATGAAAAAGCTGTTGTAGCGTCCAGGGATATATTTGGCTATGGTGAATTAACCCTTCTGGTCCGACATGCTGTTTCCTTACTGCTTTCCGAGCAAAGAACATCACACATTTCAGCAGCACTTTGTCTCAGATATAATACTGTGCTCTTGCAGATGCCAAACATCACAATAAAGTGATTTAACGGCTTTAACACTGCTGGCCTTCTCCCCACAGAAGGAGACGGAGACCCACATAATTGTGTCCCTATTAACTGATGAGATTTGCAGACCAGATTTGCAGGATTCGCCCCTTCAGAATGCAGATATGGAGATTTTTGTGGACGGCTCAGTATTCACGAGCAAGGAGACAGGCCTGAATTGTGTTGGGTATGCCGTTGTGACTGCCTAGGAGATAGTGAAAGCGGGATCACTCCCTTCTCAACTGTCAGCTGAAGGAGCGGAGTGATTGCCTTGACTGAGCCCTGTAAATTGGCTGAGGGAAAGATCGTGAATATTTCCACCGACAGCAGATATGCATTGGAGGTTGTACATGATTTTGGAAACACAGGGGCTTCTTGACTTCCACTGGAAAGCTCATCACACAACGTGGTCTGATTTCTGACTTTCTGTAAGCGGTCCTTCTGCCTAAATCAATCGGTGTGTGTAAGTGTGAAGCCCACACAAAAAATAGTGATTTTATTTTTCAAGGCAATGACAGGGCAGATTCAGCAGCAAAAACAACAGCCCAGCAGCTAATAAATGAGCAGACTGACATTTGTATGACAAATTTGCAGACATACGGGAGCTACAGTTACAGGCCACACTGAAAGGAAAGCGTGAGTGGATGAAAGCAGCGTGCAATGTGAGGGAAGGTGTAGAGTGTGATCCCAATGATCAACCCTGTCTACCAGGATCATTTTTTCCGTTCTCTGCCAAACTGACACACGGTGAGGACCATGTGTCTAAAGGGGTGATGTACGACAGTATTTCAGCTTACTGTTGCACTAAGGGTTTTACTCCTACTCCCAGAAAAAAAAATGTGAGCGTTGTGTTATCTGTGCCACTAATAATGTGGGGAGGCGAATTCAGATGAGTCAGGCAGCACACCCCCAACCCCAAAAATGTTTTGAACATTTACAGGTGGGGTTTATCGAACTAACACCCAGTGAACGGAAAATGCATTTTCTGGTAATAGTTGATATGTTTTTCAAATGGATGGAAACGTTCCCCACGTCTAAACAGGATGCCAGTGTGCAATAGCCAAAGCTTTCCTAAGTGAGATAATTACGAGATGGGGCAACGCTGAAAGGCTTAGTCGCGACAATGGGACACCTTTTGTCAGTAATGCCTTAAACCAGATCAGTGATTACATGGGAATAAACATGAGACAACACTGTGCCTACCACCCAGCGAGTGGTGGGGCAGTGGAAAGAGAAAATGCTACCCTAAAAAATAAATTGACAAAATCTCGCGAGGAACTAGGAGTAACATGGACAAAGGCACTTCTCATTGTGCTAATGTATATGCGATTTAGGAGGAGAGGAAGAGCTAATCTTAACCCATTTGAGATTTTGTTTGGTAGACTGCCCAACACAGGAATTGGCCCCAAGACCTAAGGTAAGACAGATAACAGGCCATTGTGAGGATGAGATGTTTTCTTACTGTATAAAACTCTCTAAACTTTTCTCTCAAATGCAGAATCAAGTGAAAGCAGCGTTACCCCAAACGGGTTAACGGAAGGGAAGCTGCATGATCTGGAACCGGGAGACTGGATATTGGTGAAACAATTCAGCAGGAAAAATTAGAAGGCGAACATATGGCTTGGAACGTTTCAAGTGCTCCTTGCAACACAGACAGCAGTTACGATCGCAGAAAGAGCCACGTGGATACACGCCAGCCATTGCAAGCGTGTAGCCGGACCGGAGTAGACATGGGACAGCACTGGAACCAATTAAGTGTAAGTAGTGAACAGAATCCTCATACAAATATGGGGATGCCCCAGCTCAAACTTTTAGCAAGCGCCCTAGTAGACTACTCATAAGGACAGGGACATCTGTGATGCAGCCGCACAGCGTAATCTTCACTAAGGGAACTAAGGGGATCTTCACATTGCCGTTTAGAAACCAGGACGAGTATCAATGGGATAAAAAAAATACGAAGGCATACCGGTGACTGGCACTTAGAAGTAGCCACCACGGCCAAAGGAGGACCTGACACAGGAAATAGATATTCTTAAATCAAGGTCGGTGATGACAGAGAACGGGCGGTAATATACAAAACTCAGCAGAGCGATGAGGGAGTCTGGTGGTGTGGAATAGATAGAGCCTTCTCTGACATCTATAGAAAACAGGAGGACGAGAGAGAGAGAGATGGACACTGTAGGAGTGGGAGGTCGAGGACAAACTGAATTGTACTGAGGCCTGGTCGAAATGGGTGAACCAGAGTTGACAGCAAGGGCACCGAGTCTTAAACACAACTTCCCAGTTCGGCAAAAAGTCTCCTCCCCTTCACTGAGGATCAGACAATTCAGACAAGTCTGTCTCTCTCCAGCTCGGCTTCTTCAAATCAAAGACAAACACGAATGTGGTTCACTGTGCTTCTTATTGCTTTTTAATGAACAGTTTTATTTTTTACAAATTGAAGTCATCAAAACAATCAGTGGGATGATGCCTTTTCTCTTTGGTCCCTGAGTTGATAGAATCATAAAAATGTATCCCTGGAAACCTTTGTATGATAAGATTGGTAAAACCAGAACTACCCTTGGCCTGTTCCCATAGTGACATGCTGCTTCGTCGCTGAAGCATTGAACTGAAATGAAAATTCCCGCCCAGATTAATTAACGAGTGAATTTGATTGATTGATGAATTTGGGTACAGGGAAATTTCAGCACATTCTTCAGCTGCTATCTGAACTTAGTCTGGGTCACGACGTAAATCGCTGTGTTTGTACAACAACTGAGGAGCTGCAGCATGAAGCCCAATTTTTTCACAAAATAATCTAGATACACAGGGGAATGCACAATATACCGCATCCGGAACCAGATAGAATAAACCATTATCACAGACCATAACAGGAAGAAATTGAACGAGATCACAAAGAGTAAGACAATGGATTTCTTTCGATTTCTCATTTCTGTGTCAGATTGAGCGTCCCCTTTGGTGTGAGCACGGAGTCTCCTGCGGGCTCTGCTGTTCCCTAAGATGTGTCTGACGGTGAAAACATTGAGCAGCAAAATCAGGAGAAATGGGACACATGGGGTGAGAATGTGATGGAGGAACTCGATTGTGATCCAGACACGGGAGTAACGAACATCGTTTGTTACTGCACAAAACCAGGGTTGGTTCGCCAGTGCATAAAGACCTGTGAGCATAAAATACCAGAAAATGTTTTTTAAACAGCTCAGCACCGTCACTGTTCCCAGAATCACAGCTGCTGTCTTCACACTGCAATATTTATCTTTCCACTTTTGGCAACAAATGGCCACAAATCGATCAAAGGTGAAAGCGACAGTAAACCACACAGTACAGTCAGTGGCTGCATAGAGCAGGCTACTGTGGATATTACACACGGGGATGTACACAAGGAAATAGAACTGTGCCGGATACAATATGGGAATGTGTCTCATTATCAGGTCGAGGATAATGACGAGTAGATCGGCCACTGCCATGCCTCCCAGGTAACTTCGGACAGATGGAGACAATCCACAATCTTTATAAAACAGGACGTAGATCGTCACTACGTTTGCTGTGCGGAAGGAAAACAAACAGATTATAGTTCAGGCTGAAGGAAATGTAACCAGTTTGATTGAGGACAGAGTGACGTTTTCAAACGTGTCACCGTATTCGGAAACTTATTGACGACATTAGAGTGCAGGAAAAAACGGAGAGTTCTGATTTACTGACAACAATGTGACATAAAAGACAAGAAATCCTCCTCCAAACACAAACGGACGCATTCCCATCAGAGCAGATGTTCCGAGGACATTCTATCACTCGAGAGCAGTTGCTGGTCACTTGTTTACAGTTCCTAATACTGATGGTGAAAACGCTGTTGCCCTGACTGATTCGCTACCAGTTCTTTGAAGACAAACGGAGTTTTAACATTTCTATCCTTTTGTCTAATTTTTTTGTTAGTCCTCGTCCGTGAAGAAAGGTAAAGCAATGGAAAACGTTTTCTCCTCATTTACTGGCTGAGGGTACATCGAACCAGTGCTTAGTTTCCCCTGAAAAGGGATCTCTTCCCTAGGAATGTTATTTTATTTTTCAATTCACTGAGGTTCGGCTGTTCACAAATAATGTTCGTTCTAACATTTTCCCGGAAATGTCAGATGTAGCATTTTCAATGGAAAGTAGTTTATGGAATGTTCTGGAGAATGTGGCATATCGAATGTTCTGGAGAATGATGGGTACAGCATACTCTGATGAATGTCAGTTACAGGACACTCCGGAGAAAGGCGACTACAGAATGTTCTGAAGAATGTCAGTTCTAGCAGGGAAGTTACAGGGAATGTCGGTCCTCAATATTCCGGGTAATGTTGCATATTGAAAATTCTTGTGAATGTTGGATATGGAAAGCTCCGGAGAATGTCAGGTGTGGAATGTTCCAGAGAATGTCTGCTCCAGATTGTTCTGGGGAATATCGGGTTCGGAATTTTAGGACGAATAATGGGTATAGAATATTTTGTTGAATGTCGGGTGTAGATTGCTCCGGAGAATGTCGGGTGCAGAATGCTCCCGAGAATGTCGGGTATGGAATACTCGACAGAATGTCAGGTAGAGATATTCTGATGAATGGTAGTTTTAGAAAGTTCCTGGGAATATCGGGTAAAGAATGCTCCTGGTAAAGTCGGGTATGGAATGTTCTGGGGAATGTCGGGTGCAGAATTTTCCAGAGAATACTGGGTATAGAATACTCTGTAGATTGTCGCGAAAATAATGTTCTAAGGTATAATGGTATAGAACGTTCAGGGGAATGTCAGTATTACAATTTTCCTGAGAATGTCTTGAGTATAATGATCCAGAGAATGTCGGTATCGAATCATAAAGACCCATCTCACACCCGCCCTTATGCTTATTACGTTTGGTGAGATCCACCAGCCTCACTGTGTGAATCTTTCTCCGAAATCTACTCAACTTGCTCTTTGCAGAACAAAAATGAAAAGTTTGAGCAATATTTCGACCGTTTGATAAAGATCATTTTTAACAGTCATAAAGATGTCTCCTTTACTGCGAGACCTCTGTTACCCTTCCTCTCAGTTTTGATTAGCAGTCTGAACTGTAAAAGGTTCTGAATATTCAATTCCCAACATGGGTCCACCTGTAACTATATGTCATTAATGTCATTAAATCATATTCATTTACTTCAATGTATGAAGTGAGTTCCGTTATCTGTTTTGAGAAGAGAACGCGCATTCTGAGAGAATGCCTCTCGTTCCGCTTTTAAGGTACTTTCCCTGCTCTATTGCTATCTTAATTCCACATATTCACCAGTCAGACAATAGTCTAACATCATGGCACTCATAGAGTCAGTTCAGATGCATAATATATCGTAAGGCCCCTCACCCTCCCTGAATATATCATTTCCCAACAGCAGTACAGACTCACCAGTGCTAGGGGCAACGTGGTAGATAATCAGGAAAGGGGTTACCACGCAATTCCCCAACAGTGAGTCCTGAACGCAAGCAATGTCATGGTAGCAGCTCAAAATTGGTCAAGGAAATCGCCTGATGCTATGCCTCTATTGTCCTCCAGCGAACTCTCGGCCATAACAAGGTTCCCTCGATGTTTAAAACAAATTGGAAGAATCACAGAGAGTGACATTGACACTGAACGTACTCTGGATGCGGTAATTCAATGTCCATCACCAAGAGTGACGCCATAGGTCCACTATGAACGAAGCAGTGTGAGGTCTCAAAAAACAATCATCCAGCCTGTGGGAAATGATGGGTGAACTCACAAGAAGCATAAATGTTCACCAATCTACTCATAACAGATATATCTGACCATAACAAAACTTGTCGGAACACACAGCAAGCAATGTGCAGATGTAAATTCTCAGAAACAACCAATTTCTTTATGTTGCACTACTTCTCCGAAGTCGGACATGTTTCTTTAGAACCGAGCAAATTTAAATTAGGCATCCATGAGGCACTGTGGGCGATCAGCATCTGCGCCATAAATGGTCTTCCCTACATTACAAAGTCAGAAGTGGGTTGTTTACTGATGTTTCAAAAATGTTCAACGCCATTCTCATTTATTCCTCCACTGAAAGAGGCTGTTCAAACCATCAAGATATCTAAACAGGAACAGAATGAGGCCAGTCAAGCCTGTTACTCAGCAATTGGAGCAGATCTTTTAATCTCTCATATATATCACATAAGGACTGCAATGGAATATTCAGCCTTTCAAAGATGCTAGCACGGAGAAGGGGACGGATTCGTTTTTGTGCCGAAAGCAGGAATAACTTTGGGAGAAGTTATTCTTTGACAGTTGAACAGAATTTAACGACTGTAGTGAGCCATTTATTAGTGCTTGGGCCTCAACATTTCGCAACAAATTCCAACATTTCGGAGAAATGGAGCGAATTTATTCGAACTAAAACGGGTAGAAAATGAAGTTACCAGGAGGAAGTAGAGAATTTGCAAATGTATAAGCAATGGGCAACAGTTTGACAACTGGAATACAGCGTGGGTAAGCGGGAACCAGTGAGTAATTCAGGAAGAATATGACACTTCATATTAAATAAATGGAAAGCGATTACAGGAGGTCGAGATAATCTTTTACTGGAGGTTTCACTCTGATCATTTCAGATATTGTAATTGTTGCTCCATCTCCTGATGCTCTGTTCCCTAATGTTCTCAGTGTACCCATTGGTTGGAGTATGCACGGAATATTTTAATGTGGCTGGGGAGTGGACAGAGAATGTACCATTTCAAATGTGCACGGAGAGAACATTTTTTTTTATCAAAGAGGCAATTGCTTCCTTCTGTGAGGATGCCCAAACGCAAAGGAATGGCTTACTGCTTCTGAATGAAGAGACGAGTGCTGCTGCCTGAATGTAAGATTAATGAGGTGTGAGTTTGGCGCTTCCACGCCAGTGCATTGATCTATAAACCTGGGTGAGATATCTGTCCAGCATCAGGAGCTGTGCAGACGACTACAGTGCATTGACCGATAAACACAGACTTGATACCTGCCCAGCACAGGGAGCTATACTGAACAAAGTAGTCAACTGTATCGAGGCTGATGTGAGTGAACCACTATGGAAGATGTTGAGATGAACTTTAGTCGAGATGAGAGTAGTGCTGGGAAATCACAGCATGTCAGGCAGCATCCGAGGACTAGAAAAATCGACGTTTCGGGCAAAAGTCCTTCATCAGGAACAGAAGCAGGGTGTCTGCAGAGGGGAGAGATAAATTGGTGGTCGTGGGGGTGGGGCGAAAGTAACATATAGTACAATGGATGAATGGGGTGGGAATGGAGGTGTTAGGTCAGAGAGGATAGTGGGGGAAGGTAGCAAAGAGTTTAATAGTTGACTGGAGTGGGGATGAAGGTGATAGGTCAGAGAGGAGGGTGGAGTGGATCGGTGGAAATGAAGATAGGAAGGTAGGATAGGTCATGCGGACAGTGCTGAACTGAAAGGCTGGAGATGGGGTATGGTGGGGGGAAGGGGAAATGTGAAAATTGGTGAACACCCCTACTGACCCCATCCCCACCCCATTCACCTATTGTACACTTTGCTACCTTACCCCACCCTCCTCACTTACCTGTCACCTTCATTCTTACACCCATACACCTATCATAATCTATCCTTCTTTCTCCGCAAACCCACTCCCCTCTCATTTATCTCTCCACTTTGCAGGCACCCTGCCTCTATTCCTGATGAAAGTCCTTTGCCCGAAACGTCTATTTTCCTGCTCCTTTAATGCTGCCTGACCTGCTGTGCTTTTCCAGCACCACTATAATCAAGACTCTGGTTTCCAGCATTTGCAGTCCTTTTTTATACCTGAGGTGAAAGTTAGTTTACTTCCTCTAAGTTTCACTGCTTTTGGATGTTCATTTCCAAATTATAGCGAGAATGGATTGTAAAGTTCTGAAACAAACTCAATATTAGAAATAGGCATGCCCATCTCCTTCTGATGATTTTTCAGGAATATCATGGAAAGGAATCGGATAAAACTGCTCTGAGTCACCAGAGTCATTCCTTGTAGAAGAAAACCGCCCGGAAACGTCCGAGAAATGGCGACAGAGCCTGGATTTTCCATCTGGTATCCCTCTGTTCCACTTGCTCTGTTTTTTGTTTCGCTTCTTTCCCTATTTTTTGGAGTGCTATTTTCCCTAAACTTTGAATTTTTAAAATTATTCGGAGGGAATTGAAGGAGATGAGTCGCAGACAAGAGGCTGCCATTGGAGGCGAGTACTCGAGGTGAGTCCCAACCCAGTGGCTGGTAAGGTTTGGCGAATCCTAGAGGTTAATTCCAAACTGAAAGCTGTCGCTGAATTGAAAGCCTGGGGTCATGAAGTAGCTGCGGTCTGGAGTCTTGGTCCGCGTTGGTCTGAAGATCGGGCCCGGTGCAGTCTCGTTGCTGACCATGGTGTACCCTCGAGACCCGGTTTGGTGTGGTCTGGAGACTCGGATTGGTGCGGTCTGGTGACGTAGCCCACTGTGATTTGGAAGCCAGCTGAAAGCGGTTTGGATCATTCAGTTCTATCCTGTCGGGAGACAGCCACTGCGTTCTGTAGTCTCCGGCTGGAGCAGTCTGAAGACTCAGTGTCAGTGCAGGCTGGGGCGTAAGAACTTCAAATATAATCCATTATCATATTCTCTTTTATTCTGAGTCAGGACTTCCATTTAGTATTCTTTCAAAATTTTTAAACGAATATTTAAACATTTTTAGCTCTGTATTTTGTAGCTGGGATGTTGTCATTAGTGAGGAAATTGCAATTTTTTCACTCACCCATTAGAGTGCACGTTACTCTGAAGATAGTTCAGTTCAACTGTGACACTCAATGTCCTTGATGGTGTTTTCAAACAACGCTGACCCTTGTGTAGTGGGGTCGGGCACCACTTCAGGCACAAGAATAAGAGACAGGTGGTGATCGAGTAAGCACGTGAAGGGGGACATTATGATCACCATTTCAATAGATACAGTCCCAAGACAAAAGAAAGTCAATTGCTCAGAGATGCAGATGCAGAGATACACGCAATAATACACTGAAGCATACACAAAAAAACAAGACAAATTCAGATACACGCACACATGCACAGTTGCATAAAAACACAGACACATGCAGACATTCGGACACTCACAGCCTGCCTTGCCATTCATCTCAGCTTGACCTCAAAGTTATTTTGCCCTGGGAAATAATGCAGCTTACGTGAGTGAGCTCTTTGAGTGAGGACACTTTGGGTGTCGTGACTGTAATTCCATTGGGTTCTGGGAAGCTGTGAAAGAAATTGAGGGGTCATTTCTGGGATGTTTGGATCATTCCTCAGAAGGGTCACTGAAGACGAAACGTTACCTCTGATATCTCTGCACCGATCCTACTGAGATTATCCAGCAACTTCCGTTTTTTTTTTGGTTTCTCATTAACAGTATCTGCAGTTCTTTCAATGATTTTTTAAATTACTGAAAGCCACGGCTGTGGTGCTGGAGGACCAGAAGGCAGGCAATTTTGTAATGTTATTTTTCAACCGGTTGCAAAGAAAAGCAGGGGTTTACAGAGTGACTTCAATCAGAGGTGAGTGTTAGAGGAGACTTCGAGCAACAGGATTTGCTTGAATCTGGAATAAAAACAAGAAATCATTGAGATAGCCAACATGGCTGTGTGCATGTGAGATTGTGTCGCATAAACTTGATTGAAGATTTTCAGGAGGTGACTAAGAATATAGATGAATGCAAGGCAGCATACATTGCCAACGTGGCCGTTAGTGATAACCAAACATTCTGCATGGTAGACTGGTTAGTAAAGTTAGATCACAGGAGATCGGAGAGACCTAGTCTTTTACATAAAAGATTGGCTTACAGGGGGTGGTGGGAGAGATTTTTTGTTCCAATTGGAAGTATGTGGCCGTGGGTATCCCACAAGGTCCAGTGATGCGCATAACGTTGTTCATTGTTTTTAATAAATGGTTTGGATGAAATATATACTGTCATAGAGATGTACAGTATGGAAACAGAGCCTTCGGTCCAACCCGTCCATGCTGACCAGATATCCCAAACCAATTTAGTTCCGTCTGCCAGCACACTGTCAATATTCCTCCAAACACTTTCTATTCATATACCCATCCAAATAGCTCATAAATGTTGCAATTGTACCAGCCTCTATCATTTCATCTGACAACTCCTTTCATACACGTACCACTCTCTGCGTGAAAAAAAGTTGTCCTGTAGGTTTCTTTTATATCTTTCGCCTCTCAGCCTCAACCTATGCCCTCGAATTCTGTATTCCCCGGTCCCAGGGAAAATACTTTGCATATTTCCCCTACCCATGTTTCTCATAATTTGGTAAACTTCTATATGATCACCCCTCAGGCTCCGACGCTTGAGGGAAAATAGCCCCAGCCTTTTCAGACTCTCCCTATAGCTCAAATCCTCCACCCCTGGCAGCATCGTTGTAAATGTTTTCTGAACCCTTTCCAATTATACAACATCTTTCCTTTAGGTAGGAGACCAGGATTGGACGCAATATTCCAACAGTGGCCTAACCAATATCCTGTACAGCCACAACATGACTTCCAAATCCTGTATTCAATACTCAGGGCCAGGGATGCAGATACATCGTTCCTTGAAAGTTGTTTTACTGTTAGACAGGATGGACAGAAGGCGTCAGGCATGGTTGTGTTCTTCTGTCAGAATAACTTAGAAAATGAGGTCTGCAGATGCTGGAGATCAGTATCGAAAAATGTGGTCATTTATGGGTCAATGACGGGTGCGGATGAACTTGATAGGTTCTGAACCGTTTGTACCTAAGACGAATGAGAACCCATTAACCTTACCGTACTTGACTGCTTAGCAGAAGGAACATGTGCCTGAGAGGGTGAAATGACCCCAAGACCAACGGATGAAATGGAAGCTCTGCAGTCCTTCTAAATCATTTCATAAATGGTGATAGACTATTGAAAAGTATATCACTCCCACTGCAGGAGAGGGCTGTTAAAATATCCCCATCCTCAATAATAGAACAGCCCTGCACTTACGTGTAAAAGACAAGGATGCAGTATTTGAACGTTCCTTAGCCAAAAGTGTTGGGTGGATGTTCCAATTACCGTCATCGCGATGTTCACAGGATCGCAGATGTCAGTCGTCAAATAATTCTATTCACTGCGTGATATGAAGAAACATCTGAACAGACAGTAACAACAAAAGCAATTGTCTCTGAAACCATTCCTGCAACAGGAATGAAGACTTGTGCCGCACAGCAAGCTATGCTTCCTATGCAATTTATTTCATTCCAGCTCCAACTCTGGCATCTACCTGTCTATGTTGAAGAGAGCTCAACTATGTTCCTCGCCATAACAGGAGAATAATTATAATATGACCAATTAGCCACCATCAGTCCCATCACGGCAATGAATTTGGCATAAGTTCTTTTTGACAGACTTGTCAAGTAGCACAGTAATGACCTGCACATTTTGGTTTCCAATCTGTTCCCATTTAGAGATGGTGCTGTTGTGGAATTGTCACATGATTACTTAGCCAGACAAGATTAATGTTCTGAAGTGGGTAGATGTTCAAAATATTTTTTAAAATATCAAGAAATAAAATCTGTTTTCAATTATTGTGACATTGAAGGCAATGTCGATTGTAAACGCCAATTTGCTTCGCAAATGTACTTTCAGCGAGCAAACCACCCACGTTGTCTGCGTTTTGTCTAAAATTGACTCAAGACAAACAGGCATGTAATAAACTCTTCTACGGTCTCTGAAACAGCGAAGAAAGACACTCTATTGTAGAGAACTGCTGTGAAGTCTTACAGAATAAACGCGGACATAACATCCGACCCCAGACTCGATATCAGAAGAGGGAACGGGAAACACAGTCTTGTCGAACCTGAAGAGGCCTTGTTCCGATCGTCTCAGGGCTTGTGACATCATACAGAAAGCTTTCTCACAGACTGCAATAAACTTTGGAACAGGACTAGGCTATGCAAGACATTGAGCTTCCTCCCTTCTCGAAGACAGAAATTTAGAGACATTGAACATAGGAGCATGAGGAGTGTCTTCTGCCCTCCGAGGCGGCTCCATCACTCTACACGATGGTGGCTGACCTTTCAGCTAAATTACGTAATCCTGCTTCTTCCCCATATCCTTAACCGCTGTACTTAACCGCCTCTAAAATACAGTGAATGCTTTGGCATTATGTTCTTCCTCAAATAAGAAATATCACGTGCTCCTCACTCTTTATGTGAAGAAATAGTTCCTCATCTGTCTCCGAAATCGTCCAATCGAACTTCAGACTGCAAGCTCTGTTTCTGGACACGCCAACTATCGGGCACATTCTCGCCTAAATTTACCATATCTCATCTTGTTAGAATGTCTCTATGAGATCCACCCTCACTCACCTGATTTGAAGCAAAGCAATCCAAACTGAGTGAATGCCGCCTCATACTTCAATCCCACCATCCCTGAAATTAACCTTGTAAACCTTCTCTGCCCTCCCTGGAAAGCAACAGCATCCATCCTCAGAAAAGGAGATCAAAACTGTGCACAATTTTTTTGTCGACCAGTATTATATCTATCTTAATGCACTCGCCCAAGACCATGCACTGCAACCTTGAACAATAATCTACTATGCAGGTCTCTGTCAAAAGTTTTCTGAATGTCGAAGAAATACCACTTTGACTCGTTTCACCATGTCAACTCCACTGGTTATATGTTCATTTAATTCCAACTAATTTGCCACGTGCGCATTCGTTTTCATAAATCCATGTTGATACTGCAACATCTCTTTACATTCTACGCTGTGAAATCCCTGATAATGGATTTCAATTTGTTTCCTCACATTTAATGTGAGGCTTTTGGTCCATATATCCCTGTTTTTTCTTGACCTACCTTTTTGAATATTCAAATTGCAATATCTACCCTGCAATGTGCAACACTATTGCAGAATCTATTGAACCTTGGAATTTGAGCACGAATGAATTCTTGATCTTGAGAGGCACTTTTCTTTGTACTCTGAGGTGTTGGTTATCAGCTCGTGCGAATTTTGATATGAAGGTGACGGCGTGTACTCTATGTTTAAGAGCACGTGAAAGCCGGCAAGAACTTGTGATGTCACATGCCAGACTGGACAATTTGAGAATGTAACATTTGAGATGTAACGTAGGTACTGATTGTTTTCACAGCATTTCGACTTTAACGAATCAGTTTAAATTATGCCCCAAAATGCTAAAGCCCATTAGAATTTGAATTTTAATGTTTGAACAACATCGAGCCAATGATTTGATGCAATTTTTTAGGTATATAAGGAAGAGGCACTTTGGACAGATTAATAGAAAAGGAAAACCTTCTGTCATCGGAATATTGCCCACACACATTCTGTTTAAAGGGTGCCTTATTCATGTGAGACATCTTTGCAGCAGAAGGCCAAAGACGACCCTGGAAGATCTGAAAGCAGAGAATGCTTCACACTTGAAGATGCCAACTGCTGTCACGGTTTGAAATTTGATTTGCTGTAAATTTAGTCGAGGATTTATTGGATCATTGTATTGTTATAAAGTGGGAGAACGATCACAAATCTTTAAGAAAATGTGGGTTGAGTGTCGTTAAAAGTTGTTGCTTAATGTTCTGTTTTCGTGATGAAGAATAAAATGTTTTTTTTTTGCATAATGGTTTTTGGATAGTTCTCTGTCACGCATATTTTAATAGATCACGAACACCTCATCTTAACCTCCTTCCAACTATCGTATCCCCAACGCCCCTCCCCCAAGTCCCTCCGCCATATATTTTATCGTAGACTGCTTGGCACACCCTCCTCATTCCTGAAGAAAGGTCTATGCCCGAAACGTCGATTCTCCTGCTCCTTTGATGCTGCCTGACCTGCTGCGTTTTTCCAGCAACACATTTTTAAGCTCTGATCTCCAGCATCTGCAGTCGTCACTTTCTCCGAGCTTTACTGTGGGTTTTGTTCAATTGGCAGAAGAGTTTACCCCATGTCATAACAATTTTTCCTACTTCCATTCTCCTCATTTTCCTAACTTCGTCTGAACTGTCATTACCCATAACTGTTCTGACCACTTCATCTGCCCAGTCAATTTTTCAAATAAAGTAAAGATCAACTCGACATTTTCTAATCAAAATTTGGCAAATTTCATTTCCTTCTCTATTCCTCTACACCTTGTTAACCTGACGTTCCACTGCACATCGCAACTATTGAAGTTTGAATTCTCTCTCCTTTTCTCTTTTTTTGTGTTTTCTCTCTTCCTTTCTTCTCTCTCTCCTTCTCTGTCATTCTCTTTCATCACTCTCTCTTTCTTTTCCTCTCTCTTCTCTCCTTGACTTTTCTCTTTTTCTTTTCCTCTTTCTATATCTTGTTTCTGACTTTCTCTTTCTCTCTCCTTTTGCTTATCTTTCAATTCCCTTTTCCTCAATTGTAGTTTAAGATTTTCTAAATCTACCGTTGTCGTCTCTTTCTCTGACACTAATATGTGATTGACTAACGCCCTAACAGATTCACCTTTTCTGTTGTCCTTTGTTAAACACAAATTTAACTTTTTGTAATTCTAAAATTATGATAATTTGTCTGTACTTCTAAACTTCATTGGCAAATTTGAGAACCGTCTTAAAACCCCCAAAACATCATTATTATCTTAAGAGCTACTTTTAAGTTAGTCAACCACAAGTGACTGCAACTAAAATAACTGTCTCACGTACGTTTTATTTAAAGATTTAGGACACTAGCTGATAAATGTTTCCGTCTGCTGGGATCTTTTGTACTCCACACCTGTAAAAATCTGCCCAAAACTCAGACTGGATCCGTCGAGCCCTATCCAAATCACGGACGCGAGCTCCCTAACAGAGATGACACGGTGGTAAAACCTTCCCCTAATTAAACCAAACACCCAGAGAATCTCACCTCTCCTCGTAATCTGTTAATGTATAAGTGACAGAGAACTTCCAAATTTAACTTGTGAAAGAAAATAATGAATTTATTTTTTGACCCTAAAGGAGAAGATTTCACAACAACTATTTATAACACTAAGCATCCGCTCTCTTAAATGTTTGTTTTCTACCTCCACATCTTCAAGGATATAATCTTCCAATAACAGTCCTAATAAGATCATAACAACTTAATTCTAAAAACCAGATAGCGGTTCATGTCTCCATTGTCTGTTCCGGTGTTTCTCGACCTATCCGGGTCGTCTTAGCGCTTTTGCTGCAAAATAGTTTAATATGAAAACGGTACATTTGATAGAGAGTATTTTTGAATGGCAATTTCTTAATAGATGACAGTTCCTCTCAGTGGCTAGCTTTCAAAATGCCTGCTTCCTTACTCCACATCAGATTGGATGGATGTTGTCCACAGATCAACTTCAAACTTGATAAAGATTTAGTATCTCGGCGCATGATTTCAACTGATTGATCAATATAAATGGTTATCAACATAGCAGCTAAAACTCAGAAATTTATTTCACAGCCAAATGTTAGATATCTCAAATTTTCCAGTTAAATCAGGGACTGTGACTCATTCAAGAAGGCAGGAATCGGCAAGCTCACAGTGCAAAACACCCTTCTCTGTCTCCTAAAGGTGCAGCACACACAACCAACTTCAGAACATAAGGAGTCCAATACTGCACACAATACTTCGCATTGCTCGAGATGTGGTATCAACAAAATCATGGAAACGTGCAGTAATTCACCCTAACTTCTGTACTCAAATCCCCCTGAAATGAAGGTCGACACATCATTTATTTTCAGTGACTGGCGTACAACGAGATATAGACTCTTTCCAATGTTACAGCCACATACTTGTCGGGTGAATGAATACCGGTGAGCGTGCCAAATCTATTCCCAGATTTACTTCCGGCTTCAGAACTCGCTTCCCTGCATAAAGGTCTACGCAGGAGCAACCATAAATAACCGTAAGTTCTTTTATAGATCATTGCTTTTTACTCAATCCGTTTGAAAATAGTCGGTTGACTTTCTATGTTCCCACCAAAACGACACATCGATCGACATTGCTCTTCATCTGAGACGTAGTAGCCTATTCACTGTATTTGTGTCAATGACATTGCAGCTTTTTACCGTCCTCCTTACCATTTAGAATCCGTTAGCTGACTTGGACTTTTTACATTTGATTTCCTGAAACTAATTGTTAATGAACATTCTGAACAGCTGGGACCGAGACGAAGTCCCACTTGACGTTCAGTCCAACAAGAAAACAACCCATTTACTCCTACTTACTGTTTACTTTGAGTTCTTGCTTTCGATAAAAAAATACTTTTCCAGAAATTATCGAGAATTGCATGAGATTTTATTTTGCAGACTAGACTTGGGGCTTAACCAAAACTCTTTCTGCAAATCCAAATGCATTGCTTCCATTTCAATAATTGATTTACTATCCACATTGACTTTATCTCTGCCCATTGCTTGCTGCGATAATTTCTCCCAAACTGCTTTTTTTCATAATGCCATTCTATTTCCTTTTCCTCAGCAGAACCAGGTTTCCTCGTTTTGCTGGGAAGTTTTCGGTTCGTTTGTTCAGTTTTGTTCTATGAAGATGAAACTGATATGTTTGCTTTATCGTTTTCATGTTTCCCTATTCTCCATTTTGTATTCTCGAGGTTCAGACTGTAAGTAACTTGTACTGATCTTCTGTAACTTTTTGCGTTGACATATTTTTAGAAACAAATACAGTTCACTCTTACAACTGATGCTAAGATATCCCACAGGAAAACAATTAATTCCTGTTTTGTGGTTGGTCAATGGCTTTCCATAATCGCACACTCACAGAGTTGTAGAGAATACACAGTGAGAAACACAGAACGACTGAAATGAGTCCCACTTTCCTACGCGAGGCCGGGAGATGTGACTGTTATGACACTTCAGGCTTTCACCACGTATCTTTTAACGGTTGTGACGTTTCCCTTTCCGAAAATGCAATCCAGTTCCTAACAGCCTCTGAATGAAAATCGATACTTAAGCTCTCTTTAAACCTGAAACCTTTCACTTTAAAAGCGTGTTCCCTTGTTTTTAGTCTCCAACAAAAGTGAACAGCTGTGGCCACACCTCATTATTCAACACTCTCGATAACAAATACCTAGCTTCCTCATCAGTCAGTGTTATCATTCGAAGGATTAATCAGGAGAATGTCCATTGGACTGACCCTTTGGTCAGAATATTTTTTCATATATTTTGTATGTCAAAACACTACACAATACTCCAGGATCAGTAACAGCTTCAACCTTAGCAATTTGTGAATTACGTATTCTGATTGCCTTTAAGTGAAAGTGAACCTCACATCTCTGCTTCTATTTGTATTTTCCCTCCAACTATACTTTGCTTTAATTGCTTTCTGCTAACTCACTGCATGAGTTCTAAAAATAAATGCTCCTAAATATTCAACTCTCTCACAGCCAATGGTTCGAAATTACATTTATCTCCAAGAAACATATTTAAACAATTCCAAAAAAACATTTTTAGTTTTCCTTTCATAATTGCATTCCTGTTTTCTTCAGAATTGCTGTTACTTTTCAAATATCCATTATTATCGATTATATATTATGACACGGTGGGAAACCCTTCAACTAATTAAACCAATCACACTGAAAATCCAATCAAGTATCTCAGTCTATTAAAGTATGAGTGACAGAGGACTCCTCAAATTTCGTTATATAAAAATATTTCTTTAACTCTAAAAGTGAACATTAAACATGGTATTTACAGCTCTCAGCCTCCTTTCTCTTAAAGGTGTGTTATCTATCTTAAACGTCATAACAATTCAAAGTTTGTGAGAAGATTTGTAGCTCGGGTGCTCGTTGTTGTGGTTCTGTTCGCCGAGCTGGTAGTTTTTGTTGCAAATGTTTCGTCGCCTTTCTAGGTGACATCTTCAGTGCTTGGAAGCCTCATGTGAAGCGCTTCTGTGCTGATTCCTCCGGCATTTAGACTGGTTTGAATCTGCCGCTTCCGGATGTCAGTTGCTGTCCGCTGCAGTGGTCGGTATATAGGGTCTAGGTCGATGTGTCTATTGATAGAATTCGTGGATGAGCACCATGCTTCTAGGAATTCCATGGCTGTTCTCTTTTTGGCCTGCCCTATAATAGTGGTGTTGTCCCAATCGAATTCGTGTTGTTTGTCATCTGAGTGTATGGCTACTAGGGATAGCTGGTCGTGTCGTTTCGTGGCTAGTTGGTGTTCATGGATGAGGATCGTTAGCTTTCTTCCTGTTTGTCCTATGTACTCAGCTATTTTCAGTCGATGTCAAGATTTGGAGGGGTGGAACAAATGCACTGAAACTAAGTTTGGTGATGACTCTCCGGTAAGAAAGGAGTGACATCCTCAATAGAAGATGGAAAGAATCCAAAATAATGCAGTTGGTTAAAGTTATTGGATGTTAATTTGGCAGATGGAACATGTCATGACTTAATGGGGACCTGTCCATTTCATCAGGGACTTTGGAAGGCAGCATGTTGCTGAAATTGAGAGAGATTACAGGGCTGAGTGATACAGTCTGTACTGACAGATTCTTTCTGACCCGTTCAGAGAATCGGAAGCGTTGCTCCATCTCCCCGTGGTCGGCTTCCTGATGTTCCCAGTGATCCTCTTTGCTCTCAGAATATCACGGGATATTTTGATGTGGTTGGTTAGCGGTGGGGATTGTTGAGGGTCGGGTGTTTTTAAGTGACTATCAAGAGGGCGGCCCTTATCGAAAAAAAAATCCTTTCTTTCAATGTGGATTCACGAAACCAATGCGAATGGATGACTGCTTCTGAATGAAGCGGCTGTGGTGGCTGCCAGGACAGTGGGTATCCACTGTCATGATGTACTGTGCATGATCTAAGTCCGACATTAATGGTGTGAGAGTTCCTTCAATTCTTCTAAAACTCCCCGGTGGCCTGGATACCCCACAGATCCCTGGACACCATCAGAAATCCCGCAATACGGACAAAACAAGGAGAAACACAGCAGTTCCCTGCTCATCCACCACATAAATTTTCATTCCCCGATTGGTCACATTGGTGTTGGCATACTTGGAGTTGGGGTAAATGCAACCCACTCCAGCCTGGGAAGTAACAGATCATAGAAGCTGCATTAAACAGTGATCCTAACATGATTGCAAGCACCGTCCTCTCCCTTGTGTAAAGCTGCAGGTCGTGTTGAAGGAAGTGACCCCACTCTGTCGTCAGCAGCTTGCTCAGTAGGGGTCTTCTCACTCTCTGCTCTTGTGTGAAATGTGGCTTGGGAAGTGGTTCTTGTAACACCCTGTGTGAAACAGGTAGATACCATCACCACCGACACATCCCGCACCCACATACGCTCTGTAGTTTCAGAAACTTCCCTCTCTGCAGCCTTTGCTCCATATGCTGTTTATGTTGCAGACTCAGATGCTGTAACTACAATCCCTATGCTTCATCTAGTGTTGCAACATCAAATCCTCAAGAATCGCTAAATGTACGAGGCAGCTCACTGAACAATCTCCAGCGAACCATCTGCAGCAGCTCCATTAACTTTTCACTAACAGGAGTCCGTCAGAAGCCCCTCAAAAACAATTTCGATGCCTGGATATTCATTAAAAAAAACTCTCCGAGCTTCCTCGTGTTACTGACAGCACGATAATCTGAGAGACACAAACACAGGCGTTCAGGAACATGACAAGCTGCTGAAGCGACCAGTCCTACGTGGAGAACCACAGGGCTCACACGCGGAAGTGAACACCGGCTGATACACACTATTTCATTGTTTCTGTGATTCACAATGCCGGCATTCGATACACAAGGGAGAGAAAGATCAAAGCGTGGGAAAGATGCAGAGGAACACAACGCGTCATATTAAAGATAGAAACGGGCAATCGGTGAACTCAGAATTGATTGTGGAAATTGGGACAAAAAATGGGAGTGGGACGAACTAGTGGATTGAAACCTTGGAGGGTTCAATCACAGGAAAGAGAACATTGAATGAAGACATTGCGTTAACAACTGAATTGGTTTGTTTCATCAACTTCTGAATCTCCATCACAGCAGAAGCCCAGACAATTTATACTGAGAGAGGGCAACAGGACAAAATGAAGGAAAGTGCAGACAGTGCTCGTGTATTTCGCAGTAACCTGCACGACCTGCCAGTATGAGGAGGATTGCAAATCTTTGCCAATATGGAGCTATTATACTTGGACTGCAATAACAGCTCAGCATGAGAGAATGTGCAGCCCATGGCGGGAGTGTCAAGAAGAGAGGCTCAAATGAAGAAGAACAAGGCAGGTGTGTGTGTGTGTGTGTGTGTGTGTGTGTGTGTGTGTGTGTGTGTGTGTGTGTGTGTGTGTGTGTGTGTGTGTGTGTGTGTGTGTGTGTGTGTGTGTGTGTGTGTGTGTGTGTGTGTGGCTGTGATCTGCAAGTTGTTATTAAAGGCAGAACACACATGGAGAAAATCAGTTTAAATATTAACAACCGGCAGTGTTCGGGTAATCGACAGAGAGGGGATAATTTTTTGAGAAATGTGATGATATGTTTGATAAGATTATAATAAAGACCTCCCTATACCCAACTAAAATATAGATCAGCGTACATAAGAATGTTGGATGCGTCGTGGTCTGGTGTGAGTTCAGATGTGAGGCAAGGGTAATCGACTCAGACTTGCTTATGCGGCTTTGAAATTTGACTGCAGCAGAATTTTGACATCATTAAGACTGTATTTCATAGCTCAAAGACCAAATAACAGATGGCTTTAGCTGGTTCAGTATATTCTGAAGGGCTTAGTAATTAAAATTAAGAATGGTAAGGATATATTTTCAAGAATCATCTGATGACAGAAGAAAACAGTTCTGTCCCATCTCTTTTAACCTCCGATATTGCTGAGGGACGGCATCGACTCAAAAGAAGGAAATGTACTTTTCAATCAGTAGAAAAGGCAATGACCTCCATATTCCCATTACTTACACAACAAAGACAGCAACACTCTGAATGGTGGTTCACAGGCAAAATGCAGGAGCGAAACAGAGAGACTCACGAGGGGTAATGATAAAAGATAAGAGAGAGAAATTGAAAGAACAAGTTCACTGATGCAGTTAGTGGTGGTTAGTTGTGGAAATACTTAGAATCAGAGATTCGGCAGCAACAATTACAGGAGCAAGTTTTGTAGAGTAATCAAATGAACACGGAGGGTTGGCGTGTTGGCTTCGTGATTTGCGTTGCTACCACTGAGCGCCAGGGACACAGCTCGAATCCCGACACGGGCGACTGCCTATTTGTAGTTTGTACATTCTCCTTAGGGTTCCTCTGGGTGCTCTGGTATCGTCCCACAATTCAGTGATATGCTGTTCACGTGAATTGGCCATGGTAAATGGCCCATAGTGTTCGGTGCATTTGAAAGGATAAAGCGAGGGCAGGGCAATGCGTCCGGTTGGGTTACTCTTCAGATGGCTGATGTGAACTTCTTGGACCAATGTGCCTTTTCACATTCTGTACATGATCTAATCTAAACAGTAATACAGTCGTACTTGGCTGATGGAAATAATAACTGAACAGTGAGACTTACAACGGACACCAACGGTAGCCAGGATAGGGTAATGAAAATATTGAATAATTGTAAGGGCAGAATATATCCGCTATGAAAATATTGTAGGTGATCTAATCTAATCAATAATGCAGTTGTACTTGGGTGATGGAAATAATAACTGAACAGTGAGACTTACCAGGGACACCAACGATAGCCAGGATGGGATAATAAAAGTATTGAATAATTTTAAGTGCATAGTACGTCCGCCACGGAAATGACAAAAAATCATAATATGTGGAAAGATATGAAATATCTCCGGCCAAACTTCTTTCCATTGTTATAACATTTCTGTCCATTGTTCTTAGATGCTGATCTCTCCTCCACATTTCTGGACCTACTGATCCAGGTGAGATCTGTAGGTGAGTGATCCGTTCATAGTATGGAATAATACATTGGTTGGAGCCCATTGCTTTTTAAAAGACGGTAACCCTCCACTGGGATAACTAGAATCAATGGAGATTGACATTAAACACAGTCACTGAAGAAACAGATTCAATTAACCCCTTCCTTATATCATTTTCAATATTACAATCAAAGCGAACATTTATTTGTTCGGGATGGAAAGTTTGAAGGCTGCTGATGGTTGAACAATAAATTTTTCAGTCTTTTTAATCATTCTTCCTTCTACGTGGGAGTATTTCCAAAACACTGCAGGGTTGTAGAAGTTCAACCGTTTGGAAAAAGCGACAGGGGTACAATAACTGAACAGCTGCATAACATTGCTCGTGCAAAAACTTCCAGAGACGATAAACTAGGGTGAAACATATTTAATGATCGTTGACTTTATGTGAGGCGGCTCCAACCTTATTTTAAGTGCCCCGTTATCAAATTCTTTCATAATCTTGAGACATCATTCAGAACATTGAAACTTCTGCTCACTAACAGGAGGAAGAAATTCTGTCCCCATCGGCCTCTTGTACGGGGAGAGAAGGAGGTCATTCAATCACACAAGCTTGTTAACAGTTTAACAGCCGTACAACTGGACTGTTGGCATAGATTGCAAATGGAATCATTTCAAATATAGAGAATTGTTACTGCAGCTATACGAGGTCTTACCGAGAGGGCACCTGGAGAACATTGTGTCTCTTCTGTTTCTGCAATTGAGAAGGGAGGGAGTCCCAGCAGATCCAGTTTACTGGCTGCTCATAATCCACTAACTGCCCTGTCATTTAATGTCCCAGGCCTGCTACAGAATGACAGGTAGAGGTCATTCAGCCTCTCACATCAGTTGCAGGCAGACAGGAGGAGGCCAATAACAGGCCAATGAAGTCTGCAGATGAATATAGATCGTTTAAGTAAGTGATCAAGGGTCTGCCAGATGGAGTACAGTGCCCTCTGCACACTTTACTCTACCACTCATCTTCTGTCATCTGCAAACTTTGTCAAACTCTAAATACCCATTTAATACATTGAACAAGTAAGATATAAGATCGTTCTTTACAAACATGCAGGCGTCATCCTTTATTCGGAGAACTATCATAACCCATCTTCAGTTTTGTATAACATTCTTAAATATAAAATCTGCGGAATAATTCAATGATGATCACCCTGTCACCAAATTAAATCATACCTTTCCTCAATCCTTTTTTTAGATCATAAATGCACAGAAATGGAATGCCTTTCATTCAGTCTCTTTTTAAAACCTGACTCTGCACCACATTTGCCTTGATCCTTCATATTTAAAAGTCAAGAAACAATCTGACTAGTTTAGCCTCACAGAATCAGACGTGATCGGGAGTTTCTCATGAAGCCCCGTCACCACAACTATCCCAACGCGAGGACAGACGCACCAGTTGAGGGGGCACCGTGGGATAAAGTCAGGAAAGGAGTTATGCTGGAATTTCACAAAATTGATGACACCACACTGGAAATCTCAGAGTAACAGGTCAACCATGATCCAGGAAATCCGCTGACGATGGAAATCTGCAGCCCTGCATGCAGCCCCTTTCTGATAACTGAGTTTCTCTCGATGTTGAAAACAAATGGGAGGAAGCATTAAGTAAGACAAGAGCGAAGAACGTACTCTGGGAGTGGTACTTCAATTTCTATCACCGAGAGTGTCTCCACAAGTCCATTCCTGATGAAGCAGGGCAAGACCGCAAATATACAACAGCCAGATAGTGGGAAGTGATGTGGGAACCAATAAGAGGGGAACATGCTCTTCAAACTATCTTGCAGTGATATATCGATTCCTACCAGTATCTGAAGGTGCACCCAGCACACAGTCATGGTGGAGGGAAAGTCTCACCCTCATATTAAAGATACTGCCCATTGTATTTTGTGGCACTCCATCCTGCAAAGTAGTACATGCTTGGAAAGGACCAAACAAATGGATACTGGGCTTCCATGAGGTATTGGGGGCGATCATGAGCTGCAGCATCAATGGCTTTCCCTCTGTCATAAAGTAATAAGCTTGTTGTTCTCTGATGGTTCCAGAAAGTTCAGCAAAGTTCACAACTGCTCCTTTCATGTAGCAGTCTCTTCACCCCATTTTCTGTCTGACTCTCCCTCTCCTTATCACTCTGGATGATTATCTCTCTCACGCCTACCTCTGTCTGACTCTCTCTCCCTTTCTGTCTGTCGGAATTTGCTTCTCTGCTTCTCGTTCTGTCTGAAGTTCCCTCTCTCCCTCTCTCTCTGCACAACGCTGTCTCTAATACTGACGCTCTCAGTTGCTCTCCCTCTCGATCCGTTTAAATCTATCTCTCTCTCTCTTCCCCCTCCCTCACATTGATTCTGCCTCTATCCCTCTCCCTCTGAATAAATCTCTGTCTCGGTCGGTCCGATTCTCTCTCTCTCCCATTCTCTCCCTTCTCCCTTACATGACAGCTCCTACTTCTCCCTCGGTTTCATTCATTCTCGCACTCTTTCCCTTTGCCTCTATCTAACGGTCTCGCTAACTCACCCCCCCCCCCCCCCCCGCCCGCCACTTCTCTCTCTCTGGTCAGACTCTCTCTCTCTCCCGCTGTCGGTCTCTCTCATTCTCACTCACCCATTCTGCCTGACACTCTGTCTCCCTTTGTCTGACTCGACCTCTCCCCTCACCCTTTCTGATTCTCTCTATCAATATCCCTGTGTCTGATTTTCCCTTTCGCTCTCTCGCTCTGACACTCTCTCGCTACGTCTCCCTGCCTCTCCTCCTGTCTGACTCTCTCTATCCCTCTCCATTTCCCTTTGACTGACCTACTCTCCCACTGCCTCTGTCTGATTCTCTCGCTCACTCTCTGCCCTTCTCTCGTCTGAATCTGTCTAACGCAGCTTGTATTATTTTTTCTCTATCTCTCCATGTCTCACTGTCTGACATTCCTTCTTCCCTCTTTCCTATGTCTGGCTTTCCCTCTTTCCTTCTCACTCATTGTGTCCGTCTCCGTCTGTCTACCTTTATCACTCTCCGCCTCTTTTTATCTGAAACTGTCTAATGCCCTCTCTACCTCCCCCTGACTTTCTTTCTCCACTCTCCCATCCGTCTCTGACTCTCACTGTTTCCTACCCTCTCCCTCTATCTAATTTTTTCTCTCCCTCTCTCTCCCTTTTTCTGCCAAATGCTCTCCTTCACTCCCTCTCTTTGAATGTCACTCTCTTGCCCTCCAACACTCTCCCTCTGTCTCGCCCGCTCCCTCTCTGACTCTCTACTCCTCCCTCCTTTCATCTGACTCTCTCTCTCTCTGTCTCTCTCTTTCTCTCTCCCTCCGTCTCCATCTGTCTTCCACTCTTTCTCTTCTCGTTCCTCTATCTGACGCTCTGTTGGTCTCTCCCTCTCGTCTTTCCAAGTTTATATGTCTACCTTCACGCTCTGACTGACACCCTATCTCCCTGCTTCTCCCTTTGTCTGACTCCCACTCAGGGTCCTTGAAAGATCAGCAAGGCGGCCTTTGTGTGGAGCCACACGAAATTGGGAAGAAACTAAATGAATATTTTGCTTCAGTATTTGCTGTGAAAATGGAGAGAAAAGATATAGACTGAAGGGAAACAGATGGTGATATCTTGCACAATGTCCATATTACAGAGGCGGAAGTGCTGGATGTTCTGAAATGGTTAAAGGTGGATAAATCCCCAGGACATGACTTGGTGTACCTGCGAACACTGTGGAAAGCGAGATAAGTGATTGCTGGTACTCTTGCTGAGCTTTTTATATCATCAATAGACACAGGTGAGGTGCCAGAAGACCGGAGGTTGGCAAACGTGGTGCCATTGTTTAAGAAGGGTGATAAAAAAAACAAGTCAGGGATGTATGAACTGGTGAGCCTGACCTCGATGGTGGGCAAGTTGTTGGAGGAAATTCTGAGGGACAGAATGTACATGCATTTGGAGAGGCAAGGACTGATGAGGGATAGTCACCATGGCGTTGTGCCTGGAAATCATCTCTCACAAACTTGATTGAGTTTTTTGAAGAAGTAACAAAGAAAACTGATAAGGGCAGAATAGTAGATGTGAGTAATAAGGCGCTCGACAAGGTTTCCCATGGGAGACTGATTAGCAAGGTTACATCTCATGGAATACAGGTGAACTAGCCATTTGGATACAGAACTGGCTTAAAGTTAGAAGTCAGAGGGTGGTGGTGGAGGGTAGTTTTTCAAACTGGAGGCCTGAGACCAGTGGAGTGCCACAAGGATCGGTGCTGTGTCCTGTACTTTTTGTCATTTCCATGAAAGACTTGGTTGTGAGCATAAAAGGTACCTTTAGTGAGATTACAGATGACACAAAAATTGGAGGTGTAGGGGACAGCGACGAATATTCAGCTGGAAACTGAGAAACTAAGTTATCTGTGAGAACAATATGGTGGCAAAACACAGAGGAGGATGCCACAATGTTAAGTGTTTACTGAGAGAGACATTTGCTAAGTTTCTGCAAGAATTATAATTCATGCATTATGTGGAATTACCGACAAGAGAAGATGCAAAACGTGACTTGTTCTTGGGAAATACGAAGTGAGAAGTAACTGAGGTATAAGTGAGGAAGCACTAGGGGGCCAACGGCCACAATACAATTCGCTTTGCTTTCGTGATGGGAAAGCTACACAGGATATAAAATATGATGTTCTAAATTGGAGGAAGACCAATTTTAACTGAATTTAGCAAGGACTTTTAAAAGGTGATTGATGAATAACTGAGGTCAAACCAGAAGCGACCCTATAATTTGAACGCGGCGTTGAGTACGGAATAACCACATATTGAATACAACTTGATTCTTGAATCCACAGTGTTCGATTCGTGAATACCTGAACTCAATATAAAAATTCTGGTGGAGTGGTTATGCTCAACGAAGTTTAATTAAAGTCTCAATTCCTTTAAAAATAAAGTAAAATATTCAGCAGATTGCTCATTTCAATACTAGACTAAGGAATTGTGTTTGGACAGATAAAACCAATTGTTCTTTCATGTTCAGTTATTTCCGAATGCCTGACTGATTTCGTTAGGAGTATGTAAAGTTTACAGTTTTATTACCAGTTTGAAAAAGTCATAAAAGATGAGACGTCTTCAATGTTGGTATATGAGTAGAATTTTGGTTGAGTAATAATAATCACTTGAAACAATTTTAGAAGTTTGAATGGATTTCACAAATTGATTTTGTGAAGGATATGTCAAAGAACGCAATATCATTTTGGAATTTCAGGACAATTGGTTTCCACAATATAATTTTAGAATTTCATGCTTTTTAGTTTCCACAGTCTCCTGAGCTCCATGAGCTATCCTTGGTAAATTGGTATGAAAGATGCAATAGCCATGGGTTGGGTGAATGTGTTGGATAAAGTTGGCATTGGTGTATGTAGTGGGAAACGTGAGCTGACATGCATGGTTTAAGAAGGGGCAACATGAAAAGGATTGAGACGATGGAGAGTGAATAGTGTGGACTTGAATCTTCAAATTCAATAAGACAACTGGACTGGAATTCCAGAATATTATTGCTGGCATCTGAGTGACCTCAACTCAGTTCTTGGCCACCCTTCATAGACGCTTTGGATCGGACCACGAACGATGAGCCTGACAATCACACTTCAACAAGCTGAGAGTGAACATTTAATTTGGCAGAGCACTTTAGCTAAGTCGAATCTACTGACCTGGGAAATTTCCTGACTCAAATTATCTCTCTTGATTGCAAGATATTGTGCAAGGTGTTATGATAAAACACTAAAGGCTAAATTTAAAAAAGGCTGACTGAGGGGACCAAGTTCAGTTACGCAGAATGTGACTTGTGTTTTAATATTTTACTGATTTGCATCATTTGAAGGTCTTGGTAATGTGCAAACAATTTTTAAACAACCATTGCATGTAATTACATTCTATTTTGCGTGAATTCACAATCCGTAGACTACTTACATGCAGTTTAGAACAATCACATTTATTTACTATGTGCATCGGTAATATCAACAATTGTAAAGATAATCCTGGTGGAGATTAGTCGATTGGTTTGCCTTTTACCTGAAAGGTTATTTCATCGGAAAACAGCAGAAAAAAAGCTTTAAATGATCCATAATCCTATCAGTGGCAATACTGGTGACTAGTTTTGAACGAGCTAATGAACGTTTTCCCCATGGATTTACAAGTGAAAGAAGGAATTGTTCATTTCCATCTATCCATTTCAAGGATGTCTTTTGAGGATTGCATTTTAGATGGACTTTGATCACATATTTGTGCAAGTCCTCTCTACTGGATTCAGTTTTTTACATTTTCAAAACATCACCTCCAATAGCCCTTGACGACTTCAATGTCAATAATTCCATTTTGCCTGGTTTCTTTGAGTTTGTCATAAGTTAATGTCGAACAGATATTGCTGTGACGAGCTGGGAGATAAATTTTGTTCTGCATCAAGGTGTTATACCCGTTATTAATGCTGCTGATTTTGAGAGTCTAACTGGTAGAAAACATTTCAAGTTATGCATTTGGGGACTAATTCAAATATTTTTCGTTCTATTGTGGCTTTGTAGATTTGTCCTGCCATTTAGTCAATGCCTTCAACAGTGCTGGTTATGTGTTCTATCTTGCTATGTTCTGCCTTTCCTGTGATTCCACAGTAGTAGTTCATAATAGGTCAGCTTTGAACAGGTGCATCACTGGTACAAAAGTAGTCCAGCAAAAGAGAGAGCGACTTCTGGAATTGTTCAAGACGGCACAAGATTTGATAAAAATCATTGATGTTCTGCGCTACAGAAGCCAATTTCATTGGAAAGTTCCAAACCTAATTAATTCCTTTCATTGTTTGTTTTATTTTAAGATTCTTGACCTCTGCACAGAAACAGCTGCCAGTATTGTTGTTTCACTTATTTTACGAAACTTCTGCAATGTATTTGTTTCCTGGAAGTGTTTAAAATCTGATTGAAGATTTGAAGCTCGGGTATCCGTTGTTGTGGTTCTGTTCGCCAAGCTGGAAGTTTTTGCTGCAAACGTTTCGTTCCCTGGCTAGGGAACATCATCAGTGCTGTTGGAGACTCGTGTGAAGCGCTACTTTGATGTTTCTTCCGGTATTTGTATTGGTTTGTTCTTGCCGCTTCCGGGTGTCAGTTTCAGCTGCAGTGATTTGTATGTGGGGTCCAGGTCGATGTGTCTGTTGATGGATGTTCTTGCCTTTTCCGGGTGTCAGTTTCAGCTGTAGTGGTTTGTATATGGTGTCCAGATCAATGTGTCTGTTGATGGAGTTTGGGGATGAATGCCATGCTTCTAGGAATTCTCTGGCTGTTCTCTGTCTGGCTTGTCCTATGATAGTGGTGTTTTCCCAGTCAAATTCATGTTGCTGGTTGTCTGAGTGTATGGCTACTGGAGGTAGCTGGTCGTGTCGTTTTGTGGCTAGCTGATGTCCATGGATGCGGATTGTTAGCTGTCTTCCTGTTTGTCCTATATAGTGTTTTGTGCAGTCCTTGCATGGTATTTTGTAAACTACGTTAGTTTGGCTCATGCTGGGTATTGGGTCCTTTGTTCTAGTGAGTTGTTGTCTGAGCGTGGATGTTGGCTTGTGTGCTGTTATGAGTCCTAAGGGTCGCAGTAGTCTGGCTGTCAGTTCTGAGACGCTCCTGACGTATGGTAGAGTGGCTAGTCCATTTGGTTGTGGCATGTCCTCGTTCCTCGGTCTATCTCTTAGGCATCTGGTGATAAAGTTGCGTGGGTATCCGTTTTTGGCGAATACCTTGTATAGATGTTCCTCTTCCTTTTTTCGCAGTTCTGGTTTACTGCAGTGTGTTGTGGCCCTTTTGAATAGTGTCCTGATGCAGCTTCGTTTGTGTGTGTTGGGGTGGTTACTTTCATAGTTTAAGATTTGGTCTGTGTGTGTTGGTTTCCTGTGTACCCTTGTGGTGAATTCTCCGTTGGGTGTTCTCTCTACTAACACGTCTAGGAATGGGAGTTGGCTATCCTTTTCCTCTTCTCGTGTGAATCGGATTCCTGTGAGTGTGGCGTTGATGATTCGGTGTGTTTTTTCTATATCTGTGTTTTTGATGATTACAAAGGTGTCATCAACATATCTGATCCAGAGTTTGGGTTGGATTTGTGGTATGGCTGTATGTTCTAACCTTTGCATAACTGCCTCTGCTATGAGTCCCGAGATTGGTGATTCCATGGGTGTTCCGTTGATTTGTTCGTATATCTGATTGTTGAATGTAAAGTGTGTGGTGAGGTTTTGTCAATTGAAGTGAACAGTGTCGTCACGTCGAATGATACCATGGTTTCTTCTTTGTCTATGTGTGTATTCCTGATGACGTCCAAGAATTCCTGTGTTGAAACACCTAGTCAGCGGATCCAAACACTCCATACAGAGAAACAATAGCCAACCTACTGGACATACATAACAGAACACAGGAGGCCGAACCTATCAACAAGGACGGCATACTTAAACTACTGGACCTGTGCCTCACCACACACTTTACATTCAACAATCAGATATACGAACAAATCAACGGAACACCCATGGGATCACCAATCTCGGGACTCATAGCAGAGGCAGTTATGCAAAGGTTAGAACATACAGCCATACCACAAATCCAACCCAAACTCTGGATCAGATATGTTGATGATACCTTTGTAATCATCAAAAACACAGATATAGAAAAAACACACCGAATCATCAACGCCACACTCACAGGAATCCGATTCACACGAGAAGAGGAAAAGGATAGCCAACTCCCATTCCGAGACCTGTTAGTAGAGAGAACACCCAACGGAGAATTCACCACAAGGGTACACAGGAAACCAACACACAGACCAAGTCTTAAACTATGAAAGTAACCACCCCAACACACACAAACGAAGCTGCATCAGGACACTATTCAAAAGGGCCACAACACACTGCAGTACACCAGAACTGCGAAAAAAAGGAAGAGGAACATCTATACAAGGTATTCGCCAAAAACGGATACCCACGCAACTGTATCACCAGATGCCTAAGAGATAGACCGAGGAACGAGGACATGCCACAACCAAATGGACTAGCCACTCTACCATACGTCAGGAGCGTCTCAGAACTGACAGCCAGACTACTGCGACCCTTAGGACTCATAACAGCACACAAGCCAACATCCACGCTCAGACAACAACTCACTAGAACAAAGGACCCAATACCCAGCATGAGCCAAACTAACGTAATTTACAAAATACCTTGCAAGGACTGCACAAAACACTATATAGGACAAACAGGAAGACAGCTAACAATCCGCATCCATGAACATCAGCTCGCCACAAAATGACACGACCAGCTATCTCCAGTAGCCATACACTCAGACAACCAGCAACATGAATTTGACTGGGAAAACACCACTATCATAGGACAAGCCAGACAGAGAACAGCCAGAGAATTCCTAGAAGCATGGCATTCATCCCCAAACTCCATCAACAGACACATTGGCCTGGACACCATATACAAACCACTACAGCTGAAACTGACACCCGGAAACGGCAAGAACATCCATCAACAGACACATCGACCTGGACCCCACATACAAATCACTGCAGCTGAAACTGACACCCGGAAGCGGCAAGAACAAACCAATACAAATACCGGAAGAAACATCAAAGCAGCGCTTCACACGAGGCTCCAACAGCACTGATGATGTTCCCTAGCCAGGGAACGAAACGTTTGCAGCAAAAACTTCCAGCTCGGCGAACAGAACCACAACATTTGTTTCCTAAACATTGTGTCCACTTGATCCTTGTTAGTGTCTTGAACAGAAGACATAGGCCATTATATTGTTCTGAAAACTGTCTAATTTCCAATTTTTCGATGCTTGTGTGCAGCAGAGGAAGTGACGAGGACCAGAGGGGCAGCCGGGAAGGAAGGCAGTGAGTATATCTATCAGCAATGTGGCTAAACCCGAGACTCTACAACTGCAGTGTCTTCCACCCGCCCCCTTTCTCTAACCTCATTAAATAGTTAATTCGAAAGTTTCGCTGTTGAATAAACGTTTGTTAATAATTTTATAGTAACTTGATCTAAGCTTTCTCCTTTAGTACTTAGTGGGTGTTCAAATAAGTCGGGTTTGGATGCTAGGGCAGTTTCTTGGTCCTCATGCAGAATGTGGCAGGTGGGAGACATGGCACTCGTCTCCTTTGGCTACATCTGGGGGAAGTGCACCCATCTCCAGCTCCTTGAAGACAGTGTTAGGGAATTGGAGCTGGAACTGAATGAACTACGGATTATTCGGGAGGTTGAGGGGATAATTGAGAGGACTTACCGGTTGTTGGTCACTTCTAAGGCTCAGGACAAGGATAGATGGGTTGCAGTTAGGGGGAGGAAAGGAGACAGACAGACAGTGCAGAGAACGCCTTTGGACATTCCCCTCAGCAATAAGTATACCGTTTTGGATACTGCTGGGGGGAGGTGACCTACCAGAGGAAAGCAATAGCAGTCAGTTTTCTGGCACTGAGCCTGACACTGTGGATAGAGTCACTCTCAGCTGATCATATGTTCAGCAACATTTGGAATCTCCCAATGAATAATTGACAAGAACCTGACATCAGGATTGCACTTTTTGTCAAATATCTGGATTAAAGCCGAAGGTGAAAATGGATCTGGGGAAGTCAGTTGATGTACAATTGTACAGACATAAGGGGGCATTTCATAACTCCCAGAAATAGTTGTTTCGGTTCAAAGGAAAGGCCTCGATAAGAAGACGAACCACCCAATTATCGCAGAAGCTGTCAAGGAGAATATTCAATCACAAACTAAGAATTCAAACTGGTAGAACTTGGACAGAAGGAATCTGAAAGAGAATATAGGTAAGAGCAGTGAATGGGTAACTGATAGGGAGATGGTGTTTCTTGAAAAATTAAAGTATGAGACCATTGACTTTCACACAAAGAAAAACACAACGCTAGATATTTTTTAATGGAGATGACTCCCCAAAAAAATCCATTGCAGTTAAAAGGGATTGGGGTGTGCATATGTATAAAACAGTGTGTTCGTATGCTGGAGAAGCAAGTAACTAATTTCCTTCATATGGCTCGTTCCTAGAGGTACAAATGTTAGCTTATTAAGAAAAAAACTGAAAGCATTAGTTGATTATTAAATGTAGCTGAAACGAATGAAGGATGATCTTTCTGAGAAATACAAGTAACAGATGGAAATTGACGCAGTAGATGTTGTGAAGCAGTTTCAAATTCTGCATATTTTCTTGAACGGCAATAAATAGAAAGAGGGATTGGAGTGGGGTGTCATACCAACCTGGATTTGCCAAGTTAGTTTTCCGGCAGAATACTGAAGTGCCCACAATCTGCTCATGTGTAGCAAATCCGAAGGGCTGCGTGGGACTTGCGAACATAGCACTAAAGGGCGAGAAAGATCCAAGCGCCCCTTTGACACTACTCAACGAGCAAATAAATACGTGGCTAATCTCATTGTTGTCACAGTTGCACTTTTCTGTCAATACCCCAAACTCCCGAATTCACTGGTCGACTGTAAATCAAGCAATGCCAATCTCGATCTAACTGTCAATAAATTCTCGGAGAGAGAATCCCCATTGAATGATTTCCCAATTTATAAATTTCTCCTCATCCCTGTTGTGAACGAGTTTGGAGAGCTGGCTATGTTTTTTTTTAACTCCACTAGTCACAACACGTTTTAAATGTAACCACTTTGGCGAAATGGATAATGATACAGGGCTCAGACTGGTTCAGTTTCAATGACAGGGGCAACTAATTCAGAATTCTACTGTCAGCAACTAATACTAGTAGGACCTACTGGGGTAGCATGATAGCCCTGTGGTGAGTACTGCTGCCTTACATTAACAAAGGCACACTCAGCTGAAAGTCTTCGAGGAATGTTCCCACTCTCCCAAATCTGTGTTGGATTCCTCTGGGTGCGCTCATATCTTCCCACTATTTAGATGTGTCAGCTATGCTGTTTAACGATGTAAAATGCAGAGTTACAGGGAAAATGTAGGGGGATGACCACAGGTAGGATGACTTTTAGTGGGTCGGTGAGGACTCGATGGACTGAATGGGCTGAGTCGTCGCTGTAGAAATTCTAGGAAAGTGATGACCAGTTTGAACAATGCAAAGACCTCTTGAGTTTCCACCTGTTCCATTGTACTGACGAATTTTATGGCCTAATGAGATCACCTCGCAATTAAAGGGTAACCTGTTTAGCATTTATAATATAAAACATTCATTCAAGGAATAAGAGAAGTGAAGCATCTGTGAACACTATCCAATGTAATTACGTCCCTTATCAGGAAAGAATACAAATTAAGTCTTCACAAACAAGCCTCCAGATGTGTTCTTATTCAGAATGAGTAGAGGTGCAGCAGTATTTTCTCCCAACAAAATTGACTGGAAGTATAACGAGCGGGTGCATTCAAAGTATTTTTATTTTTAAATCTTCTATTTATTAAAGAGATGAGGAGATTCATCTTCGTTTCTCAGAATGTTGTGAGATTTTCGAAATCTCTTCCCCAGACAGCATTGGAGGCAGAGAGTTTAAATATGTTTGTGGCACAGACAGGTCGACTGATGGAGTGTTAAGCATTATCAGAAAATTGGCAGCAATTAGCCGTGTGGACAATTCGGACCGTAGAACAAAATGATCAATGTAGATGATCAGAACACCAAGAATACAATCGATGTTAATGCAGAGAAAATTTTAAAATGATGACTGTGATAGAAAAATGTCAGCAAGTTCGCAGAGGACCATGGGACTCCTCTCTCACAACACTGAGAGAGAGAGAGATAAGATGGTTCAACCTGAAGATCAGCACACCTCAGAGGAGAGGTCAGGTTAAGAAACCGAGCCCTTCGTGGGAACTTCTGTCATTGTGGGGAATTGAACCGACGCTGTTAGTCTCCCTGTGAATCACAAACCAGACGTCAAACCAACTGCGTGGGAGATTACATAACTGCGATGGACATAAATAGTCAAATGCAAAAGACAACAGCAACATGTGACGAGTCTACAAAAAAGATAACGGTTCAGGATAATGGCTCAACAAAAACAAAAACTGCCAGAAATTGTTTTACAATGAGACAAGTGTTGAGACATTGTTTTTGGCTGAATACAATAAGGCAAGAGAATCGAAATAACCGGAAATACTGATTGTGATTGGATATTAATTGCTATGAAATGAGAGAGCATTTTTTTGTTGGCGTGGATAAAGTGTTTTTATTATTGCATAAAAGTATAACGCTGATGGAATGCATTATAGGGAGAGTTTGTCTTCATTGGAAATGGATTTTGAAAACATTCTTGAAAGAAAACCGACATGAAAAGTGTCCTCATGTCGTTCAGTGAGTGATCGGAATCCGGAGTGTTGATTGTCTGAAAGTTCATGTATCGTGTAGCTGGAAACACAATTCCATCAAACCGATCTTAGTGAATGGTGAAGCAGGTTTGAAGGGATGAATGGCCTCATGGTGCACTGTCATTGCATGTGATTGGAGAAACAAAATAAAATTGTGTTCATTCCGGTTGTGTGTTATGCACTATGAGACCGATATTTTCCTGAACCTGGGAATTATTTGGAACGTTATCTGAAACATTTCAGAGGCAACATCATCCAGAAAGCGGCATTCTCCAGAACATGCTGTAACTGATATTCTGTGAAATATTCTTTAATTTTTCTGGAGTATTGCTTACCATGGAGAGAAGGTGCATCACGCAGTAGTGAAAGTGGCGGAGCATGAGCCTTGTTCGGGGGTAAGTGATATAACAGATACGCAATCAATCTGACAGAGCAAAGATTGCACTGTGATGGAGCGTGGAAGGTTATTGATGCTTACCCTGTATTCCTGGACATTTTTTCAGACGGCAGGTACTGCCCCAAGCTAGTTGGTGAGCACAGATCTTGCTTAGTGGGGTTGGTGGCGTTGCCGCTTTTGGAAGACAAAGATCCTCCTGTGTACTAGCACATCCACCAGGGCCTCAGTCCTGTTGTCGACAAATTGAAGTGTAATTGACCCTCACCATCCCTGTTCGGGTAAAACGCGCAGGACAGGCTTGAACTGAGAAATGCAACTCTCGTCCATGAACATTATAAAGTTGGCACCAGTACAAGCGATCTGAGAGTATCCAGCGGAATCCGGGCGTCAGCGAGTACCGGCAGCCATGCTTGGTGGGCGAATCAGGCTGGCATTAAATCAGAGTGTCGCCATGAGTTGGGGTAGGTAGCTACTGACGTGAGATTGATAAGAATACACCAGAAAACTAGCTCGGCCGCATGCACATGATATCTCCTTCACTTTCAGTGAAAATGTCAATGAGACAAATTAATTGAAGTTTCAGCGCAATTCCCATTACAAAGCTGCAGAAAAAATACTCTCCACCATCTGAACACACACAACATTCAATTCCCCTCAAACTCCAGGAAAGTGTTTTCCCTGTTGGAAATGCTATTGAAATGTTTGCAGTTGTTGTTAAACATGAACGCAATGCTTTCTCCATCTGTATTCGGATCTGGAAAGAAAGTGGTGTCTGAATCCGAGTGTGTGGGAATGTTCTGGAAAGTATCTGCTGAATAGATGTGTGTCTATGTGCTTGGGTAGCGAGGATTTCTTATGTTTTCTTTTTCTCGCATTTCGGTAAGTAAATCAGAACTTGACAATTGTTATTTTAGCTTCAGTTATTTCAATTAATTTCGAAATACAGTGGCACATTTGAAAATCTCGTGGGGTCCTTCATCAAACCTTTTGCATTGCCTCAAGGCAGATGTGTAATTTGTTTTCCTTCCTCCCAGTTAACGTAGTGACGAGCTAGGTCCTGCTTTACAAAGATTCTGGATTCTCTCCATGTGTCAGTCATTACCTGGTGGCCATGACAGCAGCGAATCTACTGGCCATTATCCTAGATCTGATGATGGGACATATTCCCGTTGTTTACTATGAACCATTTGATTTCCTGTGGTACATTCCCCTGTGTAATATCCACACCGCCCTGCTTTATGCGGCCACTGACTGTTCTGTCTGGTTCACCGCCACTTTCAACTTTGATCGATTTGTGACCATTTCTTGCCAAAAGCAGAAAAATAAATATTGCATTGAGAAAACTGCGGCTGTGGTTCTCGCAACAGTGATCGTGTTCAGTTGTTTAAAGAACATTTTCTGGTATTTCATGTTCACAGCTCAGTATATGCTGGAGAACTCCCCCTGGTTTTGTGAGGCAACAGTCGCTGTTTATCACTCCCGTGTCTGGGTCACAATCGAGATCCTCCACCCCCTTTTTATTCCAACTCTCCCATTTCTCTTGATCCTGCTACTCAATGCTTTCACAGTCATACACATTACAGTGACCAGAACAGCCCGCAGAGGACTCCGGATTCACATCAATGGAGTCGTTCAATGCGACACAGAAATGCGAAATGTACAGATTTCCATTATTTTACTGTTTGGTAGGATGAAATGTGGAGGCTAAGTTAGGATGTTTGAGAGTTACAGGTTAGGAAGTAAAGTCCGAAATTAAGGAGAGACATGAGAAGACATGAGAAGTTGTTGGCGGATATTTGTTGGTATCAGACTTAAGATAGGTATTTCAGGAATAAACGTATAACGAGAATAAGATTTCTGCCAAACAATGATAGCAGTGGGAACATTTGCGTGAGGTCAGAGGAAATAGTCGAAGAGCTAAATGTGCATTTTTATTAGTATTCACACGTGAAAAAGACAATGTGTTGAGGAAAATACTGGGATAGAGGCTCCCAGACTAGATTGGTTTGAGGTTCACAAGGAGGACGTGTTAGCGACTCTGGAAAGTCTGAAAATACATAGGTTTCCTGGGCAAGACGGAAATCTTGTATTACCTGCCAGGCAAGAGAAGATATTGAACAGTCTGTGGCGTTTATGTTTATGTCGTCATTTTTTGCAGGATAGTGCCAGAAACGGGGAACAGCAAATGCTGTTCACTAGTTCAAGAATGGGAGTAGAGAAAATGCTGGCAATTACAGACGAGCGAGCCTTACTTCTGTTATCGGTACAGTATTGGAAAAGGATATAAGGGATATGATTTACAATTATCTAGAAAGTGATACTTTGATTAGGGATAGTCAACACGTTTTTCTGAAGGGAATTTCGTGCCTCACAAACCGCAATGAGTTATTTGAGACGGTGACAAAATAGGTGGATGATGGTAAAGCTGTTTATGTGGCGTACATTGATTTCAGTCAGGTGCTTGGTAGGTTTCCCCACGTTGGACTACTGCAAAAATTATCGAGGCAAGAGATTGAGGGTGATTTCGTGTTCTGGATCAGACATTGGGGGGCTGAAAGAAGGTGGTTAATGGGCAATGCCCTTCCTGTAGTTCAGTTACTATTCGAACTGTTTTGCGACCACTTCTAGTTATTATTCTTATAAAGGACCTGACTGAGAGCTTCGAAGGCTGGGTTACTAAATTTGCAATGACAGTAAGCTTGGTAGAGTGGTGGATAGTGCTGAAGGATGCTGCGGGACATGAATGGTCATCGATAAGCTGTGGATCTGAGCTAAGAAATGACAAATGGAGTATAATGCGGACACGTATGAGGCGATCTGCTTTTGGATTAGAACCAGGAATGCAGAATCCTGAGATAATGATAAGATTTATGTAGCTGTTGATGATCAGCGAAATCTCGTTGACCATGCACATCGATTCCTGAAAGTTACCATCCCAGGTCGATCGGATTGTTCCGAAGGCATACGGTGTGTTAGCATTAAATACGAGGATGATTGTATTTTGGGGCAGAGCTTATGCAGATATTCCAGCAGGCAACTTTGAGTGTCAGTCAATTTGTAGCAGAAGCCTGTAGATAGTGGTTCAGATAAATAATGCAGAACCTGAGCAGACCTACCTTGAGTTCGAAAGAATTGAGAGTAGCAATTTTTATAGATGAATTTGTGCGTAAAATAAAAACTAGATAAGACATATGAAGTTGAAAAAGAGATTATTCTGATGCCGGAGTTTAGAAACGCACATCCAGACATGACAAACTTTGTGTGGATGTGCAGAAAGTTCAGGAATTGAGAAGAACGGCAGAGAAGGCATATAAATATGCACTGGGGCTCAAGGAGAACCTGAGTTTCTATTCGGAATTTCATCCTGTGTCGAATTTTGGAGATGGGGATAACCTTCATTCCCAAATAAAGAGTAAATCAAACCACAACGGTTGATGACAGGTGAATAAAGAAGATGAAAAAGGTGAAAAGGTGTTGAAAAGTCTCATTTGTATACACTTTAATGGAATGGAACACAATATTATAGTGCCAATGGTTTAAGAAAGGCACTGGGAAAATATGCTTTCATTAAAATCAGATTTTTCACCCAATGTCACAGTCTCCGTCGTTGAAGAAAGGCACTATGGGAAAAGATGTGATGAAAGAGTCAAAAGCCAGTGGTGTTAGTGAACATCTTAAAAAAAAAGAAGAAAAGTCGAGGAGAAGCATGAAAGTGCATATCCTATACGAGGCCTGTGTATTGCATTAAAGCCTGATCTCTATCAAGAGTCAACTCTGTGGGCAATGCTTACTCAAAAACAAACAGGGACAGAAGGGAAATAAGTTCAACTTTTAAGCGATATAGGATCTGGTAAATATACAATACTGAGAGCTGAAACTATTCGCACTCTTTCTGACAGGTTGCCCGAGACGATGATATTTGGTGAATTAAATGTAAAGGAATTCACCGTTCCCCTTTGTAGGATCAAGATGGAGAGGCATATCAAGTCGAGTGAAGTGACAGTGCCCATGATTGATTGAGTGTCTATTCTGCACTACAGGTTGTTTTTGGAAACACCTAGCCGGATCCGGGGAGCGAGTGATGTACCTTGTGGGGATCAGCCAAAGGAAAATGAGTGAATTGATGAGTTTAAATTAAAAAAATCCTGAAATTTTGCCAGACTGTGAAATAGCAAAAGTCGAGAGTCTGGTGCTGGAAAAGCACAACAAGGCAGAGAACATCGGAGCAGCATGATAATCGATGTTTGGGGCAAAAGCCCTCTATTAGGAATGGGGCTATGAGGTGAGGGGCCTGAGAGATAAATGGGAGGCGTTGGGGCTGGAGGAAAGATAGTTGAGAGTGCAATGAGCAGTTGGAAGTGACGGTACTGGTGACCTGTTGCAGAGGAGGGTGAAGTGGATTTTTGGCAAGTAAGGTGGACATAAGGACGGTGTTGTGTCGGAATTTGGAACTAGGATAAACTGAGGGGAAATGAGAATACAGGAGAAGTCCACGGTGATCCCGTGTACTCGGAGGGTCACAGTGTTGGACAAGTGGCGTTATTCCTCCAAGAATTGGCGGGTTAGGGGGTGGGGATGGACGAGGCCCAAGACCTGCATGCCCTTGGGGGGGTTGGAAGGTGTTGGAATGTTTCGACACGGGACGGTGGGTTTGGTTGTTGCAGATGTCTCAGTGATGTTCTCTGATCCGCCCTGCAAGTAGACATCGTGTCTTCCCTGTTGAGTGGAGATCGCATCGAGAGCAATGGATATAGTAAATGACATGTGTGTGAGGGCAAGAGAAAACGCTAATGAATGTGAAAGACTGCTTTGGGTCCTACGATTAAGGTCAGGAGGAGTTGTAGGCGCAGGTTTTCCAACATCTGTGCCAGCAGGGCAATGTGCTGGGTGTTGAGGGTGGGTTTGTGGGGGGCAAGGACCTGCCCTGGCAGTCACGGATGGGAGTGATGTGAGGGAGACTGGACAGGCGTACGAAGGAAATGTGCCTCTAGATAGTATCATTATTACATCGCGGAAATGGCTGAGGATGATACAGTGAACATTCGATTGGTGGGGTGGAATCTGATAATCGAGGAGGAGGGGGTTTGTGCCCTTGTTGCAGCTGCAGGGATAGGGTTCAAGGGCGAAGTTGCGAGAAGTGAAAAATACCCACTCGATGGTATCATCACCATGAAGAGTCGAAATTGCTATCATTGAAGAAGAAGGCTGTCTGGTGCATTCTGTGTTTGAGCTGGTCCACATGGGATCACATGCGATGGAGGTGGATAATTTGGGCTGAGAGATAGCGTTTTTACAGGATGCAGTATGGGAAGAGGTGCAGTCCAGGTAGCTTTTGGAGAGGTTTTGCAGAAGTTATCAGTGTTGAGACCATCACCGTTGATGGAGATGGAACGTATGGAGAGAGAGAGAGGGAAAGAAAGTGGGAGGGGGTAGCGAAACACAGTGGGAGGGGTGTAGAGAGAGAGTGGGAGGGCGGAAGAGAGAGAGAGAGTTGGTGTAGAGAGAGCGTTTGGGAGGTGTTATAGAGAGACAGACAGAGAGAAACAGAAACAGAGAGCAGCAGAGAGGGGGAGGGGTCTGTAGAGAGACAATGAGAGTGAGGGTTAGAGATTGAAGGGAGTGTGGAAGGAAGAGAGAGTTGACTGAGTATAGAGATAGAGGGGAGGGCTAGAGAGAGAGACAGAGAAAGAGAATGTGTGACGCTGTTCTGGTGAGTGAGAAATGGAGGAGAAAAAGAGGGAGTAGGAAGGGGGCATATCGAGAGAGAAAGTGGGAAGATGTTAGAGAAAGGGAGTTTGGGACTTGCGTAGGAATTGGGGTAGATTGGGAAGTGGCAGAGACTGTGTGAAGCGGGTAGAGGGCGAATGGGAGGAGCAGAGAGCGGGACAGAGACAGTGGAAATTGGTTCGAGAGAGTGGTACCAGATGGAGAGAAGAGTGGTGGCGGACGAGAGAGAGAGAGAGGAAGGGGTAGAGAGACATTGTGAGTTGTTTAAGGAGAGGGTGCAACTGGTGTTGAGAGACAAAGTGGATGGGGTTTAGGGAGAGATGGAAGGGAGGCCAGAAAGAAAGAGACAGAGTGGGTGGTGGAGAGAGTCGGAGGTTTTTGAGAAAGAGAGAGACGGAGGAGTAGAGAAACAGTGACTGACAGAGAGAGAGAGAGAGAGAGAGGCAGCGAGAGAGAGAAAGTGGAAGGGTTTGCAGAGAGACCGAGACGAGAGAAAGAGAGTGAGAGGGAGAGGAGGGTGATACAGAGATGGAGTAAAGCGACAGTGATTGGCGAGTGGAAAGAAAGCGAGAGAGGGGGAGGTGAGTAGAGAAATGGAGATTGAGAGTTCGAGTGAGGTAGAGGTAGTGGGAAGGGGAGTAGAGAGGCTGGGAGTGTTTACAGAGAGAGTGGTTAGGAGTGTAGTGAGAGAGAATGGGAGTGATTAGAGAGAGGGGTAGAGGGGAGATATAGAGAGGGAATGGGTAGAGAGAGATTCAATGTGGGAGGTTGTTAGAGAGAAACAGAGTGGGAGGAAGTAGAGAGAGGGACAAGGGGAGAGATAGACAAAGAGAGAGCAGCAGAGAGTGGGAGGGATTTAGAGACAGATTAGGAGAGGGTAAAGAGAGCGCGTGTGGGACAGACAGAGAGAAACATAAACAAAGAGCGAGAGAGATTCGGATGCGTGTAGAAAGAGAGAGATGGAGAGGGGGATGTGGAGACTGAGTGGGAGTGGGGTAGGGAGACAGAGTGGGAGGAGTATATAGAGAGAGGGGGACGGGTAGAGAGCGAGACAGGTAGACAGACTAGGACACGAGTGGGATGAGCAAGAGTCCAAAGGTGGTATAGAGAGAGGGAGGGAACGTGCCAGAGAAAGAGAGTGTACCAATGAAATATAGAGAAAGGGTGAGTGGGAGGAAAGAGAGAATGTGAGGCGAGTCGAGAGAGAAAATGGGAGGACTGTAGAGTGAGTGGGACAGAAAGTCAATGGAAGGCGGTACGAGGGAGAGTGGCGTGGAATAGAGAGACAGAGTCGTCTGGGGAAGAGAGAATATGGAAATTGTAGAGAGACTGTGGGAGTTGGTTAAAGAGAGAATAGAAGTGCTGCAGAGAGAGAAAGTGGATGGGGTTTAGGAAAAAAGAAAGGAGGCGAGACAGAGTGTGTGTGGATGATGGAGAGAGAGTGAGATTTTTGAGCGACAAACAGACGGAAGAGCGTGGCTAGAGAGTGACTGACAGCGAGACAGGTAGCCAGAGAGACAAAGAAAGACAGCGGGAGAGAGTGGAAAGAGTGTGCAGAGATCGCGAGACAAAGAGAGTGTGGGAGGCAGCAGAGGGAGATACAAAAACATAGAATGATAGAGAGTGGTTGGGGTGTAGAGAGAAAAAAGAGGGTGGGAGTTGAGTAGAGAGACTGAGAGCGAGAGTGGGAGTGAGGTACAGATCGTTGTAAGTGGTGTAGAGAATGTGGGAATGTGCAGATAGAAATTGGGGAGAAGTGTAGTGAGAGAGAATGGGAGTGGTTAGAGAGAGGGGCGAGGATAGAGGGAGAGGGAATGGGCAGAGAGAGAGAGACAGACAGACAGTGGTGGAGGTGTTAGAGAGTGACTGAGTTGGAGGAGGTAGAGAGAGAGAGAGACAAAGAGAGAGATATACAAAGAGAGAGAGAGAGCAAGAGAGAATGGGTGGGAAGTAGCGAGAGGGGGAGTGAGAGAGAAAGAGAGTGGGACATGGATGAAGAGAGACAAGGGGGTTCGAGAGAGAGTAGGGAGATAAGAGAGAGTGGGAGGGCCTTAGATAGAGATTGTCAGGTGTTTAGAGAGAAAGGGAGAATGGTTTGGGGTTGGAGAGAGAGAGGTAGGAGACAGCGTTTTTGTGGGTAAGGGGTTGAGAAGGGTCTGTGAGGGTTTAGAGAGTGTGAAGAGGGCAGAGAAAGTGTAACCAAGAGAAATACAGACAGAGAGAGGTAGTGCAAGGGGTTTGAAAAGGTAGAGAAAGAGTCGGGGGTGGGGACTGGAATGAACGAGAGACCGAGAGAGACAGAGAGTAGTTCAGGTTTAGAGAGAAAAAGAGAAGGAGGAGATAGAGGCAGGATGAGGAAGAGGAGGAGTGGAGTACAGAGACAGAGTTGGAGAAGAGAGAGAGGAAGGAGGTCGAAAGAGAGTGCGATTGACAGCGAGGGAGTAGAGAAAGGCAGTGGAAGGGGAGAACAGAGGGAGAGTGGGATGGAAGAGAGATAGTGTAAGGCTGAGAGAGGGAAAGCGGGAGGTGAGAGAGAGTGGGACGTGATACAGAAGAAATAGAGTGGGACGGTTTCGAGGGCGAGAGTGGGGGGGAGGTAGAGAGAAAGTGGGAGTAGAGAAAGCGTGGCAGGTGCGTACAGAATGTGAGAGTGGAACTGTATAAACATAGAGCGACAGACCGAGTGAGAGAGACTGGGAGAACGTTGAGTGAAATACAGAGTGAGAAGGGAGTAGAGAGAGACTGTGAGAGGTTGGAGGGAGAGAGGGTTGGGGACTGAGTGAGAAGGAGGGTTAGTGAGATTTGGGAGGATGGTAGACAGGGAGTGTGATGGAAAGAGAGCGAGAGTAACAGGGGACGAGAGATAGTGAGAGGGAGGGGGAAATGCAGGAGGGTGTTAAAGTGAGAGTGCGGGACAGTGTAGCAATTGAGGGCTGGAGAGACGAGAGAGACTGGGAGGGGGTAGACAGAAATACCGAGAGTTCTAAGGGATCAGAGAGAGAGTGGGGGAAAGAAAAGAAAAATCAACATAATCCAACTGTTCCAGGAAGATACCGTATTTCCAGCAGCTTCTGTGAGGAGAATAATTTCAGCAGCACAATAATATTGGAGACAATCTCAATGATTCTTTTGTTATGAAATCAGCTGCGATTTGGGAAATAAGCTCTTTCGAAATAATATTTGCAGTGTTTTTATTTTTTCACTTGTCTTCAATTGTGTCCGTCTCTGTGTGTGTGCGTGTGTGTGTGTGTTTTGGTCTGTTATTGTATGTATATCTGCATGTTTCAATATGTCTCAGTTTGTAAAGAAAGATAAATATTGATTCATCTATTTACATTGTCTAAATTCTTTGTCATTTACCTTTCCATCCTGGCTGGAGAAGTTTTGCTTTGACTTTAGATACGTGTTAACAAATTTCGGATATCTACCTGACTTGTCCCTCACACTGCACCGAACCCAATCTTAGACTGATGTTATGGAGTTGGCTAGTTACCCTCATAATATTTTGTGGTAGTAGCCAAGATTTTAACTTTTTTTTCATATTTAGAAGGCAGATGTGAAGTAGATAATCTCAGTGTAATGCAGATGGTCAAACGATTCGCTGGAAGGAAAACACTTTTAAAAAACACTGCAGTTGAAAAACGAAAAAGAAAACGAAATTTGGAATAAATGAACGATTGAAAAACACTACCGACAGTCAGGAATCATCTGCTGAAGAATGGAGCCTTTTTTTTACATTGCAGCAACTTCTGTTACAGCTGCCAGTTTCTCTGCTACAACTAACCTAAATCAGATAAACATTCTAACTGGGAGAACTGGTCACTCCATGCCATTGTTAAACTCGGCCTCTCCGAGACACTTCTGCACATCTGCCTTTTCAAAAAGGGCCACTTCCTCCTCGTGCGTGGAGCACAGAAACAGCTGAGGCAATTCAGCCCTTCAGACCTGGAACACCCAGTTTTGAATGGGTTGTAAGAACTTTCTTCAGTAGAAGAAATGGACATCAATGTGAAGCAACTGGGTCGTCCCTCCTTACACAAGTTCCGATGTCTCCATTTGAAATTATTGTTGTCGACAATGATTTTCTGTGAGTACAACTCCTGCGGTCCCACTCTCCCGGCTCCCATACCTCACCGAGGAATTACTCACACATCCTCTGGTCTGTCTGACACCAGCTTTTCTAGGACAATAACAACCACAAACTTTCCCGTAAGATGATGAGAAATGCCAGCAATAGGAATTAGTCATTCGTCCCCACCAGCACAAAACAGTCTTGCCCTACAATAAGACCATGGATGATCTGCTCTCGGCAGCAACCTCTCTTTCATGCCCAATTCCACGTCGCCCTTAACTCTAGACAGGGCAAAAATCCATCGACCACAACCCATGGTAAATATCTCAGTGACTTGGTTCCCCAATTCCCTGGAATAGAGGTGTGTTACCAGTTACTCCGTCCTGTTAGAAGGAAACACTCCACACATAAACAGTGTGTTCTACTGAATTGGAAGGAAGATATGAACACAAGTTAAGCGTCACTGGTCCGAATGCCAAGCCAGTAACTTGACTGAGTGTCAGGGCGCTGAGGTCGAAACCATCTGCTCATTAAATTAAATACCCAAGAAAGACTCGCCTCGCCTCTGAATGAGTGAATGAAAACGGACAATTTCTCCTGTTTAAATGAATGAAGCAACAATTTAATATCCTAATACTGGCAGTGAACACGAAGCAAAACGATCAACAGACCTAATCCCCTTTCACTTAACTAATCACTCTCTTAACCCATCGATATCAAAGTGTTACTCCAATAACATAACTACTAAAAATTGAAGTGACGTAATCACTCAAAATCCATACAGGGTCCTAGGATGCCTTCTTTCGATCACTCGATTCGGCTATTTTCTTCTAGCTTCAGATTAACCTGTCTTCTTCTTGGAGCGACTTCTTACTTTTACTGAGAGTATTTGGAGAATTCTTACATTTTTGGAAATATTAGAATACAAAAAGTCGACACTATTTCGATGCAGTCTGTCGTTAGAGGATTGTAATTTGCAAACGGTCCATATCGCAGATCGAAGAAATAATGTTCCAGATGCATTGACCCTCGGGCTAAAAATGAAATTAATACAGATAACGTAGAACTCGAACGGTCCAAATGTATTGTATACGCACGCAGAATCCTCAGGAGTGCATAACTTTAGATTACTTGTTTGTGTATTTTGCAAAAATGGTACTAAGGTTTATGGAAAAAAAAAGAAAAAAGGAAGCCATCTTTTGATTTTGACAGTTCACCTTCTTTAAGAGAGAGGTCTCTTTCTGAGCTAAGAGATTCTGAGACAACGTGTGTGACAAGTTGGCAGGTGCAGAGATTACTGTGAATTTATAATATGTAACAATTAGCGTGACATTGTGTTTTGATTTTAATGCAACCGAATTTGAAAGTAGTCAATTCATTTAAGTTATGTTCAGTATCAAAAAAATCAATGGAATCTACATTTGATTGTATTGAAACCATTTGGTCAATGACGGGGTCTTCAGAAACTCAACAAAGGGAGGCATTTTGAAAATTATCCAGAGCTAGCTGCCCACCGCCAGCAAGGTAATCTGCAAGGGCTCTCAAAACTGTCAAAGACAAGTATCAGGATGTGCCATCCTTTGAAACACCAGAGAAACAATTTATCACTAAAGATACTCACAGGAAAAAGGAAGAATGCTGCCCAGGAGAAGACAGCAGAAACAGAAGGAAAGAAAAAAATCAGCAGAATGCAAAGAGAACATAACAGACGGCTTGGACTTTGAGAAATTAAGTTAATTTAATGTTTATTAATCATGCTATAAAAGGAGTATTTTTAATAGAGTTTGGTCAGACTGTGAGTAATTAAGAAAGAAGAAGGGCGAGTTTGTTATCAGCTTTGCTTCGTTTTCAGTGTGAGAGTTCATAACATGAATTACTTTTTTCCCATAAACATTGGAATGGCAGGGTTTTTTTTCTCACTGACGCTTTTAGCAGATTCCGTAGCGAGGCAAAGTTTTGTGGGGTGTTTAATTTAATTAGCAGACGGTTTCGAAATCAATGCTGACAAGAAATGTATTAATATTTTCCTCACAACTGACATCAAGCTATCCACTTTTTATTCTCAGTTTTCACTCTCCATCCAGTTTGAAATATTCGTTGTCACAATTGCTACTATTTTGTCTGCGGGATCCTCTCAGGAATCTAAGGAATTTTGAAGAACTTTGATCTCCCACAATGATTCGCGATGTGGCTCGTAGAACCAATGCATTTACGGGAGAAAAAGATCCATTGTGTGTATACCAGTTTTGGAAAAATAAATCCAGCAAGCTCAAACTTCAAGCTGCATATGTATTTCGCCATTCATCTGTTGCAGAGACGAACCACTCTTCAACGCAATGATTTTTTTTAGTTAACCCTTTTAAAGAATTCTATTTTCTTAAAGCTTCTCAATGTCCTTGGTCACACAGTTTCCTGATATTTCTGGAACATTTTCTGCTACATCCTCTGTGGAGACAATACCAACATATTCATGTCACTGCGCAGATAGTCTCTGTTACCCGCTAAATACATCAGAGGACGACGCTGGAGATAACAGAGACAAGGCGATGTGTATTCAGACTGTAGTAGTTTACAGAAACCAGGAGGGGTTAATGGAAATGAAGAGTTTACAAAGGTAGAATAGTGTGGAGTCTGGATGAATTTATATAGATAAGAAGGTTTTACTTGCAGAAGGATGTTGGCGAAAATAAAGATGCGTTTTCATACTAGAGCAGGAAACAGCGATGGATAGTTCTAGGCGTTAGAGCAACTGACAAAGATAAGTGAGGGGACTCTGGAAAGTGTGACTGGGTAGCGAGTGGGTGCAGGTGCTGGAAAATGTTACAGGGGTAGGGAATGGGTTTAGGGGCTGGAGGATATAACAGGGATAGCGAATGGGTGTCTGTGCTGGAAAATGTTACATGATTAGGAGGTGGATGGAGTTGATGGAGAAAGTTACAGGGATAAGGAGTGGCTGTAGGTACTGAAGAAAGTTACAGAGAGGGCGGTATGTAGTTCCTGGCGAATGATAAAGGGATAGGGAATCTCTGTAGGTGCTGGGGTGTTTAAAGTGAATGGCGTCGGTGTTGGTACTGGAGGATGATGCAGCGATAGAGAGTGTCTGTAGGTGATGCAGAATTTTACAGGGATAAGGGTGGGTGCAGGTGCTTGAGAATGTACAGGGATATGGAGCAGATAGGTGCTGGAGAATGTAACAGGGATAGGGAGTGGCTGTGGTTGCAGGAGACTTTTATAGTGACAGAGAACGTTGAAAGAGGCGGAGGAGGTACAAAGTGGAGAGGAAGCTGGATGGATTTACTCAGATAGCGAAAGGAAAGCGAAAGAGGTGATTACATAGTTTTGGAGAAATGCTCGTGGAGGAGGATGTTGCACAAATAAGGAAGATTGAAATCTCGAGAAGATAACATTAGCTTTACGACCTGGAAGCTGGAACAAATAGGAAACCAAGGCTGGAGACATCCCAGGTGTATGAAAGCAAGGCTACATAATTTATAAAAATAGAAAAACAAGTCTGGAGTCGCTACACAATTAGGAAAGCAAGGCTGGAGATGTGAAAGAGATCAAGGCTGAAGATTTTACACAGATTTGAAAAAAAAGACTGGAGACGTTACAGAGATAGGAAATGAAGTCAGAGATGTCATACAGTTTGGAAACCAAAGATGGAGATGTTACTGGGATTGGAAGTATTGGCAGAATATGTTGCAGACGTAGGAAAGCAATTCTGGAGATGTTACAGAGACAGGAAAACAAAGCTGGAGATTTGACACTGATATGGAAGCAAAGATGGAGATTTTACAGAGTGTGGAACGCAAAACTGGAGATGTTACATAAGTTTGAAAGTAAGACTGGAGATTTTTCCGACACAGTAAAAAAAGTCTCGAGATTTCAGAGAAATATGAAAGCGGAGTTGGAGTTAATGCAGTTAGGAAAGCAAGGCTGGAGACTTTACAGAGTTGGTAAAGTTAGGCAGGACATGTTTCACTGACTGAAAACCAAGACTGGAGATGTTACAGAGGGATGGAAGCGGGGCTGGAGTCAATGCAGTTGGGAAAACAGTGCTGGAATGTTTTTGGGATAGGAAAACAAGTCTGGAGATGTTACAGAGACAGGAAAGCAAGGCTGGAGATGTTACAGAGATTAGAAATCAAGGCTGTAAGCAGTTGATCTTACAGTGATAGGAAATGAATTCTGGGCATGTAACAGAGTTAGTATTGCAATTCTGGAGTTGATACAGCACTACTGGAGATGTTAGGAAACATGAAAGTAATCCGGAAGTTGTTTGGATATAGGAAAGCAAGGCTAGAGATTTTATAGAGATAGAAAAGGAAGGCTGTAGACGTTATAAGGATAGAAATGCAATGCTGGAGATTTTACAGAGAAAGGATTGCAAGACTGGAGACATTACAGAGATGGGAATACAAGGCAGGGGATGATACAAGGATAGGAAAGTAAGGCTCCTGGTGCTACTTCGATAGGAGAGCACATCAGTAGCTGTAACGCAGATATGAAAACAAGGCTGGAGATATTACACGGACAGGAAAGCAAGGCTGGAGATGTCAGAGAGATAGGAAAGCAGAGCTGAAGACTTTACATGGATAGGAAAGTAACGCTGAAGATGTTACACAGATAGGAAAAAAACATTGGATATGTTACAGAGAGAGGAATGCATGGCTTGAGAGGTTACATGGACAGAAAAACAAGGTTGGAGATGTTATTCAGATAGAAAGGCAGGGTTGCAGATGTGACATGGATAGGAACGCATCGCTGGAGATGTTATAGAGATGCGAAAGCAAGGCTGGTGATATAACAGTGATCGGAAAACAAGGTGGAGATGTTACTTACATAGGAAAGCAATTCTGGAGATGTTACATGGAGAGGAAAGCAAGGTAGGATATATTACAGAAATTGGAAACCAAGGCTGGAAACATTGCAGTGATAGGAAAACAAGGATGGAGACGTTGCATAGATACGATAGTATGGCTGGAGATGTTACAGAGATAGGATGTCGTGGCTGGAGATGTTACTGAGACAGGGAAGGGAGGGTGGGGATGTTACGGGATAGAAAAAACAAGGCTGAAGATGTTCCAAAATTAGGAAAGCTATATTGCAGATTGCGCCGAGATAGGAAAGCAAGGCTGGAGATGTTACATAGATAGGAATGCAACACGAGAGGGTTTATCGAGATGGGAGATCCCGGCTGCAGATGTTATAGAATTAGGAAAGCAAAATTGCAGATATTGCAGAGATAGTAACACAAAGTGTTACATCGATAGGAATGCAATGTTAGACGTCTTACAGAGATATGAAAGCAAGACTGGAGACATTTTTTCAAAAAAAGGAAAGCATAGCTGGCGATGTTACGCAAATAGTAAAGCGATGCCTCAGATTTTACAGAGATCAGAAAGCAAGGCTGTAGATAATGCAAAGGTAGGGATGGAAGGCTGGAGACAATACATAGACGTGAAAAGAAGACTAGAAGTATTAAAAAGATCAGAACACAAGCTCGGAGTTGTAACAGAGTTCGAAAAGCAAGGCTGGGGATGGCCCATATACAGAAACTCAAAGCTGGAGATGTTGCAGAGATAGGAAAGCAAGGCTGGAGTCTTTACAATGCCGGAGACTTTACTTAGGTAGGAAAGCAAGGCTGAGGATTTTACAGAGTTAGGAAAACAAAGCTGGTGACGTTACTCAGTCAGCAAAACAAAGCCAGAGATGTGGTAGGGATCATCTAGCTGGGCTGAATCTTTTACAGACATAGAAAAGCAACGCTACATAGTAACGCACGCTAGACTGTAGATGTTACAGAGAGAGGAAAGGACAAATGGAGATATGACACAGGTCGGAAAAAGCGTCTAGAGATGTTGCAGAGAGAGGAAACCAAGACTGGAGATGTTGTCGACATAGAAAAACAGGGCTGGAGATGTTGCAGAGATAGGAAAGCCAGGTTGGTGATGTTTCCGTGATAGAAAATCATAGTTCGAGATGTTACGGAGATAGGAAAGGAACGCTGGATATGTTACAGAAAGAGGAAAGCAAGGCTGTAGATATTTTTAAAAAAGGAAAGCATAGCTGCAGATGTTCCACAAAAAGGAAAGCGAAGCCTCTGATTTTACGGAGATAGGAAAGCAAGGCTGTAGATAATGCCATTACAGAAATTGTAAAACAATTCTGGTGATGTTACAAAAGTTAGGGAGCAAGGCTGGAGATGTTATGGATGTAGGAAACCTGAGCAGGTGATATAAAATAGAAAGGAAAACAACGCTGAAAATGGTAAAGAGACAGGAAAGCCATGCTGTAGATATTACAGACAAAGGAAAGAACAGCGAGTTTTGAAAAGATTTGTTGCTCAGATTGAGGTTGTGGATGTTGCCTTGCTCACTGATCTGGACTGTTTGTTTTCAGACGTTACGCCATCATACTAGATAACATCAGCAATGAGCCTCCGGATGTTGCACTGGTGGCAGGGCAGACTTTCAGTTTATAAGTTTAGTTTTCCTTGGGTTGCTGGTGTCATTTCACCACAGGAATTGAGGTAATATAGCAAGGCTGGAGATATAGCAAAGATAGGAAAACAAGTTTGGAGATGTTACGCAGACACGAATGCAAGGCTGGAGATGTTACAGAGATAGGAATGCATGAGAAGAGATATTCTCGAAATAGGAATGCATGGCATCAGATGTTGCAGAGAATGGAAAAGAAGACTGCAGATATAAGAATATAAGAAGACAATGATGGAGATTTATAGACACAGGTAAAACAAAGTAGGAGAATCTACAGAGATAGCAATGTCTGTGCCTGCTGGAGGAGGCTTTAATCCATTGACAGGATAATGTGTGTTGGGTGACAACTGAAGTTTAGAGAGATGGGAGGTTTTAGAAGGTTGAAGGTGATGACAGGGATAAGAAGTCATGGAGCGTCTGGAGATGTGTACAGACAATGGGAGAGGTGTGGGGCATGGAGGTGATTTGAGAGATATGGGAGACGTTTGGGGCTGGAGGTGGTGAGAGGAAAGGGGATGGTATATGTTCTGGAGGATGTTAGAGAAATAGCGAGGCATGTAGGAGCTGAAAGAGTTTGGAACGATAGGGAAGTTTAGAGGGACAGGAGATGGTTGGAGAGTTAGGGAGAGGTCAAGGAGCTGGAAATTGTTAGTGGGACATGATACAGGGCATGATGCTGATGTGGTTAGAAAGATCAGGAGGGATGAAGTTGCTGGACAGGTGTGGAGAGATAGGAAGGGTGAAGGGCCTGGAGGAAGCTGGAAATGTTATTTAGGAGAGATTTAGAAGCTGAAGAAGTTTGATTAAACAGAGATGTTGCAGGGTGGGAGGTTTGGAAGAGATTTGATAGGTAGAGAGCGATGTAGAGTTTGGAGGAAGTTAGAGCAAGAGGAAGTGGTGTGCGGTATGGAGGAGGATAGTAACACAGGAAGGAGTGTTCGGCCTGGAGGAGATTATCGAGATAGGGGTGATGTTGAAGCTGGGGGAGTTTAGAGAAATTGGTAGGGGTGTATTTTTGTGGAGCTTAGAGAAATAGGAAAGGATGCAGATTCATGGGAGTTTGTAAAAGAGCAATATGTGTAGGAGTAGAAGGAGGTTTGTGAAAGAGGGAAGAGTGTCCGGGTTGGAGGACGTTACAGAAACAGCGACGCTGTATGGTTTGAAGGAGGTTTGAGAGAACGGGAGGGTTGTTCAGAAAGTAAGGGAGTGAATGACATGTAGCGCTTGAAGAAGGTTTGACAAATGGGGAGAGTTGTCGTGTTTGGTGAAGGTTTAGGGTTAACTGGAAATTAAAGGTACAGGGTGAGGTGTATGGTTTACATGAGTTTATAGAAATGATGTGAAGTACAGATTCTGTCGGAATTTACAGATGAACATTGGCGATGAAGATTATGGATATAAGGTGGTCACTGAGATCGAGATGAATGTAGAGTCTGGAGGCGATAACAGGGAAGCGTGAGAGGGACAAGTGAGCAATTTCAAAACAGAATTGTACAATGACTTAATGTAAAGAAGTCGTTGTAGAAACCTGTCTAATGGACAAGACGTTATGAGAAACTGAAGGAGTGATATATTGTTGGGTACAATCACAAAACACAGAGAATCAGTGTCATATACCAGAGGAGAGGGCCTTCGGTTGACAGCAACACAAATAAGAAGATGTTCAGACTCTGCAAACTCCTCCTTCCTAAATCATGAAGTCTCATGGTGTTGGATCAAATATTGATATGGAAAACCCCTGCTGACTCCACTCCCTCAATCTCATGATGTCAGATGAAACATTGACACGGAAAACTCTGGCTGACTCCCCTCCCTCAGGTGATAAATCACTGACCGTCCACATTGAACCAAACTTGGTGGAAGCGTTGAGAGTGTTACAAAGGTGGAGAATATGCCACCACCAATAGCGGCTCAGCAGCAGCATGGGTTTGTTGGGTATAAAAGGACACAGCTGCCAGACTGGGCCTGCACTGGGCTAAGACGACTGAGAGGGAGAAATGTATTTGACCTCATCGATGACCATATTTATACTAGTGACACCTGCACACAGCATTTTTAGAGACAAAGTCCCAGATTTACATTGTGAATCCGCACTTCTCCGTGTGTAAAACACCATCACTGGGCTCAACAGGACAGATTTTGAATAGATCTATCAACTCAATACTGGGATGTGTAAAGTGATTCAGGTAATATGCAACAGCAGCAGGATTGCATTCCAGCGCAATTTGACGATCATTCCCTGACATATGCTCCACTTTACCCTGACCAACAAGCCAGGAGATAAACCCTTGGTCAATGAAGAGCACAGGAGGGCCTGCCACGAGCAGCACAATGTGCATCTAATAATAAGGTGAAGTTACCGACCAGGACCACTTACCAAATAAAGTAAGCTGCAAGTGAGAGACATATCTATACAACAAATCAGAATTAATCTCTGCAATCTTGTCACATGCAGATTGGTGAATGGTGGTGGACAATTAAACAACTCACTGTAGGAGGCGGCTCCACACATGTCGACTTCCTCAATGATTGAAGAGTGCAGCACAAAAATACGAAAGATATGGCTGAAGCATTCACAACAATATACAGTTAGAAGTGTCAATGGAATGATCTCTTTTAGTCTCCTACAGACTGCACCTTCATCTAATTCGATTCATTTCCTGTGGCATCCAAAAATGACTGGCGGTATTGGAGAATCCAAAGTTTGTGGATCCTGATAACATTCCATTCAAGTTGTTCCTGTTGGGCTACAGCACTGGCATCAATCTGACAATATGTGACAGTTTCTGAGTATGTCCTGGACACACTCAGCCAAAACACCAGACAGTCAATGAATGCCCCACTCTTCTCATCCCTGTCACTGATAATTTGTTTGCAAGATTTCATTTGCAGTGGTATCAAATAGTACTTGCTCAGCAATAACATGCTCGCTGAAGCTCAGCCTGTACACTCATCCAGTGACCTGATTGAAGCCTTGGTTCAAAGATAAACAATAAGAAATCATACACCTGTATTCTCGCGGTGAGGCGAGATTGACTGCAACTAACATAATCATAACTGCATTTTACCAATTGTGGCATCAAGGAGTAATAGCAAAATTGTAGAAAATGGGAACCACAGAAACGTCTGCATTGCTTGAAGTTAGACCTGACACAATGCAAGATGGTTGTGGTTAGTTGACAGCAGCCACCTCAGCTCCAGAACAGCTCTGTAAAATTTCCCAAGTGGAGGTGTTTCCAAATAAGCCTGTAGATCAGAAATGGTAAGGTAAAGCAACATTCTCCTACGGAGTGATAACGTTGCTCTCTCGTTCACTGAAATGACTGTTGCTAAATTAATTGGACAGTTATTATGCCCTAAATAAGGGAGAGGTTGGGAAGGACTGATCTTTACAATCACCTCAGTCAGTGCAGAAACTGACTCCACACTGTTTGCATTACACTGCATTACAACAATGAGCACTTACTCACCAAGTGTAGATGTGGTTCACGCAATGAGCTGTCAAAATTATTGACATAACCAAGTCCTCACGCAGCACATTCGGTCAGATATTTTAAGAGTAATCTGTTCAGATATGTTGTGACATACCTCTGGAGCAGGTGGAATTTGCAGCAAGCGTCCCAACTCGGAGGGAAGGACAATGTCGGTGAGTTATCGGAGTGTTCTTTGTCCTAGGCCCAGCAGTCTTCAGCTGCCTCATACATCGGTATCCCTACAACGTAATGTCACAAATGGGGTATTTGTCAATTGTGGGATAATGTTCACCACCATTCGTGATTACTAAGATATGTAAACTGTGCAAGCGTGTGCTTCAACCTGACAAGTTATATTTGCATTACGCACATGCCTGACGGTAATCACTTCTAACAATACAGAATTGAATCACAATCGATAACATTCAATGCCATGATCATCGCTGAACGTCCAAAATATTAATATCCTCAGGATTAACGTCAAACGGAACTGGACTGAACATACAGATTCATTACCATTCCTGTGAAAGGCTACTGGCTGAAACGCTTTTCCAGAGCCCCACTTTTCGAGTCATATATATTCATGAACGAGAAAATTATGTCAGGATCTGGGAATCCTGCAGATATAGCCATGCTCATGATTTCGGAAAGTCTCTCCACCATCTGTAATACACACGTTAAATGTTCATGTGATGAAATTCTCCACATTAGACAGGATAAGTGCAGTTTCACCTCTCATCCACTGACACAGTAGTGTCATTGACACGGTGCTCAGGAGAAATTTATCAAGGCTCCTTAGAAAGTGTCTCTGAACCCATGAACATCAAAAAACACAATGGAAGCAGATACACGGGAACACCACCATGTTTATGTTCCATTCTAAGCCATCCCCCATTCGGATTTGGAAAAATATTGCTGTTCCTTCGTGGCAATGTAAGTCTACCGACAGCACATGGACTACATTGGTTCAAAGTGGCAGCTCTCCAGCACCTTCTCGAAGGCAAAAGCCGATGAGTAACATATACTGGGTCAGTCACATGGCATGAATAAATTAGAATGGAACATGTCGCTCAAATATGCCTAATAACGGAACTGAGTTTTCGGTTTTGTGACCACAGGCCAGTTGGGTCCAGTCATTACCTTGTATGGTATGAACATCTGAAGTGACATTTTGTTTTTAAAAATATGTCAATCTTTCAGAGGCATGGCCTACATACCGAGGATGATACAGACACTGATATTCGTGTATCACATTAATGAGCTGTAAGATGGATATAAACAATTGAAAACGTACTCATATTTGACTGCAGAATGTTTAGTCAGACAGCAATATTTTTGCCATGAAACTGATGTGGGTGTATTAGTATTAGCAGAGAAGAAAGTGAGGGCTGCAGATGCTGGAGATCAAAGACAAAAAGTATGGTACAGACAAAGCACAGGCGGTCAGGCAATATCCGAGGAGCAGGAGAGTCTCCCAGTAGCACACGAAAGTAATTGTATATGTGCAAATTCCTTGCACTTTATAATAACTTGTTCTTTGGTGTGGTGACAAAACTTATCATTTCAATGTGATTTGCGCCCTATTATCAACACATTGTCGTTATAAAGGTGGACTGAGTAAATGGGTAAACTTTGTGCGTATTGGACAATCGGAAGGTCTGTATTACCACAGGATATTGGGCCTTCAGTAAAGGGACTTTGTTGTCAATTGGGAGAAAAATGCTGAAAACAATTCTATCTCAAGTCACACACTAGGCTGTTGGTTCGGGATCACGCTGACCCACAATGTAACTGCACAATTCTGATTGGATACTGACGTTGTGAAGCTGACATACACTGGATATGGTTTATGAAAGATTCAATGTAAGGAATCTTGTGGTCAGGAGTCCAGCACTTATATAAAAGCTTCATTCGGGATGGGTCCAAGGAAGTGAATTACAGAGTTTAGGAGACTCACCAGAAGAGATAACCTTGCAAGACATGCTTGTTGTCATGAGCAGCTAACACAGAGAATTCCATGAGATGCAAAGGGCCATGCGAAACAGAGGAATTATACTCTGTAAAACTCAAACGGTCTGCAAACTCACGGCACGGCATTTCTCTCACTCTACACGAGCCATAAAGCCAGGGATCCACCATGATTCAATGAAGAGTGCAGAAGGACATGGTTGGAGCTGCACCAACCAGGTCTGGATAAGAGGGACAGACTGAAGAAGCTCTTATTTTCCTCACCGACATAACAGGAAGATTTACATCTGAAACAACATAAGCAACAAGAGATGGACAAAGCTCAGTGATCCCACAATCGATGTTTCTGATCTGCGGCCCTGTGACATGTAGCCATAAAGTTTAGTGGACAGTGAACGAGGCCATTGGAGGAGGAGGCTAATCCCCTGAGCTTTTGACTGCAAGCTGGGTGAAGAAAGGCAGCACTGTGATCAGAGTTCCCAAAATGAATGTGGGGGAATGGAGCGGTAGCCATTCTCACAATGGTGTAGCAATGGTCTACAATGTTCGGTCCTCTGTGGGGCCAACAATGTTTTGGTGGTCCTTAGGCAACACCTTCCCATCATGGGCTTGATTTATGCCACCAGTGACAATAAATAGGTCCACGGTGTTCGTACTTGAATACAATACATAAGAGCCTCGTCAACAATTGCTTATGGCAGTATGTACACAGCAGTTAGGAAAACAGTGATAAATTCAAATTGTAGATAGAAGGCGCGGCGTTTGATGGTGAGGATTTCAAGGTTTGTGGAGCAATGGCTGTGTCAGGTTGCAATGTTCAGGCACCACAAGGTGCTGATTAAAAAGCAAACCTCTGCACCCTTTTTAACACTGGTGTGATGGATAATATTTGGGGAAAATTGGGGCATATCATACTGACGCAAGTTAGTTTCATTGTGCAGGATTCGAATCGGCGTCATTGGAACGCTCATATTAACGCACAATTGTTATTCGAAAGATCAGATAGAGTTCTCAAGACTTGGGTTCGAAACCTTCCAGGGTAGATGGTGGAGTTTGAGTTTACATCTTGAATTAAGACACTGATGGTGATCATGAATCGATTGTCAGGTAAACCCAAGTCGTTCGTTAACGACTTTTAAGAAAGGAAACTGCAATCAATTCCTGGTCTGGCCTGGCCTACATGCAATTCCAGACGCACAGCAACGTGGTTTTCTCTTAAATGATTCTGGAAGAGTTTGGAAATCAAGCTTTGGCGAGTAGACAGATTTCACAGATAAATATTGACACGTTGGGAACGTGGGGAAGAACTTTGCAGGTGGAGTTTGACGGGGCTAAGTGCGAGGTTGTCCATTTTGGCCAAAACATAAAAGGGTAAATTATTATCTAAATGGGAAACAGATTAAAGTGAATTAAAGAGGGCTTATCTGGCTGTCTTCCTGAATTAATAGCAGAAAGTAGTTCCCCAGATGCAACATTTAATAAGAAACGCAAACACCATTAATGAATATCACAAACAAACACTGATTTTCTTCTTGTACTCCAGATGTTATTTTCAGAAGACGAATGGAGAATTCCAGTCTTTTTTTTTCCTTATTTCGGTAAATTGACAGAGTGCTGCAGTTGAGATATTTATGAGAGAACCACAAATAATATTTTGGACACGCAGACAAATTCTGCTTTTTTAAACTCGGCCCCATCTGCATGCCTTATTCATAAAGCTCGTATGTCATTAATATTGGACTACATTTTGGCACTTGGTATTTTACGTGACGTGGAGAATCTTCTTTGCAACATTCCCTGCTTTAGTCAGAGATTAAGGAAGTTTTCATTTGCAGGATGGATATAGACTCATTCGTTAAGTATGCTTTAATGAAATCGAGTGTTGAGAATAAATATTGTTTTAAATTAGTCGTCAAAAACACACTGTCAGAGATCAAACTGAAATCTAATGTCTACCTTCAATTGGAAGCTATTGCTCGAATAGTTGCCCATTGTTTTTTATATTGAAAAGAAGAGCAAAATGATGACACAACACACTTTGGGGGAGAAAACATTGTCGTCTGCAATTGATGGGATACATAAATACATCGTGTACGCATGACGTGAACGGGAATCAAGTGTTAGAAAAAAAGAAATCAACTATCAATTGAAACCAGGTCCCAATTTTCCTCAACATTGATCGCCCATTAATCTCGTTTTTTCCAAGTACTCTATTTTCCCTGTCATGCTCATTCCATTTGTCACTCCTCCACCTTCTTCCTACTCTTTCCTTACATTGGTACTTCCTTTGTACTGTCACCTCTGCCGTTAAAAATCCTCCCACTGACCATCCCCCTTCACAGTCCCCTTCTGCCATTCCTACTGTATGTCACACAAATCTGCCTGTTACTCGCACTTACCCTGACCCTCGCTTTCTGTTTTCAGTCTTCGACTAAGGTGATGGATGCTGCTGATTTGAGTGTCGCTACTGGTTATCATTCAATGATGAGCTTGGATTGATGACTGTTCATTAGGAACAGACAATAGTGCTTCTTTGTCACTGCTGGATACACATGAACATTATGACCTTGTTGCCGATGGTACAATGTGGAGTTTCTTTGTGAACCTTTATCACGGCATTAAAACACAGACCCGCATTACAAGTAGGGCAGAAGTCTCCTTAATAGAATTAATGTTAATCCATGTAACAATTTTGTTTTGAACGTGTAAGAGCAGTGAGTACATTCTTCCAACAAATCGTGATCTTTCCTTTTGATTTTCCTTGTTTCAGCTGATATTCCAATGTCATTTGAGGTGTGGTCAGAGAGACTTCCCTTCCCACCAAAGCAGTACTTGGCTGAATGTAGCGTCCTGAATGTGGCATCAAGGATCCTGAGCAAAACTGTGACCAATGGGAATATTAGACAATTCTGCACTGGTAATGTCCGCAAAATAAATATGGTTGATCCAATCTCTGCAAATTGTCTTCTAAGTCTGATGCCAAACTGACAAAGGGCTAATTAGCTTCCCTTTCACGATCACTTCTTAATTTTGGAATCCCCTTGCAATCAGCACTGCGTGTGCATGTGCACCACGTAGATAGATGGTGTTCAATAAGGCACCTTTCTGTCACCTGCTGCGTTGCTACTGCAGATGACAAATAAACTCGCCCCTTGCTGGCGGCTCCCAAAACCTATGAATGAACATGGCCTGTTAAAAAATGCCAAGCTAATTCATGCTTTCACAGGTTGAGCTAAAGTCTCAGAAAAGTGAGTCCTTGCTTCATGAATGTGACCCCAATAACACCAGAAGCCCGGCATGACATTGGGGTAACATTTACCATATTTTTCCATCTGTTAATTTCAGAGATGCTATGTCAGTGCCATTGAGTTAAATATTACCATAACAAGTTTAGAAATACAACAATATTAAGGACTATTACTGTAGAACATTTTTTATTTTATCATTTAATGTACATTACCAATTACGTGAGAGTCAAGGGAAACACTCGCCTCGTTGTTCTGCTTCAGACAAGAAAATTTGTCGCAGCTCAGAAATAAAAAAATTAAAAAAACATAACAACAGAGAATAAACATAGAACGTAGAAAAGTACAGCATAGAACAGGCCCTTTAGGAACACGACGTTGTACCTGAGGGTTAACTCCTTCATCTTCCTGATGAAGGGCTTATGCCCGAAACATCGAATTTCCTGTTCGTTGGATGCTGCCTGACCTGCTGCGCTTTTCCAGCAACACATTTGCAGCTCTTAACCGCAATGTAAAATAAAATAACTTAACCTACATACCCTTCAATTCACTGCAATTTACGTGCATGTCCAGCATGTCCCCAATGAAACTTCTTCCACCACCATCACTGGCAATGCATTCGATGCATTCACAACTCTCTGTGAAAAGGACCTTCCACTGGTGTCCCCTCTACACACTTCTCCTAATAATTAAAAAATATGACCCCTCGTATCAGTCAATCCTGCCCTGGGGAAAAGTCTCTGGCTATTGACTCGATCCATTCCTCGCATTATCTTATCTACCTCGATTATGTCACCTCGCTTTCACCTTTTCTCCAGAGAGAAAGGTCCGAGCTTATTCAAACTCTCTTCACACGGCAAGCCCGCCAGTCCAGGCAGCATCCTGGTAAACCTTCTTTGCATCCGCTCCAAAGCCTCTGTATCTTTCCTAAAGAAGGGCGACCACCAAAACCGGACGCAATATTCCAAGTCTGGTCTCACCAGGGACTTGTAGAGCTGTAGCAAAACCGCACGGCTCTTAAACTCGATTCCCGTATTAATGAAAGCCTAAACACCATATGGTTTCTTAACAACCATATCTACTTAGGTGGCAACTTTGAGGCATCTATGTACTTGCTCAACAAGTGTTCCTCCGTACTGCCAGTAATTTTGTCTTTAACCCTAAAGTCAGCATTCGAGTTTGACCGTCCAAAAGGCATTACTCATATTTACCCAATTTGAAATCCATCTGCCATTTATCAGTCCATCTCCAACCTTTGTGTCAGTTGAAAGTTTACTAACCCACCCCTCAACCCCCTCATTCAAGTCATTTATAAAACTGCAAAGGACAGGGCTCAAGAACAGACCCTGCCGGACCCCCGCAACACGGACCTCCAAGCAGAATGCTTTCCATCTCCAGCTATTATCTGCCTTCTATCAGCCAACCAATTATGAATCCAACACGTAAATCTCCCTGTATCCCATACTTCCTGACTAGAACTCGAATATATAACAGTGCAGCACAGTGCAGGCACTTCGGCCCACCATGCTGTGCCGAACATTTATCTCAATCTAAGATCAAATGCACCTATACATGCCTTGACTTAATGTCGTCCTGTTGCTCGCACAACAGTCCCTTAACTACCCGTTACGTAATTGACTTTAGGACCACCGCTGGCAGTGCATTCCACGCACCCACAATTCTCTGTGGAAAGCCTCGTCCTCTGACATCTCTTCTATAATTTTCTCCAATCACCTTAAAGCTATGACACCTCGTTTCAGCAATTCCCGAGATATCTACTCTAACTATGTCTCGCATTACTTTGGACATCTCTGTCAAATCACATATCTTCCTTCTTCTTTCCAGTGCTTCCAGCCTGAGCTCACTGAGGATGCAGTGCAGGAAGCATCCTGGTCAATCTCCTCTGCACCCTCTAGAAAGCATCTATGTCATCTCCATCCTTCTATAATGAAGAGACCAGAACTGGACATAATATTCCAACTGTCGTCTAAACAGAATCTTGCAAAACTGCAGCAAAATCTCGCGGCTTTTAAACTCATTTCTCCCTTAGTGAAACCCAAACACCACACGCATGCAGAACAACCCGATCAGCTTGGGTGGCAACGATGAATGATCTATGTACATAGACTGCAAGATCCTGCAGTTCCTCCACACTGCCGATAAACCTGTCTTTGACTTCGTATTCAGCATTCAAATTCGACTGTCCATAATGAATCAATTCACGTTTATCCAAGTTGAACTCCATCAGGCACTTCTCCTTCCGGCTCTGCATCCTGTCAATGTCATGTTTTAGCCCGCGACAGCACTCGAAGCTGCCTGCAAATCCACTGACGTTGGTGTAAATGGCAAACTTACTAAATCACACTTCCAATTCCTCATCCAATAAATTTATAAACCGCAAAGAAAAGAGACTCAAGAACTGACTCCTGCCGAACACCACTGCTCACCATTCTCAAGGCGGAATACCTTTCATCCACTACCACTCGATGTCCTCTTTCTGCCAGCCTGTTCTGTATCTAAGCAGCACATATTTCCTGGATTGCACATTTCCAAGTTTTCTGCATGAGGCTACCTTCGGGAACCTTTTCAAATGCCTCATTGAAATCCATATACTCCACGCCTACTGCTCGACGTTCATCAACATATCTCGTTATGTTCTCAAGGAAATCCGTAAGGGTTATGAGGCATGAACTGACCCTCACAAAGACACGCTGACTCTTTTTAATCAAGCTATTTTTTTTCCAAATGGTCACCAATCCTATCTCTCAGAGCACTTTCCATCACCGTGCTTACCACAGATCTAAGACTGACTCGTCTGTTATTCCCAGGGGTTTCCATATTCCCGTTCGTGAACAATGGATCAACATTCAACTCCTACCAATCATTCGGTACTACTTCCATGGAGAGTGTGAAAGGAAATATCATCGCCTGAGGTACAGCAACCTCCTTTCATCGCTTTCTATAGTAACTTCGATATATCTGGTCCAACACTGGGGTCTTATCTAACTTGATGCTTCCCAGATTTTCAACCAAATCCACTTCCTTAATATAAATCTGTTCATGCCAATTAACCTGGTCCACCGTATTCTTACTTTCAACAAGTCCCCTCTTTGAAGTGAATACTGAAGCAAAACATTCATTTAGATCTTCCCATATCTATTCTGATCCCAGGCAAAAGTTCCCTCCACTATCCTGAATCGGCCTTAACCTCTCGCTGGCCACTCTTTTATTCCTCACATAATTGTAGAACGCCTTCGGTTTTCCCTAATCCATCCTGCCAAAGCTTATTAGTGCCACCTCTCAGCTCTCCTCAGTCTATTTTTTAGTTCTTTCCTAGCTACACTCTAATCCTCTAAAGCTGTTTCACAGCCTTGTCTCCTCAACCTTAAGTAAGCTTCCTTATTCGTCTTGTCGAGAATCTTTTCTTCTCTTGTCATCCAAGGCTTCTTCTTCCCATTTCTTGCCTGTCTCAGTGGGACAAAGTTGCCCAAAACTCACAACAAGCGCTCCTTACGTAGCTTCCACATTTCTTTTGTGACTTTCCGGGAGAGTAATTGTTGCCAATTTATATTCCACATCTCCTGACTCATAGCAGTCCAATTTCACCTTCGTCAATTAAGTGCATCTCATACTGTCTGCTCCTATCCCTCTACATAGCTAATGTAAAATAAAGCAGTTGTCGTCACTGTCATCAAAACGTTCTCACACCGAGAGTTCTAACACTTTGCCTGAGCCGTCAACTAACAGTAAATATGCATAACCTCACCCCTTGTCGGCCTATCTACATAATGAGTCAGAAATCCTTCCTGGAAACAGCTGACACAGTCAGCTCCATCCAGACCATCTACACGAAGGATGTTACAGTCAAATATTGTGTACGTTGGAGTCACCCATAGCATTTGAACGTTTCGAAATTTGTTCTCCAATCAGTTTTTCCATCTCTTTGCTGCAATTGGAGGGTCTATGTAAAATACCCATACAACATTCCTCAACAAACTCTTTTTCAGCAGCTGTTATGCACTCTCTATTAACAATGTAAATCTCCGCCTCTTGTAATCCGCTCATTGTTATTCTTATAAAATCTAATCCCTGGAACATCTAGCAACCATTCCTGCAAGTGTGAAACACATGTCTCTGTTATGGCTACAACATCATAGTTCCACGTACTGAGCCATGCTCTGACTTCATCACGGTTACTCCTGACATTCCATGCATTGAAACAGAAGCACTTTGATCCATCCCTTTGATATGTCAATTATGTTTCCTTCCTTGACAGACACTCTGCATTCTAGTTCTGCCCTTTCGTCAACTACACTCTCCTCAGATCAGCATCGTTGGTTCAGATCCCCCTGCCAAACGAGTTTATACCCTCCCGAAATTCTTTTGCAAATCTCCTTCCCAGGATATCGGAACGCCTCCAGTTTAAGGGCAACTCAATCTTCATATTCAAGTCTAGAAAGTACCCCAACGATCTATGGACCTGAAACCCTCCCTCCCGCACCAGCTCTGTCTTAATGTTTTGAGCTGCACTCCCTCCATGTTGCTCGCCTTGCTCGGAAGTGGCACCGCTAATAATGTTGAGATTACTAATCCTCTCGTCTTGCCTTTAAGCTTCTACTCTGATTGCACTTTTTAGATCCTCAGCCATTTTCCTATTTATGGCTTTGGTGCAAATGTGATTGCTTCCCCTCCCCGTCAGAATATTGTAGACTCGATCGGAGACATCCCAGACCCTGGCACCTGGGAGACAAAGTCCATCCCGGGAGTCATGTTCCCGAACAGAGAATCTGCTGACCTTTCTTCTAACTATTGAAATGCAAACTGCTGGAGAGAAAGTCAACACCTATGATAGGATCTCAGCAAAGAGAAAGAGAATTAACGCTTTGAGTTCAGTACATATTCAAATAAGACTCTGCATATTAACTCTAAATTTGTTTCCATTTTTATGCTCATCCACTCTATTTCTCTACAATTTTCTGTTTTTATTTCAGGTTTCCATTGTCCCCAGTATGTTCCTTTCCTTGACAAGTTTCGATGTTGAATGTGCTTATAATTGTACAATATTGCCCATTTCTGTTCCCCTTCCAACTGTTGTGTACTTGCGTTGCACATGAATCCGTTTCTTCTTCAGGTTCCCAACACAAATCATTTTGTGATATCTTTTTAAGTGGGTAAATCCCACGAAATCGATTTTGTTTGAAAGGGTCTTTTAGGGGCAGCTGCATTCCATGGAACAACAATTCATGGATAGTACATTGATGATGACACATTCTGCCCTTCACTGTACAGGTTTATTTCTCAGGTTCTGAAAGTTTTTAATCCATTCCACAGAATAATTACAGCAAAGATAATGAGCAATCAGAGCATCATCTCTGCACCAGATTGGAATTAGCTACACTTCTGCTGTCATTGTATTGAAATGTCCCTGCATTCCTCAAAACGATGGTAGTTTTGTCTATTTTAAAAATCTGAATGTCATGTCCAAATATGAACATTCTTATCAAGCTGCATACTCTGTAATTAAATTATCCTGTCCTATTCTCACTTTCGATCAACAGTCCATCTCCCAAGTGTAACCTGTTTCCTTGTTGTGTGTTATATTTCATTCTATTTATCAGAGTGAATTTCAACTACTGGCGATTGTGATTATTACTGAATTCACCGGCTATCTCCATCGCCGCTGGCTTCATTCCTTTCTGCCTCCTAGCCAATATTGTATTCATCGTGTCTCTGGATCACTAATACATATGTTTTAAGGAGCAAGTTCATTGTTCATATCATAATTCGCTTTAGACTGAAGTTTCAAATGTAAATGTTCCCTCGTTAAAGTCAATAAACTCAACAAGATTTGCGTTACTCGTGTAATGAAAGGGAAGTTCAGACAAATCCATGCTTCCTCTTTCTGGTGAGAGCAAGCCTGACTGGTGATAGTCATTTGCTTGGCGTGTTCTAGTGGACGAGTGATCATCAAAGGAATAATATATTCATTGCATGTGCTGTTTTGGGGAGGAGCTGGTGGGACATGGTGCATTGTCCATAAAAAAGGGCAAAATCATTTGGCCTGCAAAAAACAAACATCCAAGCCTCTCTGTTTATTGAATAGAGCAATTCCTGATGTGAAATGAGACCGATAATCAATGATGTCAACATCCAAACCGATTAAGTTACTGGAAGTGCTGTAGTGAAAGATGTTAACTGGAAATGTTTGTTTAGTGACCGTGATTGATGTCACTCTCCAAGGATTTGAACTGTGTCACTGAAGGCTTTCCTTCTCCTATTATTAAGAGGCTTCTTTCAGTGATTTATCCCGTTATAGCAGCAGATGGGTCATTCCAATACTAACAAGGATCAACGTCTGCAGAGACATGGAAAGGAGAGAACAGAACCTGAGATCATTAGACTGGAATGTTCCAACAATGGATCAGAATCTGAGAACGTTAGATTGCAATGTTCCAACAATCGACAGGAGTTTATTATGGGGTCTTTTATATCTGTCCTGTTGTTGGGAAACTGTATCATATTGGATATTAGGTGTATTGCTGATTATTCAGGCGGGTTACTATCCAATTCTTGCTCTCATTGGTGCGCCTGGTAAGTCTCTCTATCTCAGTCGATTCCATAAACTATGTTGAATTTCATTGTTATTTCAATTTTTATTCCCTTTTGACAATGCCTGAAACTAACGTAATCAGTCTCAGCCACCAACTCCACTCATTACCCATCAACCTCAGACCTCTCCTTCACATCTGAGAACGAAATTGTTCATAATATCGAGGACTTTTTTTTGCCTTGAACTGAATTATGTCTTACTGTTCTCTTCATTGCAAAATCTGTCCACCAGCACCTCCATTGTATCTGACGTTTCACCTCTGTGTCAGTTTTGTTCCTGAATAAACCGTTTTCTGTGCCTTGGTAAAATCAGACTTTATGGCTCCAGCTCTCCAGCGCCCATTGTTCCAGTTGCAAATATTTCGATCACACTGTTTTCTTGTCTCCAAGCTTCACAATCGTGAATCCATGTCAGAGTAGTTTTGTTGTTGAGCAGTAATTCAAAAGTGCAGGATATTACTCTTAAGGCACTATTTCAAACCTTACCACAGCTGATGGCAGAACTTAAAATCAAATTATAAGAATTGTAATAAATGCCAAATTGAATTATAGCAAACGTAAAGTCCCGGCATTATGCAGGAAAGCCTATCTGTTTCACTGGTGCCCTTTGCCAAAAAAACTAACATTATTATCTGGATTGGTATAGGAGTGACTTTGGACCCGCAACAATGTGCTGACCACATTATGCCTTGTGGATTGACCTCCAAATCAAGAGCTAATAATAATGATCAGAAAAGTTGCCCTTAGCAGCGAGGCCGACATCCCATGAAATAACAAAATTAAAGGTTGAAACAAACAAAAAAAGGTGGAGATTTGAAATTGAAAGAAACAGTTTAGTGCTGGGGAAATGGAGCAGGTTTGGAAACCTCTGTTAATCCAAAAACAGAATTAACATTTCGAGTCATTTCGTTGGGACTGAAAGCAGCTGGGACATAGTGAGATTGATGCTGGCGACAGGGACCTCTGTTTTTAAGAGGTGTGATGGAGTAGATGGAGAAAAATCAGACACATAGACATCAAAACAAGTAAACAATGGGTTTGCTGATCATTAACTGGAATTGGGAATAAACTTTGAGATTAATCTAATTTATTTTTCACCTTTTCTCATATTCATGAATATCATGCCGAGGTAGTTCCCCTCTGTCTTTTTTCTCTGATTATGATCACGTTCATTCATTAATTGATGGGTTGTGAGTGTCGCTGGCTGGGTCAGCATTTATATCCCTTTCCAAGTTGCCATTGAGAAAGTGTTGATGAGCTGCTGTCTTGAACCACTGCAATCAAAGTGCTGTAAATTGCAAACGTATTGGTTCATGTAGGTTTTTTGGCACTTCGAAGCGATTAATATAAGATGAGTGGCTTGACAATTTCAAAGAGTAATTAAGATTCAACCAGATTTCTGTAGGCGTGCCGTCATATGTAGACCAGACCACGAGAAGATAGCAGATTTCCTTCCGTGAAGGACAATTTTGAATCAGCTGTTGCTTTTTATCTGACAATCGGCGATAGTTTCAGAGTTTTATTAAATTCTTCATTCCAGCGGTTATATTGAATTCAAATTCCACCATCTGCCGTGGCATGATTCGAATCCAGCGTACATTTCTTGGGACCCGGGATCATTAGCGTGGAGGTAATACCTAGACAATTGCCACTGCAGCATTTTCAATCATCTCAAGGGATAATAGTCATGTTGCCCTTATCGTTACTGTGGGACAGAAAGTTGTGCAGGTACATTGTCAAGTAGTTCTATGGAGAGAGAAACTGCTACTATTTTAGGTAACTGGGAAAGTGTAGAGCTGTAATCAGTCAGGAAAAGAAACTGAGGACAGGAAAGCATTTCCAGCACCGAATGGGTGTTCCATACATACACGGAATTAACTTGCTCCAGTCGTTGGAAATCCACGTAAAGTTCTGGAAATTATTTCTCACGTTTGCGTTGTCAGTTGCTGCATTCATTCAGGGAAACCTCAGGATCTGTTGACGCCACTCTGAGTGAAGTATGTGCACTGCCTTCACAGTGTATCTGGGTTTGCAACACGGCTAACAAATGGAGCAGAAGTTGCATAGAAGGAAAACTCTGCAACAAGAGAAGAGAAGGACACTGCAGTATCCTCTCTGGATGTTCAGGAATATTTTCTTATTTATACATATTCCAGGGACAAATTTTGAAGCCAGTTTGATTCAACACTGGGAAAGTAACAGAGCTGTGTCATCTCCTTCAGCATAACCTGTAATCTCATAACCAGGGAGAGGGCTCTGCTGACACTGGCCATGAAATGAACTGGTTGGAGTCTGGAACTTTCCGAACAGGAGTGGCTAACACACGAATCATGTTTCAGAGTGCCGTCTTCTGATGTACTCACAACATGACAGAGGCCATGTCTGTCCAATGCAGTGCATATGTTGATTCTGTCAACAGGAAGGAACAGAATAACATTAGGCCTGGGCAACTGGGTGAGCTCAATAGCTCTTTTCGGACGTGGTACTGACATGGTGCGTCAAGAGTCTCCTCTTGTATTTACAATTTCTTGATTCTGTGAGCTACATTCCTGTGTATTGACGGATGCAAACTTTGTCAAGGCTGTTTAGTTATTCTGACCGCACATGTTGAAAAGAGACGGAGAGGGAAACCAGAAAACTAAATCCTGGAAAGCTAGATGCCAGCTGTCAGGAAAATAATAGTGCTTTTTGACTAGACACTTCAAGAATGATGATATGATTTGGTAGAGTCAGTCTAGATTCAGGAATGTGAAATCATGTTTGATAAACCTACTGAGGTTTGCACAGAATATTGTTTGTGACATCAATAAACCGGAGCTAGTGAGAGGTGAATAGCTGAATTGTCTGAAGACATTTGAAGTTGTTGCACGCACGTGAGTCAACAAAGTTAAGAGTCCTTCTGAAAGGGTTGAATATATACATGCATTGAGAATTGGATCATGGGGAGAATACAGAGAGTACGTTCCTGCTCTTGGTTGAAGGACATTGCTCATAGAGTAAACATAGGCACAGGTAGGCGTTTTTTGTGGGGGCGAGAGAGACTCACGTTTGGTATGTTGCCTCCCAGGTGCAAGGGTACGTGACGTCTCTGATCGTGTTTTCCGGGTCCTTAAGGGGTAGGGGGAGCAGCCCGAAGTCGTGGTCCACATTGGCACCAACGACATAGGTAGGAAGAGGGATGAGGATGTTAGGCAGGCTTTCAGGGAGCTAGGTTGGAAGCTCAGAGTTGGAACAAACAGAATTGTTGTCTCGGGGTTGTTACCCGTGCCACATGATAGAGAGTCGAGGAATAGGGAGAGAGAACAGCTAAATGCGTGGCTACAGGGATGGTGCAGGAAGAAAGGATTACGGTATCTGGATAACTGGGGTTGTTTCTGGGGAAGGTGGGACCTCTAAAAACTGAATGGTCGACACCTGAACCTGAGGGGCACCAGTATCCTTGGGGGGAGGTTTGCCAGTGCTCTTTTGGGGGGGTTTAAACTAACTCTGCAGGGGCATGGGAACCTAGACTGCAGCTTTAGGGTGCCGGACCTGGAGTGTAAGGAGGTTAGGAACATGGCATCAATCTCGAAGGAGGGTGCCTGTAAACAGGAAGGTGGCTTTAAATGTGTATACTTCAATGCGAGAAGTATACGAAATAAGGTAGGTGAACTTGCAGCGTGGGTTGGTACCTAGGATTTCGATGCTATGGCTATTTTAGAGACATGGGTAGAACAGGGACAGGATTGGCTGTTGCAGGTTCCAGGGTTTAAATGTTTTAGTAGGGTCAGAGATGGGGGTAAAAGAGCGGGAGGTATGGCATTGCTTGTCAAAGAAAGTATTACAGCGGTGGAAAGGACGATGGATGAATACTCGCCATCTGAGGTAGTTTGGGCTGAGCTTAGAAATAGGAAAGGTGACGTCACCCTGTTCGGAGTTTTCTACAGGCCTCCTAATAGTCCTAGAGACGTAGACAAAAGGATTGCGAGAACGATTCAGGAGAACAGTGAAAGTAATAGGGTGGTTGTTATGGGGGACTTTAAATTTACAGATATTGACTGGGAAGGCTATAGTTCGAGTACGTTAGATTGGTCGCTGTTTGTCCAATGTGTGCAGGAGGGTTTCCTGATACAATACGTAGACAGGCCAACAAGAGGTGAGGCCATGATGGATTTGGTTCTAGGTAACGAACCAGGCCAGGTGTTAGAATTGAAGGTAGGTGAGGACTTTGGGGACAGTGACCACAATTCAGTGACTTTTACTCAAGTGATGGAGAGGGATAAGTGTGCACTGCAGGGCAAGAGTTATAGCTGGGGGCAGGGAAATTATGATGCGGTGAGACATGAAGTAGGATGCGTGGCTTGGGAAAGTAGGCTTCAAGGGAAGGGTACAATCGATATGTGGAGCTTGTTCAAGGAGCAACTATTGAATGTCCTTGATATGTATGTACCTGTCAGGCAGGGAGGAAAGGATCGTGTGAGGGAGCCATGTTTGAATAAGGAATTGGAATTCCTTGTTAAAGGGAAGAGGGAGGCTTATGTAAAGATTTGGCGTGAAGGTTCAATTGGGGCAATTGAGAGTTATAAGGTAGCCAGGAAGCATCTAAAGAGAGAGCTAAGAGCAGCAAGGAGGGGACATGAAAAGTCCTTGGTTGGTAGGATGAGGGAAAACCCAAAGGCTATCTATAGGTATGTCAGGAATAAAAGAATGACTAGCGTAGGAATAGGTCTAGTCAAGGATAGTTGTGGGAAGTTGCGTGTGGAGGCTGAAGAGATTGGGGAGACACTGAATGAATACTTTTCATCAGTATTCACTCAGGAACAGGACATTGTTGCCGATGTGAATTTTGAGTCACAATTAATTAGGATGGATGGCTTTGAGGTATGTAGGGAAGAGGTGTTGGAAATTCTGGAAAGGGGGAAAATATATAAGTCCCCTGGGCCTGATGGCATTTTTCTCAGGATTCTCTGGGAAGCAAAGGAGGAGATTGCAGAGACATTGGCCTTGATTGTTATGTCCTCGTTGTCTACAGGAATAGTACCAGAAGACTGGAGGATAGCAAATGTGGTTCCCTTGTTCAAGAAGGGGAGTAGGGATAACCCTAGTAATTATAGGCCGGTGAGTCCCACTTCTGTTGTGGGCAAAGTCTCAGAGAGAATTGTAAGGGGTAGGATTTATGAACATCTGGATAGGAATAATGTGATTAAGGTTAGTCAACATGGTTTTGTGAAGGGCAGGTCGTGCCTCGCAAACATTATTGAATACTTTGACGAGATGACTAAGGAGGTGGACGAGAGTAAAGCGGTAGATGTGGTGAAATGTATTTTAGAAGGCGTTTGATAAGGTTCCCCATGGTAGTCTACTGCAAAAAATACGGAGGTATGGCATTGAGTGTGAGTTGGAGGTTTGGATTAGGAATTGGCTGGCTGGAAGAAGACAGACATTAGAAGTTGATGATAAAGATTCATCTTGGAGTGCAGTTACTAGCGGTGTTCCGCAAGGATCTGTTTTGGGACCATTGCTGTTTGTCATTTTTTTATAAATGACCTGGAGGAGGGGCTAGAAGGTTGGGTGAGCAAGTTTGCGGATGATACAAAAGTCGCCGGAATTGTTGACAGTGAGGACGGATGTGGCAGGTTACAGCGGGATATAGATAAGCTGCAGAGCTGTGCAGATAGGTGGCTAATAGAGTTCAATGTAGCTAAGTGTGAAGTGATTCACTTTGGTAAGAGTAACAAGAAGATGGAGTACTGGGCTCATGGTCGGAAACGTGGTAGTGTGGATGAGCAGAGGGATCTTGGTGTCCATGGACACAGATCTCTTAAAGTTGCCACCCAAGTAAATAGTGCTGTGAAGAAGGCATATGGCGTACTGGCTTTTATTGGTAGAGGAATTGATTTCAGGATTCCTGAGGTCATGTTGCAGTTGTATAAGACTCTGGTGCGGCCTCATCTGGAGTGTTGTGTGCAGTTTTGGTTGCCATACAATAGGAAGGATGTAGAGGCACTGGAACGGCTGCAGAGGAGGTTTACCAGGATGTTGAATGGTTCGGTAGGACGATCCTATGAGGAAAGGCTGAGGCACTTGGGGTTCTTTTCATTGGAGAAAAGAAGGTCTAGTGGTGACATGAAAGAGGTGTACACGATGATTAGGGGTTTAGATAGGGTTGACCATGAGAACCTTCTTCCAAGTATAGAGTCAGCTATTACGAGGGGGCATAGCTTTAAATTAAGGGGTGGTAGGACAGATGTTAGGGGTAGATTCTTTACTCAGTGAGTCGTGAGTTCATGGAATGCCCTGCCAGTAGCACTGGTGGAGTCTCCCTCTTTATTGGCATTTGAATGGGCATTGGATAGGCATATGGTGGATAGTGGGCTAGTGTAGGTTAGTTGGGCTTGGATCGGCGCAACATCGAGGGGCAAAGGGCCTGTACTGCGCTGTATTTTTCTATGATCTATATATCAGTGCCTTGGGCATAGCTATTCACATGGAAAATGAATGATTTGGTTGTGAGATTCATATACCATCAATCTCATTTCGAATTTGTTAGATGTTGAGAGGATGGGAAATGCAGCTGGTGAAAGGCACCTGGATGTCCCCGGACATGAGGACAGCAAATAATCAGCACAAGAAATATTATGTTACCCTTAACTCCGAACTTATTCAAGTACATGAATAAATGTATCATCCTGACATTGTAGAGTATTGTTGAGACATTATTTGTGGCAATTTGAACAGATTTTCTGTCTGTTATAAGGAATGTTCAATTTGCCACAGAGACGGTGCAAAGGAGTTTTACCAGACGATGGAGGTACCATGAGGCGAATGCGTGTTTAATCTGTCCCACTGTGAGAGAGTAAGAGGTGAATGCACTGCAACTTGAGGGTTGTGGAATGACAGCCATTATGTTCAGAAAATACATCATAGAGTAAGAAATTGTATTTTTTTCTCCATGCCATGTGATTCCTGATAGTTTGCGTACCTGTGTGGAGCTCCATGCTGGTTGAGAGGGAGCTCAAGGCTATGAATTAACTCTCACGATCTCAACGTCAAGTTCATGTGTGACCCTGCACTGTACACAAATCTCTCAACAGCCACAATGGTTTACTCCTGAAAACGTTAGCTAGTCCTACCAGCTTCTGACATCCATAGGAATGCATCTGTCTTTTCCGTGATGGAAAGTGCCTGTTTCAGACTTGACATACATCATTGACTTTCAGTCCTCACTGTTAACAAACAATGTTAAAGTAACACGTCTGTACCATTAACAATGGTTCCTGATGAACACCTCGGTGTGCTAACGGGGCTCTTTGCCTCCCTATGCACGGGCAGGTGGGACTGAATGAGCCTTCTTCTTATCAAATCGGTTCGATGCGATGAACAGCTTCATCATATTACTGTGAAATCAGTTTGAGGTGTTGAATAAACTCTTTTATTCCGGTGGTAATGACCAGTGTCTAGCAGTACTGTTACATGAATGTTATTGTTATCCAGGTCTTACTGCGCATGGTTACAGACGGCTTCAGGAGCTGGAAGTGGTGGGGGGCGGGTTTGTGGGTGCTTTTTCCTGAACATTGTTTAATCTTCAGTGAACATCTCCACTTCTGATCTTATGGAATGGGCAAGGCATTTCTGGAGCGGCTGAAGATTTTTTGCTGCGGAAGCAATGTTGAGGCTCTCCTACTGTGATATCCCGTGACTGAGAGGATTGACTTCCATTAATTACAAATATCACGCTTTGTGCTCTGAATGCTCACAAGCAGTGGGAAGTTTACAAAGGATTCCTTTAAATTCAAATTTGCTTGAGTTCCTTGATATGATCATCAGTCAAATCCTGCCTTGATATCAGGGCCAGTCATTCCTACCTTGTCTTCATGTTTTTTGTTAATGTCTTTAAGTCACCGTGTATGTGTGGGGAGTGTTTCCTTTCCACAGAGGGTAGTGACTGCCGTGACATCACTATTCCAGAGAGTTAGGAGGGATAGTGTAAGAGATATTTGGAAGGGAAAGCACAACGAATTTTAAAAGCATCAGAGTGTTGAGGGCTGCAGGGATTGTGCATAAGAGTGGAGTTGAGACCTGGAGCAGATCAGCCATGATATTATTGAAGTGTAAGTTCGGATTGAGTAGCTGAATGATTTACTCCTGCTTCATATGTTTTCGAATTCTGTTACAGGAAAGTCAGTGGTTGTAATCGTCCTCGAATTCTTATTATTGAATGCTGCAGTCAGGGAGACCAGAGGAATTTGTGAGCAAATTATGTGTGTAGTATTCATAGTATATCTGGGCCAACAGCTTGACCAATAAATGGAGAGAGGGTAACTTCTGTAACAAGAGAGGAAGGGGATGTTCCACATTGGTACCACATTCCCTTCCCAATTACATTTTCCAATCCACCAAAAATCGTGAATGACAGTCTCAAGGGCCTGAGGATGGCGTGGAAGGCAGTAGGTGCCCATTATCAGGCGATTTTCTTGAACATCTGTGATCTGTCACTGTGAGATTTTCCAGTTTCTGGAATCAATATTTAGGAATTCCAAGGTAACTGCCCCTGACTGCATCCCACCACTGATGGGTCACTCCTGCCAGTGAGGCTGTTTACCACAGGAATGGTGATGGGTCTTCAGGAAACCTTACCCATCAGGTCTGATTCTGTGAGTATAACGGTGTCAGACTGTTTCCTCTCCCAGTCAATATGAGGGATAAATTTGACAATGGCGCAGGAACTAATGTGCTAAAAAGCTGAATGAAAGGCACTCTATCTGATAGCCCATTTTATTCTCAAAACAGATTGAGGAAATCACTACATACATTGAGGGAAATTGATTTCGTTAAATGACATGCGAGAGACATGACTGCAGGGTAACCGATATTGGGAATTAAATATCCAGAACACTTTACAGCGGGGAGCGCTAGTCAGAACTGGGAGGAAATAGCTGAATAAGGTATAACACACATATATACATTAAAGATAATCTTATGTCAAATGTTGAGCTATTATCTTTAGCTTATTCGTTTCGTGTACAAAGTGCCAGTTGAGTTGAGCTTGGAGAAAATTCATACCGTGAGTCTGAGTGCGTCTCAGCCAAATTGATGGGGAGAAGGGCCTCTGTTGTTCTATGTTTTTATGACTCCATCACATGCTATATCTAATATTCCCCTGGACATTCCACACCCGACATTTCCCAGAACATCCTATACCAACATTCCCTGGAACTTTCGGTACACAACTTTGCCTAGAACACTGTATGCAACATTCTCCGGAAATTCTGCCCCTGATATTATCTGTGAACGGCCAGACGTCAGGCAATTGAACAGAACATAAGATCCCGAGTGAACGAGAGAAGAAGACACTGTTTCGAAGTCTCCTGCATTTACATTTATTCATGAAACAAGATCGATCACAAGTCAGACGACAACACAACATTTTCCAAACTCTGTTTGTCTTCATGGAACTGGAAGATAATCCTTCGGGACAGCAATGTTTTCACGCTCCATATTGGGAGAAGGAAAGAAGTGACCTATATCTGCTCTCCAGTGATTGAGTGTGTGTGAATGTTCTATAAACTCTCTGTTCTTATGGATATTTCTCTGTCTGTTTGGGGAGCGAGCAGTGCTTGTATTTTCTGACATATTTTTGTCAATAAATCAGACCATCCCATTTGCAACTTCAGCTACAATTATATCAATAAGTCTCTGCATGCAGTGACACATTTGAAAATCTCACTGGGTCCTCAATCAAATTGATAACTTGCACTCCAGGCTGATGTATAACGTGATCGTTGTCCATCCTCACAGTTAACGTCGTGACGACCTATGTCCTGCTTCATAAAGATTGTGGCTTGACTCCATGTGTCCGATGTTACCTGGGGGCCATGGCAGTGGCCGATCTACTGGTCATTATCCTCGACCTGACACTGAGACACATTCCCATTGTTTACCGAGACAAGTTTTATTTCCTGTTCGACATCCCTGTGTGTAATATCCACGCCGTCCTGCTTTATGCAGCCACTGACTGTTCTGTCTGGTTCACCGTCACTTTCACCATTGATCGGTTTGTGGCCATTTATTGCCAGAATCTGAAAATGAAATATTGCAATGAGAAAACGGCGGCTGTGGTTCTGGGAGCAATTACTGTGCTGAGCTGTTTAAAGAATATTTTCTGGTATTTTATGCTCACACCTAAGTATCAGCTGGGGAACGACCCCTGGTTTTGCATGGTAACAAACATTGTTCAATTCTCCCCTGTCTGGGTCACAATCGAGTTCCTCCACCACATTCTAACTCCCACTATACCTTTTCTGCTGATTCTGCTGCTCAATGTTATCACCGTCAGACACATTTTGGTGAGCAGCAGAGCCCGCAGGCGACTCCGGGCTCACAGCAAGGGGGCTGTTCAATCTGACACAGAAATGAGAAATCGAAAAAAATCCATCGTTTTACTGTGTGTGATTTCAGCCAATTTCATCCTGTTATGGTCAACGTTAATGGTATTTTCGATATGGAGACGGATGTGGTACATAATCGATAACCTTGCACATTTAGATTACTTTGTGCGGGAACTGGGCTTCATGCTGCAGCTCCTCAGTTGCTGCACAAACACCGCGATCTATGCCGTGACCCAGACTAAGTTCAGGCAGCAACTGAAGAATGTGCTGAAATATCCCTTTACCCAAATTCATCTGTCAATCAAATTAATTCATTAATCAATCAATCTGGAATTTTCTCATTTCATTTCAGTGTTTCAGCAATGAAGCACCTGTTGCTATGGTGTCAGACTGAGGGTATCGCTGTCTTGTCCAATCTTGTTCCACAGGGGATTGCAAGGAGATATTCCAATGTTTCTGTCAACTCAGGGGCAAGTGAGAAAAAACAATATCCCACTGACTGTATCAAATACTTTGTAAACAATAAAAATGTTCATTAAAAATTGCGAGCTGAAGAGTGAATGATATTGTTGCCTGACTTTTTGTTGAAGAACCTGATCTGGAGAGAAATAGACTTGGCCCCAAGTCAAAGTACACAGAGAAGAAAAGGAGACTGGTGCCTGATGTCAGGAGTGCGCTTAAAGTCACTCTGCCCTTGCTTTTGCCGGTGTCCCCAAATCCGACCTGGCCTTCGGCAGAATTCACATTTCTACCCCGTTTTGTTCCATCTCCACTCAACTGCAGCCGTCTCCCCATTCTCCATCTTTCGCTACCTCCATCATGTGCTTTCCTTTCTGCCCACTTAACCCTGTCTTTCAGTCCCTTCCCAGACAGATTGAGAAATGGTGTTGAGTGACAGAGAATGTGTGGGAGTATGGAGATAAAGGGAGAGAGTAGACACAGAGAGAATAGGAGGCGAAAGAAACTGGAAGGGAGAGTGAGAGGGGATTAGAGGCAGAGAGAGGGGGAGGGAGTGGAGAGTGGGAGACACAAAGACAGGGACAGTCAGAGAGAGTAAAAGAGAGAGAGAAGGAGAGAGTAGGAAGGTTGTAGCGAAAGTGAGAACGGAAAAGAAAAGAGAGAGGCAAGGAGAGTAGGGAAAGAGGGAGTGGGAGCGGAAGACAGAGAGTGAGAGGGGGTTAGAGAGAAAGCATGGAAGTTGAAAGAGAGGAAGAGTGCGGGATGAGGTCGAGAGAGTGGGAGGAGGGCAGAGAGAGAGATTGGGAGACGAGTAAAGAGACAGAGAGGGAGGGGTTGGGGTTGAACAGAAAGAGTGGGAAGCGGGAGAGAGGGTGCAGATATAGTTGGAGATAGAGAGAGCTGGAGGGTGTTCCGTCACAGCGTGAGAGAAGAGTTTGGAAAGTGTGACTGAGAGAGGGACAGAGAAAGAGAGAGACAGAGAGAGAGAAAAAAGAGTTTGCAGAAAGAGAGCAACAGAGAGAGTGGGAGGAGAATAGAGACAGAGAGAGGGAGAGCGAGAGGGAAGAGAGAAGGGGGTAGAGAGAGGAGGGAGTGAATGAGTAAGAGAGAGAAGAGGAGGGAGGAGGTAGAGCGAGGGAGGAGAAAAGAAACAGAGTAGGAGGGGAGAGAGGGAGAATTTTTGGGAGTTTTAGCAAAAGAGAGAATTTGCTGGGGTGGGAGAGTAGAAAGTGTTATAGAGGCAGAAATTGGAACCGCATAGCGAGACACGGTGGGAGGGTAGTTGAGAAAGAGAGTGAGCGTGTAGTAGAAAAAGAGAGAGTAGGATGCTGGTAGAGAGAGTGCAGTTAGTGAGAGAGGGATGAGGTGTAGAGAGGTGGGAAAGAGGTAGAGTGGGGAGAGAGGGAGGGGTAGGAGAGTGAGAGTGCGGAAAGTGAGGGAGTGAGTAGGTGTTAGAGGAAGAGAGGAAAAGATAGAGGCGAGGGGTACAGCGAGAGAGAGAGTGGGAACTGAGTGGAGAGTGTGGGAGGGGGCAAGCCATATAAAGAGTGGGAATAGAGAGAGGGAAGGGAGTAGAGAGAGAGTGGGTGGGTGGTAGAAAGAGAGAGAGAGAATAGGAAGGGATTAGAGACAGAGTGAAGGATCTTAAAAAGAGTGGGAGAGAGAAGGGGGGAGAGAGAAAGTGTAGGAGGAGGTAAAACGAGAGTCCGTGAGAGAGTGAGAGAGACGGGGAGGGATGTAGAGAGAATGATAGAGACAGCGAGTGAGTGGGGGAAGAGAGAGAGAGAAAACGAAGGGGTAGAGAAAGAGTGGGAGGAGTTTAGAGAGAGAGTGGCAGGAGAGTGGGAAGGTGTTAGAGAGAGAGAGATACCGAGAGAGACCGAGAGAGAGTCAAAGAGAGAATGAAGGGAAAGAAGGAAAGAAGGAGAGAAAGTGAGTAGAGACTGAGAGGGAGATACAAAGGGAGCGAGTAGAGAGGGAGGGAGAGAGGCTGTAGCGAGAGAGTTGGAGAATATATATGTATGTGTGTATATATATATATATATATATACACACACACACACATATATATAGAAAGAGAGAGAGAAGGACGTCAATTGAGACTGAGAGAGAATGGGAGGAGGGTAGAGAGTCAAAAAAGTGGAAGGGCCAGAGAGAGAGCGCGATGGAGGAGGGTATCAAGAGGGAGTGGGAAGAATTATGGGGGAGACAGACAGTGAGAGAAAAAGAAACAGAGAGCAAGGGAGAAGGAGATGTGTAGAGAGAGATTGGCAGAAAGTGGGATAGGGAAGAGATAGAGTTTGAGTGGGATCGAGAGAGTGGGAGGAGTATTACGAGAGAGAGGGAGGGATAGAGTGGGAGAGAGACAAAGACAAAGAGTGTGACGCGGATTGAGAGACTGAAACAGTGCAGAGAAAGGTAGAGAAAGTAGGAAGGGGGTACAGAGAGGACGATTGGGAAGATTTTAGAGAGACATTGTGGGAGTCCGGTAGAGAGAGAGAGAGACAGAGAGAGAGATGGAGACGGGAGAGGGAGAGGGGGAGACAGGTAGAGAAAGAGAATAGGAGGAGGGGAGAGATTGAGAAGGACAGAGTGTGGAAGGGTGTTAAGACAGTGTGGTAGCGGGAAGAGAGAGAGTGGGAGGGATGTAGCGAGAGTCGGAATTGTGTAGAGAGAGAGTGCAAGTGGTGGAGAGAGAGCGTGGGAGGGCAGGGAGAGAGTATATGCAGTTGGTGAAGAGAGAGTGACAGTGGGGTGGTTTTGAGAGAGAGATTCAGAGGGAAGAGAGAGAGTTACTGACAGAGGGATAGACAGAGTGAGACAGACAGACAGATAGCGAGAGAGATTGTGAGTAGGTTGCAGAGAGAGGGAGACAGAAAGAGAAAGAGTGGGAAAGATGTCGAGATAATGGAAGAGTTTGAAGTGTTTAGAGAAAGAGGGAGAGGGTTAGAGAGAGGGGGACGTGGGAGAGAGAGAGAGTTTGTAGGTGGGGTGGAGAATGAGAGTGAATGGGAGAGTTTAGAGAGGGAGAGATTGGGAGGAGGGTGGAGAGACAGTGACTGACAGAGAGAAATGGAGAGAGAGAAACAGACAGACAGATCGCGACCGGGAGTGTAACTCATTTGCAGAGAGAGAAATAGAGAGTGGGCAGGAATATCAAGATTGAGTGCGGGAGTGGGAGGGCGCTAGAGAGAAAGTAGGAAGGCGTGTCTCAACAGACAGTGGAGAAGGTGTAGAGAGACAGTCTGAGGGTGTAGCTAGAGAGTGGGAAGGAGTAGAGAGTGAGAAAGATAAAGACAGAGAGAGAGACAGCAAAAGAGAGTGGGAGGAAGGTAGAGACAGAGAATGAGACAAGGAATTCGAGATATCCGGACGGAGAAGGAGACATTGCGGACGTTAGGGGAAGACAGAGAGTGGGACATGGTTAGAGAGAGATTCGGAGGAGGTTAAGAGAACACGGAAGGGGGAAAGAGAGAGACAGTGTGGGAGTGGGGTCGAGACAGAGAGGGGTGGGGCAGAGAGAGAGACTGGGAGGAGTAAAGAGAGAGGGAGAATGCGATGGCTTTGAGAGAAGGAGACAGAAGCGGTAGAGTTAGGGTATGGATGGGGGGGAGACAAAGAGAGCAGGAGGGTTTAGAGAGAGAGAGACTGGGAAGAGGTTAGATAAAGAATGACTAACAGAGAGACAGACAGAGCGAAAGAGAGAGTGGAAGACGTTTGCAGAGACAGACACAGAGAGAGAGAGTGGGAGGGAGAGTTTGAGGTGTAGATAGAAAGACATAGAGAGAGAGGGAAGGAAGTAGAGAAAATACGGGAGTGGGAACGGCGTAGGGAGAGGTAGGGAGTGATGGTTAGTGGAGGTGAAAGTTAATGGTGGAGGTCGAGAGTTAATGGAGTGCAGACGGAGAGGTGCTCGAGAGAGAGCAAAGGATGGTAGAGTGAAAGAGTGAGCGACGAGGAGGGAGAGGGATGGGATAGAGACAGTGACGAAAGGGGTAGAGGGAGTGAGATGTTCAGGGAGTGAGAGAGTTGAAGGGATTAGAGAGAGTGAAGGAGAGTGTGGGAATGCTTTAGATTAAGAGAACGTGGGAGTAGTTAAGAGCGAGAGAGACAGAGAGTGAATGGGGGTAGAGAGAGATTGAGGATTGGGAAGAAAGGGCGAGGTGTATTATACTTATAGAGGAAGTGAGGGAGGGAGCGGTGTCGAGAGAGAAAGGGGAAGCAGGAAGACACAGCGAGAGATTAGGAGAAGTGCACAAATAGAGATATAGAAATAGTGGTGAGGGTAGTGAGAGTGGTGGGGGTAGAGAAAGAGTCGAAGTGGTATAAAGAGAAAGTGGGAAAGGGGCAGGGAGAGTGAGAAGGGTTTAGAGAGAGAGTCGGAGAGAGATAGAGAGACAGAGATGGAGATGGGAGAGTTAGAGTAGTTGAGGATGGATAGACAGAGTGTGAGAGTGTTGAGAGAGCGAGTGGGAGGAGGGAAGTCAGAGAGTGGCAGAGGTGTAGAGATAGAGGGATTGTGGGTGGGGGTGGAGTGAGAGGATGCTAGAGGTCAGAGAGGAAGAGAGTGAGAGGAAAGCAGAGCGGGACTGACAGAGAGAAAGATAGAGAGACACAGATAGCAAGGGTGGTTGGAAGGGGTTTGCAGAGAAGAGAGAACAGAGAAACAGTCGGAGCGAGTAGAGAGACAGCGATATAGAGCGAGAGAGTGTGCTTGGGGTGGAGAGAGAAAGAGAGTGAGAGTGACCGTGGGAGTGGGACAGAGAGAAAGAGTGAGAAGGGGATAGATAGTGAGAGTGGATAGGATTTAGAGAAAGTGGGAGCGAGTAGAGACAGAGTGGGCAGGTGTATTGAGAGACAGAGAGTGGGAGAGAGTAAAGAGAGAGGGAGACGGCAGAGAGAGAGACAGAAAGAAAGGGTGAGGAAAGAGAAAGGAAGATTGTGAGGGATTTAGAGGCAGAGAGAGCAGGAGCATCGAGACAGAGAGACAAAGACTGATAGAGACAGGGAAAGTGCAAGAGAGAGTGAGAGAGTGGTAGCGAGAGAGAGAGAGAGAGAGAGAGAGAGAGAGTGACGTGGAAAGAGAGTGAGAATGGAGGGAAAGAGAGAGAGTAGGAGGGGATTAGAGAGGGAAGGAATGGGAGGGGTTGAGATACAGACTGAAAGGGCGTTTGAGAGAGCATGAAGGGGAAAGAGGGAGAGAATGAGCGGGTAGGTTAGGGAGAAAGTGGGAGTGGGGCAAAGAGAGAGACTGCGAGAAGAGTAAACGCAGAGAGACGGAGAGTAGGATGGAGTTAAAGGCAAAGAGAGAAAATCGGGAGAGAGAGGGGCCGTGGATAGGGTTGGAGACAGGGAGAGTTGGAGTGTGTTGAGGGAGACAGTGAAATTAGGGTCGAAAAAGAGCGACTGACAGAGACAGAGAGAGGAAGTCGTTTTCAGATAGAGAGAGACAGAGAGTGGAAAGACAGATCAAGGGAGAGAGTGGTTGAGGTTTAGCGAGAACGACAGGGAGAGAAAGAGGGAGAACAGTAGAGACAGAGACAGGGAGAGCGACAGGGGCGTGAAGAAACAGAGTGGGAAAGGAGACAGAGAGTGGGGAGCGATGGTTGGGTAGAGAGAAATTGGGAGAGAGGGTGTAGAGAGATTAAGTGGGATACAGGAAGTAGAGAGTGAGAGGGAATGGAGTAGAGAGACAGAGGAAGAGGTGAGAGACGGAGAATTTGGAGGTGTGGAGAGAGAGATGTGGTGGGCAGAGAGTGGAAGGGAAGTTTAGAGGGAGAGACTGGGATCGTGTAGAGAAAGACAGTGGGAGGGGGTGGAGCGAGAGTGAGCAGGGAGTAGAGACGGAGAGAGGAGGAGGATGGAGAGAGAATGCAGATTAGAAAGACAGGGAAAATGTGAAGAGAGAGTTGCGGAAAGAGGGAGAGTGGTGGGGCTAACAGGTAGAGAGTGGGCAAAGAGTGAGAGTGACAAGGAGATAGAGAAAGTGGGAGAGCTCAGAGAGAGTGGGAGTGGGTTAATGACAGAGATAGTTGGGGCTTAGAAAGAGTGGGAGAGAGAGAGTGGGAGGAGGTCGACATAAAGAGTGGGACGGTAAAGAGAGAGTCAGAGAGAGAGAGCGAGATAGACTGGGGGAGTAGAGAGAAGGAGATAGCGTGTACAGGGTGCACAGTATATTGAGGGAGGGAGAGAGAGAGACAGCAAGAAAGGGTGGGATCAGAGAGGATGAAGGGGTAGAGAAAGAGAGTGAGTTGGTGGGGTAGGCAGAATGTTGGAAGGTGTTCGGGAGAGACACAGAGAGAGAGAGAGCGAGAGACACTGGGGTGAGGTGAGAGAGAGTGAGTGGAGAGAAAGAGATGGAGCAAGTAGACCGAGAGGGAGAGAGACCGTGGGAGGCTGCAGCGAGTGAGAGGGTTTAGAGAGAGGGAGGCTGGGAGGGAAGTAGGGAGAAAGAGAGTGGGGGGATAGAGACAGTGAGTAGGAGAAGTTAGAGAGTTACAGAAAGAGACAGTGAGATAGAGTGGGAGGGGTGTAAGAAGAGAGACAGACAGTGTGATAGGATAAAGATAGAGTGAGAGCGGGGTAGGGAGACCGATAGGAAGACGGTCAAGAGACAAAGGGAGGGTGATAGAGACAGACAAAGTGAGAGAGTGGGACGTGGAATGAAGGAATGAGAAAGGCGGGGGAGAGAAAGAGCGAGTATAATGGGGGTATAGAGATAAGAATGAATTGGGAGGGTGTTCCAGATAGAGTGTGGTAATCAAGTAGAACTGGAGAGTGCGAGGTAGGAGAAAGACAGTGGAGAAGGGCATAGACAGAGAATGCGAGGAGCGTTCAGAGAGAGGGACAGAGGGAGAGAGGAATACTGTTAGACAGAGTGGTGGAGGAAGAGACAGAGAGTGGGTGGGAGGTCGAGAGAGAGCAGGAGTTGGGTCGAGGGAGAGAGTGAAAGTGGTGTAGAGAGAGAATGGATGGGGGTTAGGGAGAGAAAGAGAGTGGCTGGGCCGTGGACTGAGGGAGGGAGAGTGAGAGACTTTGAGGGAAAGTCGGAGGGCGATAGAGAGAGTGACTGATATAGACAGACAGAGCGAGACAGGCAGACAGAGAGAGAGAGAGAGAGAGAGAGAGAGAGAGAGTAGAAGCTGTTTGCAGAGAGCGAGACAGAAAGAGAAAGAATGGGAGAGAGCAGCGAGAGATACAGAAATACAAATTGAGAGAGATACTGGTATAGATAGAACGAGAATAAGATTGGGAATTGAGAGAGTGGGAAGGGGTGTAGAGAAAGAGGGTTGAGGGTGTGCTGACAGAGAGTTGGAGGGTGCAGAGAGAGAAAGTGGGAAATAGTATAAAGAGAAAGTGGGAGGGTTTACGGCAGAGGCGGTCTTGCATAAAAACAGACAGAGAGAGACAGAGTGGGAGGGTTTAGAGAGCGAGACACAAAGAGAGAGAGAAAGAGAGTGTGGGATGGAGGTAGCGACATTGCGACAGAGAGAGAGAAAGAGAGTGGGACTTGCATGGAGAGAGAGAGAAGGGGAGGTGAAGAGAGAAGAGCATAGGAGGGGTATGGTGAGATTTAGTGGGAGTGCGTTAGAGAGAGTAGGAGGAATGAGAGAGCATGAATGGGTAAAGGGAAATTGAGAGTGGCAGCGGGGAGAGAGTTGTGGAATGGGATGGGGTTAGAGAGAGAGGGAGACGGAGGTAGGAGAGAGAGAATGTGTCGATGGAGTTCAGAGACAGGGAGTCGGTGGAGGGCAGAGAAAAAGTGACTGACAGAGAGACAGACAGTGCGAAAGTGATCAGAGTGGATGGGGTCTGCAAAGAGCGACACGTAGAGGGAGTGGGAAGGAGTAGAGAGAGTGAGTAGTTGAGGGTATTGCAGAGACAGAGTGGGTGTGGAGACAAAATGTGGGGAAGACAGGGAAGTTGAAAGAGAGATACTGGGGAGACATTAGGAAGAGCAAGTGGGAGGGGAGTAAGTGACAGTGTGGGAGGGAAAAGAGAGTGCGAAGTTGAGATAGAGAAAACGTTGTCGATGGTGACTGTCAGAGCGGGTATCGAGGAAGAAAGATGGATGGGGTAGACAGAGAGAGTGGGGGTCGACTGCGTGTGCGAGGGAAGATGTTGGAGAGAGAGTGTGGGAGAGGGTAGAGATAAAGAGACAGAATGAGAGGGAGAGAGCCTGGGAGGGGTATAGAGAAAGGCAGAGTGAGAGATTACATGTGGGAGGGAACACAAAGACAGTGAGTGTGAAGGGGAGAAAGAAGTGAGGGTGGTAGAGAGAGAGTGAGAGGGGTGAGAGAGAGTGTAGGAGCGGGCTCGCGATAGAGAGTGTGAGGGCCAGAGAGAGAGGGGTGAGACCTTGTCTGTCCAATGTAGATCAGCAGCAATCAGTGATGAGGTCTGGCGTTCCCAATATCGGCCAGCAGTAGTCAGCGTTGATGCCTCCTGTTCCTGATGTAGCTCAGCAGCATTCAGCAGTCAGCATTGAGACCCGGTGTGCCCGATGTAGTTCAGCTTCGACCAGCAGTGGTGATGCCTGGTGTCCCCAATGTAGGCCAGCTGTAGCAATGAGCACTGAGGCCTGGTGTGCTTAATGTAGGTGAGCAAAGCATTCGGCGGTGGGCTCTGGTTTGAGTGATGCACCTGAGCAGCAACAGTCAGCAGCCAGAACTGGTGTGCCCGATGAAGGTCAGGAGCAGCAGGGATGACTGGTGCGCCCAATGTAGGTCAGGAGCAGCAGTCAGCGTTTAGGCCCAGTGTGACCGATTTTGGTCATCATCAGCAGCAAACAGTGCTATGGTCTGGTGGGCCTGCTGTAAGTCCGCAGCAGCAGTCAGCGATGAGAACTGGTGTGCCAGAAATAGCTGTGCAACTGCAGTCAGCAGTGAGACCTTCCTGTGCCCAGCCTCGGTCAGCAGCACTCAGTAGTGAGGGCTGCTTTGCCTGATGTTGTTCAGCAGGAATCAGGGTCAAGGCCTGGTTTTCGATATGTAGGTCAGCAACAGTCAGAGGTGGGGTCTCGTATGTCTAATGTCGATCAACAGCACCAGTCAGCATTGAGACCTGTTGTGCCTGATGAAGGTCAGCATCAGTCAGCGATGATGCCTGGTGTGCCCGATGTAAGTCAGCAGCAGCAGTCAGCACTGAGGCCTGGCATCCGTATGTAGTTCAGTAGCGATTGCAGTGGCGATTCCTAGTGAGCCCAATGTAGGTCAACTGCAGCAAATAACACGGAGGCCTGGTGTGCACAATGAAGTTCAGCAGCAGCCGTCAGTTTTGAGACCTGGTGTGCCCAACGAATGTCAGCAGAAGCAGTCAATAATGAGGCCTGGTGTGTCCAATGTACGTAAGCAGCAGTCAGCTGCGAAGTCTGGTGTGTCTGACGTAACACAGCAGCAGCAGTGAGCAGCCAGAACTGATATGCCCGATGTAGGTCAGAAGAAAGAGTGATGATTGGTGTGCCCAATGTAGGTCAGTAGGAGCTGCCACCAGTGAAGCCTGCCATTACTGATGTAGGTCATCAGCTCTCAGTGCTAAGGACAGGTGCGCCCAATGTTGGTTTGGAGCAGATGTCAACCCTAAGGCCTGGTGTTTCTGATGTAAGTCCTCAGTGATGAATGGTGTGCCGAAACAGGTGTGCAGCAGCATTCAGTGGCAAGGCCAGGTGTTCACCATGTCGTCAGCAGAAGTCTGTGGTGAGACCTCTTATGGCTGATGTAACTTAGCAGCAGCAGTCAGCGGTGAGGCATGTCATGCCCAATGGACGTCCGAAGCAGCAGGTAGCGGTGAGGCCTAGTGTGACCAATGTAGGTCAACAGCCGCAGTCAGCTTTGGGGCCAGATATGCCCGAAGTCTGTCAGCAGCAGCTGACAGTGGTGAGACCTGGCGTGTCTGATATAAATCAGCAGCAGCAGTCAGTGGTGAGGTCTAGTGTGTCCGATGTACATCAGCAGCAGCAGTCAGTGGTGAGGCCTGGTCTGCCCGATGCAGGTCAGCGTAGCAGTCAACGGCGAAAACAGTATGCCTAATAGTCAGCAGCAGCAGTCTGCGGTGAAAATAGCTTGTGGAAGACAGGCGCGTCTTTGCCACGTGAGGGAAAGGACGGTCAGGGCGAGCCCTCTTACGGAAATCCCAGTTTGGAGACCCAATCAGTCCATGGCTTAAAGAAGGTCTGTAATTGTGTACTTTTTATAACTCTACTTTTTTTTGCAATCTTTTACTGATAAAACTGCAGCGCGTATTTTGGTTTCACTGAGTTTTTTTATGATTCACCTTATGTAAATAAGATTTCTTTCCTGGGTATATTGCCCCAATGGTGCCGCTGTCGGGGGTGCATCTCTCACCTCCCCCTGTATTTGGAAGCTATATCTGAGAACACGTGTCAATAAATGCAAAAACGATTTTCTGCCTTCAGCGCAGCTTCCCACTACCCACCCCCTTTAATCACACCCATCGAGGGTGGTGCTGGACCTTGAGGTCGAGCTCCGTTCTCCTGTCCAGCGATTGTTGTTGGCCGTGCAACGTCATCAATTACAAGTGTGGTGCCAGAAAATCACAGCCCTTCAGTCAGCATCTGAGGAGCAGAAGAGTCGACGTTGCAGTCATCACATTTCACATGAAGGGCTTATGCTCGAAACATAGATTCTACTTCTCCTCGGATGCTGCCTGACCTGCTGTGCTTTTCCAGCATCACGCCCTCGAATCTCATCTCCACCCTTGCAGTTGCCTCTGCCTCCCGAAATCATCGGTCTGGCGGGGACGGTGTCGCAGCATGTGCACAGTTAATGTGGATTGTGAGTATGCGTGTCACAAGTGAAGCTATAATGAAAAGTTATCGTCTCCCCTCCCCAGGCAGTGAGTGAAGGTTAAAGGGAAGGTTGCGCCAAAAGCTATATTCTGCTTTGAAGTTTCATGGTTGATCAGTGCGGGAATCCAACCCCAAACATGGGGTTTCTGGAGCCGCAGTTTAAGCAACAGAGTGCAGTGGCCACTATTCTTGATTTAGTTTTTTTTTATTTGTCGATTCACTATTTGTTTATCTGTCTGTTATGTTAATGGGGCTGAAAAGACAAGTTAGTCAGTTCAAGCATTGCTCTTTTCTCTGAGGTGTACGTGCTGTTGGGAAGCCCTTTTGTGTGTATCAGTGACTGAGATTGATAAGAAAGTGTCCCCCGTGAGCATCTCTGTCTTTGAGCTGGAGGTCAATATGAAGGAGGGTGAGAGAATGGAGATGGGAGTGGACGGAGAGAACTGAGAAGGATGACGGGTGGGGCTTGGTGGGTTCATTCATTACGCATTACTCCAATATGAAACTCACAACACGGTTTCTCTCATTCTTCCTTCCACACAATTCCTCATTCCAGCACTCGCTTCCACAAACTCCTCCAATGTCAGCAAATTCCCGATGATGCTTTCGTATTTCCGCTTGATAATGTTGCTTTCTGCAAATCATTTAACAGTTTGAGATGGAAGTGGAATGATTGAATGAGTGTCGCGCGACAAGAGGCTTCCAGAAACACTCTTTCACTCCTCAAAATGCTGCAGTCCATGTGGTGAAACTGCTCCAATGTTGCTGCTCGGTAAGAAGTTAGACAGTTTTCATCCAGTATTCATAAGGAAATGCTGATACCTGTGTCCGTTCCAATCATTCTGTTTTTATATCACAACATCTATTAGTAGAAACACAGAAAATAGGATCAACAGAAGGTTGTTCTGATGCACGATCCTGCTCTACTATTCAGTATGATCATGGCTGATCCTTCTCTCCAGCCTGCTGCCATTTTCGAGTTGTACCGTTTGGTCTCTTTAACCATCAGCACAATTTCTATCTTCTTCTTGGAAACATTCCATATTTTTGGCTTAACTGCTTTCTCAGGCGGTAAATTCTGTAGAGTCACCGATCTCGTCAGCTCATTCCGAGATGACACACGCACATATGCTTAAACTGTGACCAGCCCCCTCCACTGTTCTGAACTCCATGAAGATTGACAGCATCCTTCCAACATTGTCTTGTTAGACGTACGACAATTCAATTCGCTTTTTTACGACATTCTACTTCAATCTTATAAACTCCAATAAATTTCATCGTAACCAGTCCATCCTGACATGAAGCAATTTGCGAAATATTTGCTGTGCTGCCTTCACGGGCGGAACATCTTTCATCAGATAAATATTCCAAAACTGCACACAACACTCCCGCGATGGTGTCACCGTTAAATTGTAAGTTTACTCTTGTACTCAAATCCTCTCGCCACAATTGTCTACATAACATTTGCCTTCCTCACCTCCTGCAGCATTTGCATGCTTACTTTCAGAGAATTGTGTACAAGAGCATCAGCTCTGGATTCTCAGTTTCTCAACTTCCATACCTCTATGCCGACTGTGTCCAATCTGTCACTGTTTTCCAATGTTCGGCTACCTGGTCTATTTTTATATGTTTTCTCCCTATCTCCTTTTTGAAATATTGGGGTCACATTGGTTACCACTCGCCAAGCCATAGAAATTGTTCCGGAATCGATATAATCTTGAAAGGTGATGATAAAATTACTCGATCTGGATTCAAGACAGTAGCTTCAGAATGCATCCACTTTATCTCGGGTAACTTTAAGTACTCTTGGGTATAGATTAACAGGTGCTGTGCTTGGTTGACTTTTAATCCCATTAATTTCTCTGCGAATACCGATATCCTTCAATTCATTACTCTTGTTTCCCGAGGCTTTTTAGGGATGGTCAAATTTTGTGAGTGCTCAGCCGAACAAATTCTGCTCAATTCTGCAACGAACTCTGTCATCTGGAAAGTATTGGAGCCTGTTATTCAAGTTAGAATGACAGAACATTTTGAAACACATTACAGAATCAAAAAGAGTCAGCATGGCTGACACTTTTTTGACTAGAATCTCTACAGTATGGAAGCAATCCATTCGGCCCAACAAGCCTACACTGTCCCTCCAAAGTGTAACCCGCCCAGATCCATTCACCTACCATCTAATTGCCATTGACGTACGCACCTGGCAATGCAGGCAATTCAGAATGACTAACCTGCACATCGTTTGGATTGTGGGAGGAAACCAGAGCACGAAGAGAAAACTACCGCCGAGTCAGGAAGAATGCACAAACTCCACACAGACAGTCACACCAGGCAAAAATTGAAATCGAGTCGCTCAAGCTACAATAGAGTAGTATTGAGCACTGAGCCACCATGCCACCCCAAATTGTTCAAATATTTTCATGACCTAACAAGCAAGATAGATAACGTGGAACCCAATAGATCAAATACTTTTGGGTTCCAAATGGTGTTCATTACGGTGTTTAAAATTATACCACTTTAGATAAGAACCATGAACCAACAGTGTTTGTGCTATAAATCTGTCAAGTTTATTGACCAAGGATTAGTATATGAATTTACGGCAGAGAGTAGAGATCAAGAGGCCATTTTCAAGATGGCAAATTGTAACTTATGGAGTCCCAGAGTCATCAGTACTTGGGCCATAATTACTGTTTTGATACACTGATCCCGCGGATGATGGAAATGAATGTACTGTCATTTGGAGGAGATGCAAAATAGATGTCAAAACAAACTTGCAGACTGATAGCAACAGGGTAAGTGATCAAAATTAACCGAAATATATTGTGTGGAAAAAAACTATTGAGATTTATGCACTTTGGCAAGAAGGCTAGGAATGCTGAATATTATTTAACTGGGAAAACCACTGCAGCACACCGAGAATTATGGGTCATTGCCCTTGTCAGATGAACGCTGGCATCCAGGTTCAACAGGTAGTAAGAAAAAGAAATGGTATGTTGGCATTCATTTAAAGAGGATGGGGATGTCTTATCAAAACAACACATGACACGAGTCAGACACAAATAGAATTCTAAACAGTGTTTGTCACACTATTTCAGGAAAGGCAGAGAGAGAATTTTAACCTCAGTGATATGGGGCGAGGGAGATTTTCTCGGGAAATAACACTGAGCCGAGTGATCATGTACTTTTTGGAGTTTAGAAGAATGAGCGATGACCTTACTGAAATAGATTAGATTAGGATGGGCTTAATGGGAAGATTCAGAATAACTGATTCAACTTGTTAGAGAGTAGATGACCAAAAGACATAATCTCAGAGATAGTAATCAAAAATTTATGACTTATGTAGAAAGATTCCTTCTCGTGTACTGCCATGTACTGAATCCGCGGATTTTTTGTTAATGAAGACCACTGTCGAGATTGGTTGTTCAGAGTAACCAAGGCTGATATAAAGAGATTTTAATCAATAAGGGAATCAGGAGTTAGGGGATAACACAAGAAAGTGAATCTGAGGATTTTCTGATCAGCCCTGATATCATTCAATGGTGAGAGCAGACGCGATGGCTTGTATTGCCGCCGTCTGCATCTTCATTTTATCGTCTTTGTCTGTCTTGGGGGGTTCTCACTTGTTTTTTTTTCTTTCAACTAATTTCACAGGACATTAGAAGCAGAAGATTTGCAGTGTGGAGACTTGAAACCAAACATTACTCGAGAATCTGACAGAGTCACTCAGTCGATTAGTGTCTGAATATCATTGGATTTTGAAAATGAATGGAAGAAAAGTACCATTCGCAATGGGGAGAAACATTACACGCGTTGAATGTGCGGACAATGCTTCAACAGATCATCTGCTATATCAGAACATAAATGCAAGGATACTGGGGAGAGGACATTCATCTGTTCTGAGTGTGGGAAATGATTTTCTCCGTCCACCACGCTGCTTAATTGCCAGAAAGTTCTCTCAGATGATAGAGCTTTAAAATAACTAGAATGTATGATGTGCCTATCTGTGAAAATCATGTGACCTTCGCAATAACCAGCGGACTCACACGGGGGAGAAACCGTTCACTTGCTCCCAATGTGGAAGGGATTATTTTCGGAAATCGATCCTGCTCAAACACCATTGAATTCATGCAGTGGACCGACATTTTAAATTAAGTACTATAAACGTTCTTAGACCCTGACATCGCATCAACGTGTTCATATTCATTAGAGACTGTTCAGTTGCTCTCACCTTGGGAGTGGGCTAGTGTGTGGTCATCCCAAATCACTAACCATGAGCTCTCACACTGGGGAAAGAGCGTAGGCCCGCACTAAGGGTGCGAAGCCATTCACTCAGAAATCCAAACTGCTGAAGCAGCAACAGATTAACACAGAGGAGAGACATTTTCAATGTCCAGAATATTGGAAGTGCCATCTGTGTGAATCTGTTTATGCATCAATGTGTTCACATTGATCAGATACTGTACGGATGCTCTCACTGCGGGGCTGTTTTTTAGTGGTAAACCCAACTCACTGTGCACCAGTGATCTCACACTGGGGAAAGACCACACTTCTGCACTGAGTGTGCCAATGAATTTACTGTCAAATCGCACCTCCTGAAACGCCAGCAGGACTGATGGCAGATATTGTTTTTTAATCTGAACATCTCCCTGCTTCATGTTACCCTAACTCTCCGCCAGAAGGTCAGGTTTCAAGTCCCACCTCCTGTGTAGCTGTGTCAAAAAGGTGAATTGTTTTTGATTGATGACAAAATGATGTTCATTATTGTGTGTTTTTTTTCTGAAGGTAGTGAACTCCAGTGCTGTGAAAGGGATTACCGTTCTACATGACAGTCAAATAAATCCACTTTGTGTTAAAAAGCATTGTATTAAGCCTATTTAAACCTGTCATCTCTAAGATTTGGAAATCTATACTGAATCCCTCGTCCAGTAAAGTAATTGACACTACTTTTGTAAATGTTTGTAAGGTTCAGATATGGATATATTTGAACAATAAAATAATTAAGTGTTCCGGCGAGAGGTCGGTTAAGTGGGGCTGAAGCAACTACAAGATCAGCCATGATCTTATTGCATGAGGAGCCAGGCTTGAGCGGCCGGATATTCTACTTCTGCTCCTAGTTCTTTTGTTTTAAGAGCTCTTTGAATGGTCTCCCTCTGACAGAGGGAGTTCAAAGTTGCTGTTAATTGCATCCAGTACACAGTGTAATTTCATATAATCGTAGCATCATAACAATGTGAAAACAGGCCATTAGCCACTACAGGTTCACACTAAACCTCCATTCTGTATCGCACATTGCATTACGGTAGCTCAGTAGCTAGCACAAATGTGTCACATCTTCAAGGACCTAGCTTCGATTCCAGCCTTGGGCTTCTGCCAGTGTGAAGTTTGCATATTCGCCCTGTCTCAGCTTGGGTTTCTTCCCACAAGGTGAAGATGAGCAAGTCGGATGATTTTTTTCCACGCTAAGTTGCCCGTAGTTTTCAAGGATATGTAGGTTACGTGCATTAGTTACGAGTAAATGTATGACAGAAAAAATGGGTCTCAGTGAATTCCTGGTGGGAGGGTCCGTTTTTGATTGTTGGACAAAAGGGACTATTTTCGCACTGTGGGGAGTCTAATTCTGCTCAGACCCATTCCTCTACTATTTTTCTTGACATTTCCCTGAACTAATCCATCTAACTTTCTCAACCTTGAAAGCTATGGACAAGTTAGTATGACCAATTCACCTAAGCTGCCACCTTTTGATTGTGGAAGGAAACCGAAGCACCCAGAAGAAACCCACACAGGTACGAACATATTTTCAGCATTTCATTAAATCCATGACTCTGCCTGTCATCTGGTTCTATCTCCTGCCACCTCAGACATGAACACTCCTTTACCATATAAGTGAGGCAAAGCAGAGGCAGAAGGACTCTGAGCTCTGTTCGTTCAGCAGAATCCAAGGCTTTGGCCAAAGCAGCCACAGCTCATTCAGGAGTTTACCTCACACCCCCTCTGTGTTCATCTGAAATCAGAGTGGACCGTTTCACTTTTTCAATTATTTTGCTATTATTTTGTCGCAGTTAATTCCCAAGTCAAATCATCAGTTACATGACAGGGTTCGTTACCTTGTGTAATACAATCTGCTTCACTTTACAACAACACTTTCTTCCCGATCATTACTGTTCTTTTGCAATTGACATACTACCTGCCATAACTACCATTTTTCAGCTGTTGAGCACAAAAATGTGAACGAGAAGACCAAAGTTTTCTCGACTGTTCCAAATTCAAATGTTCCCTTCTGAACATCTTCAGGAATCTCAATCTCTTTTTTACTCTTCCACCAGTTTCAGTACATTTCGCTCCTGATGCTCCATCAAATTGTGTGGAGGTTCTATTCGAACACAACACAAAGTATAACCACCAGATTCATTTCACAGAATAATAGCAAATTCAGAACTGAAAGAAACCATTTGGATCATCACGCCTGGACCAATTCAAAACTCTGTCGCCATTCTGTTGCCTTTACCACATATTTCTAAACATAATTTCCATCCAAGTAATCATCAAAAGGTCCCCAACAATGCGTACATATATATATATATGCACACACACACATACACACACACACACCTCCACACGTTTCTGCTCTTGCACCATCGAAAATTGTGCTCCCGTTCATTGCATCTTTTAGTGTTGTTGTGACGGAAGTGCATTACCAGACACTTCTCTGCATCAACCCTGATCTGCCTACACTTCAAACTCAGGAATGAGTTTTACTACGTTTTAAGAAGTGAGTGGCACAGGTCTGCCAAAACCCAAAAGTAAATTGAGTTGAATGAATTTTATGATTCCTGGAGATAAACTGTCAAATTTTAACACTACATGAACGTTACCTTAACGTCCTTCAGGGAAGGAAATACATCAGCTGTTCTGGTTTGACCGCAGATCTGGGCCTGGATCAGTGGAGAGAGAGTTAATGTGGTTGCCGTGGTTCAACAAGAGGTATTTTTGAAACAAGATTCTGAAGCAACTATAACCGTTTTAGCAGCAAGCACATGTTAGTAACTGCAACACCAAATTCTCATTCAGGTCACAGACTGTGCTGGCCTGTTTGACATTCAGTTCTGAATGAACAGAAATTTCCTTCATTTTACTGCAGAACATTTCAAAGCCTGAAATCATTGTCTTTTGTGTCAGCTACAAACGGCACTCTGAAGCTGCTTATTTAATCTGAGACGGAACTACGCAGTGCACAATCGTACAAAAGGTGAGAGTTGTGCATACTTTTGAAACTTTGGACAAGACCAATCAGAAACATTATTCACAATAGCTATAAACTTAGATAACAAATAGAGGACACAATTTACATTCAGGCACAAGCTGTCCTCGGCTAATCGTTATTGTAAATGAAGGATTCACACCATTCTCTCCTCCTGTGATGTAGTTCACGGAGGCCACATCAAGCAGCCTGTTGAATATTTCACCTCTTCTCCATTGCTTGACCCTGTATTTGAAGATGGCGTTTATTCAATCTCCTGAGCTTCTGCTGAGGGCTTTCATGTGTCCAAACAGAGCCACAGGTCTTTGGACAAATGTGGCGAGACAGTGCAGGGGTTAAGAGGGCAGGACATAAAATTGAGTCACCAGAGTCGAAATGGTTAACTCTGTTTTTCTTCAGTGATGATTGCAAAACTACAGAGTTCCTTTAATAAGTTTTGCTTTTCTTGCGGAATGTTTTGCCTATTCCTTCCTTCTTTGTCACAGCTTTGCCCAATTAGCTGAATTGACAAGTTATGATTCTCCACCTACGAAAACAGTAGACGCTTGTAGCCCGAATAAGGAATTACGTCCTTTACCCCTGGGGCACCCCGCTGGCAGACGAGGCCACGCTGTCTTTTCGATGCTTAGTCAGACTGCCTGAGGATTCGCTGATTAATCTCAGTTACCAGCACCGTACACTTACTGTTTTTGGATCCGAGGAGCGATCATCCCACCATCACCATTACTCTTTCCGCGCATGTTCCATATCCTCTTCCACATTGCGCCTGGGCATTGCTTTCCCGTTTTGTAGATATGAGACATCACCACCGTTGCCAACATTATGTAGCTTATCGTCACTGAAAGGTCGAATTGGCTTGTATTAGTTAATTTTAACGTAACTGCACCCTGGCAGTAATAACATCGAATTAGAAAACACACATCGGATCAATGTTAACTGTTGCCTCTGTTCACTTGTTACCCAATAATATGAAATGACAGATCATCTGTGTCAGCACCATTTGTGTCATCTTCTACCTTCGGACCACCCAAGCACGCTTAATCAACGTGGTTTTCACCACTTTCCCTATTTCGCCTCCCCCCCCCAACTTGTCCCTGTCTCAAATTTCCAACTTGGCACTGCTCTCTTGAACGAATCAACTTGTCCAACTTCCTTCCCATCTAACTGCTGCACTCTCCTCTCAGACCTGTCACTTTCACCCTCAGCTTGCTGCATCTATCGCAATCACAACAGCCTTCCCACAGCCCCACTCCCCTCCTCTGTATCTGACAGCCTCTTTGACACAAAAGCCTAATTCCTTGTGAAGATCTTATGTCCGAAACGTCGAATCTACTGCTCCTCTGATATTGCGTCATCAACTGTGCTTTTCCACCACCATATTCTTAGACCCAGCAACTGTGTTTAGACAGATTGCTGGATGTACAACAGAAAAGAGTCATGTTTCGGGGATGTCAGTTTTGGACTGGTGTGTAAAAAGTTAAAAATCACACACCACCCGTTTATTGAACACCAAGTTTATTTGGAAGCATGAGCTTTCAAAGGGCTGCTCATTCATCATGTGATTGTGGAGAAGATTATAAGACACAGAATTTATTACAGAAGTTTACAATGCGATGCAGCAAAACTTATATTTCGAAAAACACCTGGATTATTTCACGAATATGCAAATCACAAAACTACATTCGCAAATATTGCTATGAAGTCTCTGTCATACAATCCTTTTCTCTACAGTCACTTGATGAAGGAGAAGCGCTCCGAAAGCTGGTGCTTCCAAATAAACCTGTTGTTCTCTCACCTGGTGTTTTGTGATTTTTAACTTTGTACACCCCAGTTCAACACTGCTATCTCCAATTCATGACCACTGTCAACACCAATAACTGTCGGCTTAAAGTGGAGATGATCTCCAAGAAGTTAGCCCATGCAGCGTGGGCTGCAAGAACTTGCAGCGTGGGTTGGTACCTGGGACTTCGATGTTGTGGCCATTACAGAGACGTGGGTAGAACAGGGACAAGAATGGCTGTTGCACGTTCCAGGGTTCAAATGTTTTAGTAGGATCAGACATGGGGGTAAAAAAGGGGGAGGCGTGGCATTACTTGTCAAAGACAGTATCACAGCAGTGGAATGGACGATGGAAGAGGACTTGCCATCTGAGGTAGTTTGGGCTGAGGTTAGAAATAGGAAAGGTGAGGTCACCCTGTTAGGTGTTTTCTACAGGCCTCCTAATAGTCCTAGAGAAGTAGAGGATAATATTGCGAGGATGATTCAGGAAAAGAGTGAAGGTAGCAGGGTGGTTGTTATGGGGGACTTTAACTTCCCAGATATTGACTGGGAGAGCTATAGCTCGAGTTCATTAGATGGGTCGGTGTTTGTACAATGTGTGCAGGAGGGTTTCCTGACACAATATGTCGACAGGCCAACAAGAGGGGAGGCTATATTGGATTTGGTTCTAGGTAATGAACCAGGCCAGGTGTTAGACTTGGAGGTAGGTGAGCACTTCGGGGACAGTGACCACAACTCGGTGACTTTTACTTTAGTGATGGAGAGGGATAATCGTGCGCCGCAGGGCAAGAGCTATAGCTGGGGGCAGGGAAATTATGATGCAGTGAGGCATGACTTAGGATGTGTGGATTGGAAAAACAGGCTTCAAGGGAAGAACACTAATGAGATGTGGGGATTGTTCAAGGAGCAGCTACTGCGTGTCCTCGATAGGTATGTACCAGTCAGGCATGGTGGAAAGGGCCTTGTGAGGCAGCCGTGGTTTAGTAAGGAATTGGAGTCCCTTGTGAAAGGGAAGAAGGCGGCATATGTAAAGATGAGGCGTGAAGGTTCAGTTGGGGCGATTGAGAGTTATAAGGTAGCCAGGAAGGAGCTAAAGAGGGAGCTAAGAGAAGCGAGAAGGGGACATGAAAAGTCTTCAGCTGGTAGGATTAGGGAAAACCCAAAGGCTTTCTATAGGTATGTCAAGAATAAAAGGATGACTAGGGTAGGTATCGGTCCAGTCAAGGAGAGTAGTGGGAAGTTGTGTGTGGAGGCGGAGGAGATTGGAGAGACATTAAATCAGTACTTTTCATCAGTATTCACTCAGGAACAGGACACTGTTGCTGATGTGAATATGGAATCACAAATAATTAGAATGGATGCCCTGGAAATATGCAGGGAGGAGGTTTTAGGAATATTGGAAAGGATGAATATAGATAAGTCTCCTGGGCCTGATGGCATTTACCCCAGGATCCTATGGGAAGCTAGGGAGGAGATAGCAGAGCCATTGGCCTGGATTTTTATCTCGTCATTGTCTACGGGAATAGTACCAGAGGACTGGAGGATAGCGAATGTGGTCCCATTGTTCAAGAAAGGGAGTAGGGATAGCCCTAGTAACTATAGGCCAGTGAGTCTGACTTCAGTGGTGGGCAAAGTCTTAGAGAGAATGGTAAGGGATAAGATTTATGAACATCTGGGTAGGAATAACGTGATCAGGGATAGCCAGCATGGTTTTGTGAAGGGCAGGTCGTGCCTCACAAACCTTATTGAGTTCTTTGAGAAGGTGACTAAGGAAGTGGATGAGGGTAAAGCAGTAGATGTTGTGTATATGGATTTTAGTAAGGCGTTCGATAAGGTTCCCCATGGTAGGCTAATGCTAAAACTTCGGAGGTATGGCATTGAGGATACATTAGAGGTTTGGATTAGGAATTGGCTGGCTGGAAGGAGACAGAGGGTAGTAGTTGATGGATTATGTTCATCTTGGAGCGCAGTTACTAGCGGTGTACCACAAGGATCTGTTTTGGGACCATTGCTTTTTGTTATATTTATAAATGATCTAGAGGAAGGACTTGAAAGCTGGGTAAGCAAGTTTGCGGATGACACAAAAGTCGGTGGAGTTGTGGATAGTGAGGAAGGAAGTGGTAGGTTACAGCGGGATATAGATAAGTTGCAGAGCTGGGCGGAAATGTGGCAAATGGAATTCAATGTAGCTAAGTGCGAAGTCGTTCACTTTGGTAGGAATAACAAGATGATGGATTACTGGGCTAATGGTAGGCTACTTGGTAGTGTGGATGAGCAGAGGGATCTTGGTGTCTATGTACACAGATCTCTGAAAGTTGCCACCCAGGTAAATAGTGCTGTGAGGAAGGCATATGGTGTACTGGGCTTTATTGGCAGAGGAATTGAGTTCCGGAGTCCTGAGGTCATGTTGCAGTTGTATAAGACTCTGGTGAGGCCTCATCTGGAGTATTGTGTGCAGTTTTGGTCGCCATACTATAGGAAGGATGTGGAAGCTTTAGAACGAGTGCAGAGGAGGTTTACCAGGATGTTGCCTGGAATGGTAGGAAAATCTTATGAGGAAAGGCTGAGGCACTTGGGGCTGTTCTCATTGGAGAAGAGAAGGTTTAGGGGAGATCTGATAGAAGTGTATAAGATGATTAGTGGTTTAGATAGGGTAGATACTAAGAACCTTTTACCGCTAATGGAGTCAGGTGTTACTAGGGGACATAGCTTTAAATTAAGGGGTGGTAAGTATAGGACAGATGTTAGGGGTAGATTCTTCACACAGCGGGTTGTGAGTTCATGGAATGCCCTGCCCGTATCAGTGGTGAACTCTCCTTCTTTATGGTCATTTAAGCGGGCATTGGATAGGCATTTGGAAGTTATTGGGCTAGTATAGGTTAGGTAGGATTCGGTCGGCGCAACATCGAGGGCCGAAGGGCCTGTACTGCGCTGTATCCTTCTATGTTCTATGTTCTATGTTCTATGTTCTATGTTCTATATTGATACAGACATCAAGTTTCTACTGGAATGCAGGCCAGCAAGAATATTATCAAAAGGTTTACGGATCAAGAACCCACTCAAGTCGCCCTACAACACAGAATACGCGGAGAGACATTGCCCCCGCACCTCTCGCAAACACCTCAATTATCCCGTGCACCAACTTTACACTAGGCGCCACAACTTTGAAACTAAGATAAAGAACACACCCTCAGCCTGCACTCAATTGTAGTTACGGGACATTTCCAAAGAGACAAGGCGACAAAACTACACCACGTACATGCACACCTGAAACAAGAAATTGGAGAATTACCAACAGCAGTAGCCATTCCCACCTGGCACCACAGTGGATATTATCACCGTGAGGAATTCAATCGTTAATTTAGCTGACCACACCCTTCGACCGGAAGAGTTTGAAGTTCTTAGCAGGGGCCTCATTTTCTGCCCCACCAGCAAAAAGGACCCAGTGGTTCTTTCAGCAGGCACTGAGGAATTCTTTCAGACGAATGAGACTCCGGGAAATCTTCAAGATACTAGCAATGATCCCAATGAGCCCCACCGAATGGGAGCAGTCATCACAGGGATCTGTATAGGAGCGACCAAAGAAGGAGCCAACCTGGAATTCAACGGAAGGCTGCTGCACTGAGCTTGACATGTATGCTTAAACCGTCAGGTAATATATAAATGTCAGATACATTTGTCGTACCCACAAGTTAGAACAGAACATCACCTGATCACAATGCAACATCATCCATGCTCTCAAAATCAATCACAACATCGGCATCAATCCAGCATATAAAGGAGGAGCCATCGACATTCAGAATAGAACAGATTCCTGCAAGGAAGTGCACCGACAACTGAACAAGCCGGAACATACAGGCAACTACCGCCGATCAGCTCAGCACCACACTCATGAACAAAACACATTGATCAGGAATTTGGACACTGTTCTTCAGAGTTCCCTAAGTGCACTCAAATCCGACATACTTATCGTGTAGATGACTTCTACTGACTTCTGAAGATACAATATCTCATGCACCAGGACGTCCCATCGTATCAGTGAATGGGACTCTCTGTGAGAAACTCTCTGGCTATGTCGAAGGCATCTTGAAACTCATTGTACAGGGGACCTCCAGCTTCAGCCATGACACTACAGATATACTCCTGTAACTCGACACCGACGGACCAGTTGAGCCTGGAACATTCCTCCCAACAATAAAAGCTTTAGCACTCTACACCAGCATCCAACGCAATGACGGTTTCGCTGTAGAAGCCTCAGTACTCAACACCAACAACTCCCCATCTTCAAGCACCGTCCTAAAACTCATCCCTTTTATCCTCAATCACAACGTCTTCACCTTTAACAATCATTTCTTCAGTCAGCCACATGGAACAGCCATGAGGACTAAATGTGCACCCCAATATGTCAACACTTTGGTATATAGGTTCGAACACGACTTCTTCTCTCCACAGGACCTCCAAACAACACTACACACCAGATACATTGAGAACATTTTCTGCCTCTGGACCCATGGAGAGGAGTCACTTCAATAATTGCACAGTGATATCAACAAGTTTCATCCCACCATCAAATTCACCATGGAATACTCTCAGCTATTTGTGTCACTCTCCAACACATGCATCTCTGTCAAGGAATGGCACCTCACCACCACGCTGTACTGCAAACCCACGGTTAACCTCACAAAGTAACACTTCTTCAGCTTCCAGCCTAAACATATTAAAACAGCCAACACTTATAGGCAAGCCGTACGCCCACACAGGATCTGTTTAGATGAGGAGGAGCGAGACAGCACTTGGAAGTACTCAGGGATGTCTTCGTAAGAACAGACTCTGATTCACAACTCGTCGGCAGTTAGTTCCGACGTGCCACAGCGAGGAACATTAATGACCTCCTCAGAAGACAGACACGTGCTGAAATGAAGAGGTGCCATTGTCCATTACGTCCCAGAGCCGAAAAACTACGCCGTGCTCTTAGCAACCTGCAACACTTTATCAATGAGGATGAGCACCTTACGAAGACCTTCTCCAACCTCCACATATCGCCATGTAACATCCACCAATCTCAAACAGATCATTGCTCGTTTCGTATTGCCTGGCTTTCTGGAAGATGCCATACAAGCTTCTCACGGTAGATGCTGCAAGACGTGTCAGAATGACGACACAGATACCACCAATACACATGGGGCACATCCCACCCCGAACATGGCAGGTATTCATGAGACTCAGCCAAAGTTGTCTATCTCATACGCTGCAGACAAGGATACTCTGAGGCATGGTACATTTGCGAGACCAAATTGAGCCTTCGGCAATGGATAAATGGACACCAAGGACAATCAACAGACAGGAATGGTCCCTCCCAGTTGGAGAATACTTCAGCATTCCGGGATGTTCGACCTTGGACCTTCGATTGACCATCGTCCAAGGCGGACTTCAGGAAAGACAACTACAAAAAGTGGCTGAGCAGAGGCTGATAGCCAAATTTGGTCCCCATTGAGATGGCATCTACCCGGACCTTGGGTAGATGTCACATTTGCAAAATATTGGTACAAGTTGCATATACGTATCTTTATTCGACATTCCCAGAACAGTCAAAAAAGGGGAACATTTTCTTGCAGGTAGTTTCCCGACTCACAGGCCAGATATATGCTCTCAGGAAACAGTAAAAGTTATTTGAATACAGGAAGAGCAGTAGGCCTTTCAGCCCTTTAATACTGTTCCCAATTTCAAAGTTCAAGCTCCGCTTAACTGACAATGCCCCGTATCCCTCAATACCTTTCCTGAACAAAAGAGAATCTGTCTCAGATTTAAAGTTTAAACAAGTGACCCTGTATCCATTGCCCTTCATGCAGGAGAAATCCAAACATCTGACAAACTGGATATGCAGAAGCCCTCCTGAATGTGTCCCCTGAACGGTGTGGCTCGAAATTCTAAGATAATGCTCCATTTTAAATCGCAAATACTTTGCTAAACAGCCGGGCGAGCTGATTAAACGCTCAACAGAGATTGTGGTGTTTGAAAAATGTAACATTCCAAAACCCGAGTGTCAGCGAGTCACTGCTTCAGATTGCAGATACTTCAATACCAATTGACACTTATCGGTTTTACATGACCAAAATACAAACTGGGACTTTCATTGTGGAGAGAAGAGAACAGTCTGATCCCAGTCAATTGCCCAGAGACAAATTTGTGCGCTTTGTTATCAAGTTCAATGATGCTATGTGGCGAAATGGAAAGCGCATTGAGCACCGTTGTCATTATTGTATTTCCCAGTGGGCGGTTCTGATTTCCAATACCCCCGACGCGACTTTTCTTTTGTCAGATTTTAAATTATTCAATGATCGTCTGCTGATTTATCATAGCTTCGGAAAATCTGCAGATGCAGTCCCTGTTGCTGACCAGAAGAAATTCCTCCCTTTCTTGTGGCAAGTTTTCAGTGAATCGCATCGATTGAAACATGATCAGACCAGAATCGACTGCTCACCACTAGTCCTGCAACGTTCGTTCTGAAAACCAGCTGAGTCAAAACACAAAATCTCCATTCCTCAGTTGCATCCTCACTTTCTGGATTGCAATTCTCACTGAGCAACATTGATACGAAAAATACATTTCCGAGTTACTGCGGTCAAGTGATTAAGGAACAGCCCACAGGAATGAGCAAAGTCACTTGCGGCGTGGCACTGTGACTTAGTTGGTGAAAGCGCCTCTGCAATAAACAGGAGATCCTGGTTTCCAATATCAGTAGTACCTGCGTGTTGTCTTGAAGGCCCATTCCGCAAACCTCTCACTAGTGTCGTGTTGCTGACCAAGCAAATCAGTGTTCTGGTTGAGTTTCAGTCTGTTGAGACATAGAGTGGGAGAATATGAAAGAGGCTCCATGCGACGTGACTGCTCACTGACAGAAAGGAAAAGAAAAAAAGGTGACAATTTAAGCACAGCCTTTCAACAGCTCAGGGCAATGGAAGTACCATCACAGACATTGAGTTCTTCTGAATTTGTAACATTGACGGTTGTCATTGAATGAGCAATTTTGTTAAATATCCAGATTTGACAGATAAAATGGTTCATTTTCCCTGCATTATAATATAGAAATGTACAATAGAACCTGGTTCTCTCATCTGGAACATAAACCCAGTTTCTATCCACAGACGTTTCCAGGTAGGCTGGGTTTCTCCATAATTCCTGTTTTGGGTTCAGATTTCCAGCATCTGCAGCTTTTTATTTTATTTACATTAATAGCCTTTGGGTCAAAACCAATGACCCACGAGCTTCGGAAAACCGTTCAGAAAGACAGCTACCATGATATGTTTGCAGCCCAAAACACCCACGCCTTGGCCGGGAATTGAACCATGCCATGGCAGTGAAAGCGCCAAATCCTAAACACTCGATCGCAAGGGAAGGCGACAGAAGGTGTGGCATTTATTGTCAAAGGCACCACATTTCTCTTTTCATTTGTAATCTTTTTCACTGCAGATCAGTTTCTACCTGCCTTCGAGACGTTGCGGAGTGGGAAAAGATCATGTAGTCAATCATGGAGTGGAGTTCATCAGACATCGATATATTCTTGTCCCAGTTTCCAGCAATTAGCCCAAAACCTTGTGTGTTTTAATATTTCTAGGGGAACTGTCAATGAAATTCTTCATGTGTTCTTAAGTGATACAACCATGGGACTGACGTTTGACAAGGTCACACTGTGTTGTAACCCGCTTGAGGGACTCATTCTGATTTTCACCCGCAGAGTGAGACACAATGACACATTGCCCGAGAGGTGCAGAGGGCAGTTTAGGCGCAGAGGAGAAATAGGCAGAAGTGGACCAGATTGTGTAACCAGTAGGATTTGCAGTAGGGGTTTTACTGGCACCACATGTTCTAACTGTAGAAGGTCACTGAGAGGTACGAAAGACTCAAACCCTTATACAAAATCATTTTCATTGGGCGAGAATGCACAAGGATATGGTTACTTTTTCCCATACGTGTCAGACATGCCAAATACCAGTTTAGCCAGGGGCGATTCAAAAGACCAGCACCTCTGTTCAAAATCACGCATTTGAAGAACATTTAACTCGGGTTTTATTGATTGCGTAGATCCACTACTGAGAATTGACAGTGGGAACCAATATTTTCTAACCATAATGGATGTAATTCCATTATGGAGTATCAAGGCAAAAAGATTAGTAGAGGTGTCAGGGAAATTATTTCACAAGCCATGAGCAACCCAGATAGCTTCAATTGTACCAAGGGCCTATTCTACTGCGAGGCTGTCAAAAGGAGGTCATGGATAGCTTTGGTATATAGCAGTTTAAATCAAGTTTGTATTAACCTGAATCCCAGGGAGCTTTAGAAAGGTAGCCTCAGAGATTAAATGCCATATTCAGAACATACTGTCAGGATTACACGAATAACTGAGATAAACGTATCTCATTCGTATCATTTGCCATTCGAGATGCCCCAAACGACACTACTCAGTTTGCAAACTTCGAGTTAATGTTCTGATATGAAGTGAAATGCCCTTTGGAATTAAGAGAAATTGACAGGACCAAAGTAATAGATCTCACACTTAGATGACGTATCAGAGAGGAGAGATACATGAAATCATGTAGTGGAGTTAGTTAAACAACACTGAAAGAGGGTACAACCAACAATGGAGCAGGTTGCAGATGAAAACACTGTGACTCAGAGGTTTTCCCGGGCGATATTACTGTTGTTACCAGTGATAGGGGCTCTCTTCAAAGCCAGTGTTGCTGGCTCTTATCAAATTGAAGAAAGTTGAGTCAGCTGAGCTTTCTAGTAAAGATGCCAGACAGAAAAAAAACCTGTGTATTGAATGTGATGAGAGCATGTTGAAACCATAATATACAGGAGAGAAATAATTGGAGAAACAGGTTTTAGTTATTGCCCCGCCGAGAGAGGAACAAAGTTCAGATATTGCTGATTTTGATGTGCCACAAACTAATATTGAAAAAAAGAATAAATCCTGGAGGAGTGGAATAGATTTGTAGACTATCTGTCACAGGAGCACAGAACCCAATTGAAAGGTTTGTTACGGCAGTATGAGGACATATGTAGGAATCCAAGAGGAGGTCTAATGCTATTGCTCAGGGAATGATGTTCTGATACTTCTATCGGATTAATCGTTTCAAACTCAGACATGTCTTGAATGAGGCATGCTCAACAACGATGCCATTGAACAATGCCAGCGAGAGTGGAATTCACTGATCGTCTGAGTCACCAAACCCGGACGTGAATCAGCGATTTTGCTTCGATATCTGAAGGTGAACTCTGTAACAGAATTGGACGTATGTGCAATACAGCGATTGGAGAATCGTGTTGTGAATGTTGGACAAGTTAGTAAAATCAATAAGTTATTCTTCCTGCTTGGTTATTTGCAGATAACATTGCCAGAGACAGCGAAAGAAATTTCTGTGTTTGTAAACCCGAATGGGTTATATCAAACCACAATGATACACCCGCCACGTTCCACGACCTCATGGACAGAGTTGTGGCTGCCTTAATACATTGTGCCGTCTATATAGGTGTTGTAAGTGCAGGACAGACCATGCGGTATAGATAGCAGAACTGTTGAATGCCTACAAATGGCAAAACAGGTAATAAACTTAAACAAAACTGAATTCAGAAAAGGAGGGATGACGTTCTTGCTACATAACATCGGTCATGGAAGTTTAAACCCCTAGAAGACAAGCACCAAGGCCATCTAGGAAGTTCTTCAACCAATTTCGAAGAAAGAAGTGCTTCGATTTTTTTGCAACTAAGCAGATCCTGTCAGAAAATTGTTCAAAGGACTTGTGCAGTGACTCAAATAACAGATTTGATGAAGAAGAACAGAACATTAAGTTGGAGAGAACAATGCCCGGATGCATGTGTACCTTTAGAAGCAATATTAACCAGGACACCAGTTTTAGCTACACCAAACCTTTCGAACCCCTCAACGTTGCCATCGATGCTAATGACACAGGAGCTGTATTGCTGCAGGAAAGTAATGATGGAATTGAATAGGCAGTATTTTACTTTTCCGGAGGAAATGCTTCACAATCGAAAAATAACCACTGTGCTTGGCATTGGCCTTTCAACATGTTAATGTGCACTTCATGAACAATTTGTCAAAGATGGTCCTGTTCATGAATCATTATCTCCTGCCATTCTTGGAAAGCTTTAAAAACAAGAATATGAGAATGTTTCGTTGGTGTCTCGTGTAGCAGATATTTAATTTACAAATGCTAAATGCTGTGAGTCGTAAGAATATAAGTGCAGATGAGCTTTCGCAAATTGAACTGATAAAGTATATACATGTAGTTATAAAGTATAAATGATAAAATTATAAATGATAAAGTATATACTGATAAAGTAGTTGTATGTCTGTCATGGAATGTGGATAAGGAATACAAAAAAAAAAGAAGCCACCTTTTCAACATGATGGTTCATTTTTTCGTTAGTTGGAGTTGGTACGAAGTTATAACGGTAATGGAGCTGAAACTTCTGACTTACAAAGAGTTTTCTGAAAGATTTGACAATGTAACCATTTGTTTGTGAAACAAATACCTGGAGCAGCAGTGTCATGGTATACAACAAATTCAAATTCGCACAATTAGTTTAAATTATAGCCCAGAATCCAAAATCCAACCAAATTTGAATGTTACTCTTTTGTGTTACATCATACCAATGAGTCGGTCCGATGTTTTGTGGGTTCATCACCAGGACGTGAACAGTTTGGGTCTAGGATTTGTGATTTGAATACATTTAGACAGATTCAGTCTGTGAGTTGGACAGATTTGTGTATATTTGCCTTGGAGATTAGTGGCCCAGATAGTTAAAAGGAACTTAGGTGAGATATTGTCTTTACTTTCTGTGACTTGTGATTGGTTCAATTAAAGGTGAGGAGAAAGTGAGTGTCTGCAGATGCTGGAGATCAAAGCTGAAAATGGGCTGCTGGGAAAGCGCAGCAGGTCAGGCAGCATCCAAGGAACAGGAGATTCGACGTTTCTGGCATAAGCCCTTCTTCAGGGCGTATGCCAGAAACGTCGAATCTCCTGTTCCTTGGATGCTGCCTGACCTGCTGCGCTTTTCCAGCAACACATTTTCAGCTCAATTAAAGGTGAGAGAAGTGGCTCTTCAAATTTAGAAAGAGGTTTTGGGATAGGAAGATGATTCTCAAATTAGCTATGAAGGTTTTGAAGGAAAAAAAGTCACACTTTAGAACAGGAAAGTGCAGCCAATCACCAACAGACTGTCAACAGAATATCTCTCTGAAAGGTAATTCGTTTTCAGTACGTTGTGTAGCAGACCGAAGATGACCGACAGGAACATGCAGAGGAGATTCGACACATAAGACGACAACTGGTTTTGTAAATAGATTTTTCATAAATTTAAGAGTGAACTTTCATACCAGCATTGTATAATTGCAAATAAAAAATAAACATGTTTAAGAGAAAGGAGTTGTATCAGGTTGTTGTCTAAAGTTCACTTTTAGAATTAAACAATAACATTATTATTATTTTCTTTAAATAGTTGTATTTGGGTCAGCTCTTTGCCCCTCGAAATTTAGCAGATTATGGCAGGAGTTGAGATTTCCAGCGTGTCCGGTTTAAATGAGCACAAGTTTGAACCCGCGTTGTAACACTATAATTACTAAATATTAGAAAATAAAATAATGGTGAAACTTAGCGGGTCTGGCAATAGCTACCCAAAGATTAACAAAAAGTAATATTTAGAGATGAATATGGCTCGTCTTAATTACTGATAGGGACCGAAGCATTAAGATTTTTTTTTAAAAAGCACAGTTGAAGATGTATGTATCTGTATGGGGAAAAAAGGCCTAAGGGGTGGATTACAACAGGAGAACGTATAACATTTGTCCCCAAATCATAAGAAAGAAAAGCGATGAAAATGGTCAGAGAAAAGATTTGGAAACATAAATTGCGCCACAATATGATATGTGAAAATGAGAAAATCTATCTATTCTACTTGTAGCAATAAAAAGCAGAAACACCGCAATGTGCTGCATGGGGTTGACATTAACAGAAGTTATACTGTGAAGTTACTCGCTGAAAATTGAGTGCAAGATGAAAAGAGGTGCCTTAAAGAGAACCAGCATGCCTTGAGCTTTCTCAACATTGTAATTTCAGAGTTAAAGAGCCAAGAACTGTTCAGCACAGGAACAGGGATTCCTATGACTTCCCTGACACAAAATGCCTTTCGAGACAAAACTTACTTTGCCTCAGTATCATTCCATTCCTTGCCTGTTCATATATCTGGCAAGATGCGTCCGAAATTTGGCCGTTGTTTCCACCTTCATCACCGCTCTGGATGTGCGTTCCGGACACTAAGCACTCTCTGGGTACGAAAGCAAAACCCGTGTCTCTCATCTCCTTTCATCTTAAGCATTCTCATCTGAAGCCTGTGTTCACAGGTAATTGATATTTCAAACTTGGGATGAAAAAAAGTCTCATGTAACTTCAGATTTTGCATCGGCCTGACTTAAGACACTTTGTCAAACATCCTCAAAAGGTCTACAGAGGCAACATATCTTGCACTGTGCTCGTAAATCACTTTGAGATTTCCTCAAAAACAAACTCAATCTAGTTTGTGAGATCCGACTTTCTCTGCTCAAGGCTATCTGTCTATTCCTCATGATGAGGTGGAGGTGCTGGTGATGGGACTGGGGAAGACAAAGTTAAATGTCATGCAACATCAGGTTACAGTACAGCATGTGTATTTGGAAGCACGAGCTTTCAGAGCCTTGCTCCTTCATGAGGACGTTTTCCGAGTAGATAATTAGACACAGAACTTATCGTAGAAGATTACAGTATCATGCAACAGAGGTGATATATTTAACATCTCTGCAATGTTCTTAAGTTGTTCATGTGAAATAATTAAAGCTCTGTGAAAGCTTCAGCTTCCAAATAAATTAATTGGACTGTAGCCTGACATTGTGAGAGTATTTCAAATATGTTCATTCTTCTATTGTAAATGGGAATAACTCAAACTTTGAAGACATTTATACAATAATTTCCCTGCTATTATCGTAAGACTTACTGGGCTGTAATTTCACGAATTATTCTTGCTGAAAATATGAACAAAAAAATGTTGTTCGTCTCCAAGCTTCTGGCACTTCCCCTTTGACAAATCATGATGTAACTATTTCGCGCAGAAATGCAGCAATTTCATCATTTGACTTCTTCAGCATTCCATGCTGTATGTCATCAGGTCCTGGGGACTTGTCTGCTGAGGAAAAGATCACTAACAAGTGAACCCCGTGCACCCTACATCAAGCAAGGCTGTCTTTTCAGGTGGCTAAACTATCAAATATGCTTCATAAAAGCTGCAAATTACTACAAATCAGATGTAGGCCTTTTAGCCTATAATGTGTGCACAAGCTTTCAACTGATCAATGCCTACTAATATTCTCCTGGGTTCCTCCCATATACCTACGGAATTTTTCTTCTAGAATGAATATCCAATTTTCTCTTGACTACATCAACATCCCCGCCTTCCACGACACTCTTCGGTCATGGATGAAAGGTATTGAGCACTCGCTGTGGAAACATATTTCCTGTGATAAAAGGAAGTGTATTGCATGTAATTTGTCAACAACTGAATAGCAACACTTTGGTCAATGGATTTGTTCCTGATAAACATCATGGAAGCAGATACAGAGTGCAGAAGCAGGAAACAATAACAAACGATGATGTGAATGAGAAACTGGAGCAAATAATGTGGTGAGAATGATCACCAAGAGGTGTAGATTCAATATGATAGATGAGGAACAAATAACTACATATGAATTCTGGACATTACTTCTGTAATTTTGTAATCTAAGGCACTTTAAACACCTCGACGCTGACTGCATTTTGACAAACGTACGCAATTAAATTTCTAAAGATTAAAAAAGCAGATATTGTCAGTGTGTTCCTTTTCCCTGTTTAAATCTGAAACACTTAATTGATATTGTCTGTTCTCAATCCACACAGCTGAGATATCCTGGACCCTGAGCAGAATGAAGCATAGGTTCTCCACAGTGTGGAAACAGGCCATTTAGAAAACTGATGGTGACTCTCTGAAGTCCACATCTCTTCTATAAAGTGCATCTCACTCAGATTCACCCCCGGACCATCTTTGTAACCCTATATTCCACTTGTCTGACCGATATGGTCCTTGACACTATGGGCACTTTAACATGGCCAAGCCATGTAGGACGTTTTTGGTTTGCGGGAGTAATCCGAGGTCATGGAGAAAAGTTACACAGACATGGGAAGAATATAAATACTCCACACAAACAGTCGGAGGCTGGTATTGAAACAGAGCTATGGCACTGTGAGGCAGCAGTGCTAATCACTGAGTCACTGCGTGTTCTCGAGTCTATGTGACAGAGACAAAAACTGATGTGCCCAGAATATTATCACAGAAAACTTCTTCCCACATTCCTTCCAACTTTTAATCTCGTATACCATGCCATGTCCAAATTATCACTTCCCTATTATCAATTAGATTACCTGTTTTCTGTTCGGGTCAGTAAATAACGATGAATATATTTTGATCTGAAATTATGCTACTGAATTGAGTGAATGTGGCATAATTTTCCATTCACATATCTGGACGGGTATCCCTCAAAAATATATATTTTCAAAGCAACAACATAATTCCAACATTTTGGAGTCGAAGTGTTTCCAAAATGATCGACAGATATAAACAATGTGTACGTGATTATATTGTCTACAAATTCTCCTTTCCCACACAGAGATGGATATTTCCAACACTCCACACTTCTGGTAGATCTTCACATTTATGTCGGATGGACTGATTATCGACAGTCCGTCTGCTTTTTCCATAAATACTTACATTATCAATCCGAATAAGTTCTAACCAGACTGATTAAAAATATTTCCACTTCATTGGGTTATAGACCAGGCCAGCCCCACAGAATATTTGTTAAGAATGTAGGTCAGGCAATAACTGTTTTAAGCAGATGTGCTTTGCAGATGCCAGGAGGAATGCAACTTGTCAACCACTCCGTTTTAAGCAAAACAGAATGCATTTAGAAACTACTGAATGAAACACGAACAAGAAGTACGGCATTTAGAATAATTTAACGTTTCTGAAATCCCATTCGTATCCATCACAACTTAATGACACTGTTACAGATAATTGCAACAGTTCCAAAAATACACGTTTGCCAAAAGAATAAAAAAAAATCAAACACAGATTCTTCCAGGAGAGATATCAAAAGGACAGAGTTGGAGAGAGACAGAGAGAGAGACAGACAGCGAGAGAGGATCAGCACGAAACTGATACTTTTTGGGGAATCAGCAGCTTCTCTGGGTTTGCATTTAAAACTTTGTCAGCAGCTGCAAACAAAACAGCTTGATGAAACGAAAAAGAACCAAACCTTGCACTGGTAGAGCTAGCCATTCCTATTTTATTGCACACGAGTGTTTCGAAAAATAATTAAAGGATATTGCACTCATATCCGAATCTTTGCCCTTATGGCCCCTCATGGAAAATAAGCTGAGGACAACATAACCTTGTTAAAGGAGCTGCATTGTAACAATCGAAAGTTTTTTTCTAAATTGAAAAGGGTTAACTAAAACTTTTCTGTACGATGACGGTGATTATTGTCAGTCTCCATGGATCCTATATCTCTCAGAAGGATTCTGTATCTATTAATAGTCAACGCCTATCGCTGTTTTTCCCCCAAAACATCAGCAACAGCCTCACGTGAGACATGATAAGGAGTCATCAGCTGCATGGACAGGGATGGAAAGACCAGAATCTGACAGCAACCGACTGGAAGTGTAAAGCAATGGATCGAAGTTTGTCTGTCGGTATTTACAATCTTTCTCAAGATTTGTCAACGTTAGCAATGCGGATAAGGTCTGTACTTTGGGTGATACAAGCTGGTTACTATCCAATCCTCGCTATTGTTGGTCTTCCTGGTAAGTTAATTCATCTGACAATTAATTCAATAAACAAGCGGAACTAGCTTAATGAAGTCATTATTAAAATGCTGAAAAGATGAATACAATTGGCACTATGTCGACCCGCAAACCTCATTTTTTTAATCAAGCAAATCCAACTGCATTGTCTAAAGAGGACCCAAACTGTTCAAAACGCAATCACTGTTATTGCTCTCAATTGACTTTATTTTTGTCGCCATCCCATTGTCGTCAGCCCCGATCCCTTTCGCTGCCTGGTCGAGATTATCCCAAGTTTCAACTTTGTTCTCACTCCAGCTGCTTACTAAATCCTCTTTGCTCTCTTTGTTGAGACCAGACACGAATGTTCAAATTCTTTTCTCACGACACGACCACTCACTAGTAAATCGACTGGAAACTTCAACTATTATGAAACACAACGAGAAAATACATGAGTCCCTTCCCACTGACGTCACCATTTCATCAGAATCACTTTCATTTTCGTATGCATCCACATCGCTATCGAAGTGTCTTTTTTATCTCTGTCTCTCTTTCTGTTTGATTGTGTTTGTGTGTGTGTGTGTGTGTGTGTGTGTGTGTGTGCGTGTGTGTGTATGTGTGTGTATGCGCATGTGCATTTCGTCTGCATGTGTTCCGCCCTTTTACTTGGTGCTTTGCTTCATGGACAACCTTTTTTAGACATTAGAACTGCTGATTGGCAGAAACTGGTGCGAGCTACGCTGTCAACCACTTCTATGGAGAAATGAACTGTCCATTTTGCAGATTGAGAGGAGGAAGTGATCATGATTCATCAGAAGAGAAGATGAATAGAAAACAGGGAAGATAGAACAGGTGAGGTTTCCAATCATGACCGAGATAGCATCCCGTGCATACATAGCAGTTGATTTCCTTCTCTCTTGGAGATATAGTGGAGATGTTGTGAATGGTTGTACAACTGTTAAATAGATACAATGAAGATCAGGAAGTTAACTGTCAATTTGAGCAAACAATGCAACGGGGACAAACTTTCTTTTAAAAGTGAGGAGGAAGAAATGTGGTAGCCAACATCCTCTGAATTTTCCAGGAAAACTTTTCAATTTAGCGATAATTCAGGATTCTAGTGTAACCCAAATATCCTCCGGAAGGAAGTGCTTTCAAAGGTGCCACTTCCCGTTCAACAAACATGGAGTCTCACACGACGGAGGTGGCATTGATGTCCATGGCCAGAAAATTTACCGTTCCCTTGCATTTCCATGAACCCCAAATTCTAAGGAAGAAGTGAGAATATCCCTGTATGTTGTTCAATAATTTTTCGGAATGCTGAACGTCATGATGCCTGGCGGAGACGAGGATATTGTTTCTGTCTTAATCAAGGGCCGTCGAAAAATTTCCAGTAACATCGGTGACTTGAGTAATTTGTTCTTTTTTTTTTATATTGCGTTAATGTGAGGTGACTGCCGTTTACCGAGCCAAAAGTTACATTTACTCACTAGTTGTCTCAGGAAAAATAGTATTTGCTGTCTTAATGATCTGCTGCCATGCTCCTCACGATGGACGTACTTGTTGGTGTGGACCGTGCTGTCACAGTAGGTTTAGATATTTTTGCAGTGCACGTGCTACACAGAACACGTAAGGAACTGCTTGAAGTTAATAATAATGAAAAGAATGTTATTGAGAAAGAAATCGTGTCAGAACATGCATAGAGACTAATGATCGACCCTGTGAGTGGAAACAAATTATGACAAATACAAGATTATGTGTTTAAATGGGAAATTATTCACGATTAATTACATAGAATTGATAAGAGCCGACGGTGACAGAAACGGCAGTAGGATCCAAATGCTCTCATGCGAGAATTTTAAGCCATCTTTGTACAGATGTAGTAAGTAATAAGGAAGATTCATCTGTTATTGTTAGCAGAATTGAATATACAATTAGAGCACAAAGCTGTAATATCCAGGGTTCCAGTGATTTCATAATCTCAGTTGACTGGAAGTCGGATTCGCAGGACAGAACGATGTCCATTGTATGATTTGAATTCCCGCACCAGCTAATTTGTTTAAGAGTTGAATTCATGGAAGTGCATTGGCCGCAATGATTATCTAACCAATGAACAGAATATTATGTTCGAGGTGGCATTTCCACATTGGGCGCCCTGTCACTGGAGACTTCCAAAGTGATCGAAGCTGGGGCTTGAATTATTTTGAGTTTGAATCACAAAAACAAACTTTCTTCTCAGTTCCGTTGGTCCTTCGGCATGGAAATGCATTGTTTGTCATTAATTGAAAGCAGCGGTGCTCCGTATCATGTCATAAGCCTACCAGCCTCTCTCTGGGCACAGCTGCAAAACGATGAACAGTTGTGGCCATCTTATGAAACGGAATAGATCCTAGTGATTTAACAAGCACAGATCGTATGCCACTGAAGGTTCAGAAAGGTTATCGAGGATATGGAGGTGCTAACACACGAGTCGAATTTGATACTTTGAGCATGTATTAATTGGAGTTTGTAAAAATAATAAGAGACCAACATGAGGAAGAGAAATACAAGATTATTTGTGCGCTTTCAGATAGTTGTCAGAAGATATTTTCCCCTTGGGGGAGATTCTGTGACTGGAGAAAATATCTTCAGGTGAAACGATCACATTTATGACATAGACATCGAAAACTTCTTCTGTCAGAGAACAGTGGACTAAGAAGTTTTCCACGGTTTGTCTGGAATTATATTCAATCTTGATGGTGGACAGATGTTCAAGTACTCGGGGAATGAAGGACTATGAAAATTAGATAGAGAGATGCATTTCAGAATGCAATGATTACTATACCAACAACTGAGGTGGGAATTGCCGTTCAGTTCACCACCTTTAGTCCAACTGTGCTTCGACAGATGGCTGTGGTGATAAGGATCGGGAGTGGGATTAGAGAGTAGCACTTGAGGGATTTTGTGTCTATGGATTGGACGAATGGCTTTCTTATTCACTGTACAGTTCTATGATACGATTATCAAATCAGACACGATGCCATTGAGTGTTGGAAAGCCGGTTTGGTGTTCTGAAAGAATTATTTCTGAAGCTATCTGTTAATATCGTAAACAGATTTCGTGAGAACGTGACGGAGTAAAACTGTAGAAAATGCTTCAATTTACGTATGAATCGAAATCCCTCTCTAAACATCAGGCGTTTCCAGTGCAAATTTCAGTTAATTTCTTCTTCTTAAATGCACCGATGTTTTCAAATTTTGTGCTTGGAAAGGTAGTGGAGGAAATATCCACTCATAGATTTAAGGCCCAGGTCGATAGGTTGCCCTTCGTCAAAGGAGTGAAAGGTTATCAAGAGCAGGAATGCGGATTGAACATTAATGTCAGGTCAGCTATGATCTAATTAAATCGGGTGCAGGCTTCAGAGACTGGATGACTGACACGTCATTATGATGCGTGTGTTTGTCTGTACAGAAACAAACGACTCAAATCCTCCATATACATGGAAGTAAACAGAGGAATATGAAAACTTCCATCTTTGATATAAAACGGAGGAGCCATACATTAAATACAGTGTAGCGGGAATCATCACAAGATTAAAACTCATTTTTATGGACACAGTGTTTGGACAGTGGAGGTATTTTCAAACTTCAAAAATTGCCCCTCCCTCTCTTCTAAACTCTCATATAAACGAGGTCGACTTTCCTTATGAAAATGCTCATGCATGTCTTGCACGAATTAAGTACTCTTGTCTCTGAAATGTATTCATAGCATGTACGTATTTAACAGAATTATTTATCAAAAGTGAACAGGCGATCCATGATGTGGTTTCTGGATCACAGTATCTTCACACACGTGGACAAAACACAGCCGATAAATAGTCAGTGAGGGATGTAGAATGTTTGATTTTCCCCTGCTCTTCGGTTATTTTGACAATCAATATGGTGGAAGGTATATCATTATCAAAGTAGTTCCGCCCTTATCCCAACTGTTAAATAAATGATTTAACTTACTGGAAGATATGTCACGATCAATTCACTTCTGTTTCTGGCTCATAATGTGATCCAAGTTCCATCTGAGCTTCTCAATGTTGTCAGTGCTTAGTGAGATTTTGATCCTTCTCTGAGTCGATGACTGAACCTAGACCATTAAGTCTGCAGAGCTTCATACAGAGATGAGTTTCTGTTCACATTTGAAGTCGGTTAGCAAAATCACATAATTTGACCACCATTACTTCACCAACCTATGTCGAAGTCTATCTTCCTCTGTGACTGCAACATTCATGCACGCCGGTTGCAGCTGCAGACTCACATATTCCAATACTCGTCTCAACGAAATTCCACACAACCCTCTTCAGCTCATCCACAGCTCTGCTGCCTAGAAGCAAATTACACAAATTACTGTTCACCCATCACTTCTCCCCTCACTGACCTACGCTGGCTTTCGTTATGCCAATATTAATATTCGCTGCCTTTGACGGGTCCAATTCAAACGTCCCTCCACAAATCAGTCACATTCTCAAATCGTTTGCATGCTCATTTTGAAACTTTTCCCTTTCCGAAATTATCCAAATCTGTTTTTTCGAGTGAATGCCCTTTTTCTTTATTTCTTTCCCTGACCAGGAACTTGGACTCTGTCGAGTTAATAGCGCTGAATTTAGGAAGTTCGGAAAGAATGATATTGTGCAACTTGTGTGTTCACTCCCATTGTATTGTAAGGAGTTCCCTGTTGAACAGGGCGTTTGTGTCCTTGTGACACTCCTCTTTTCAAGTTGTTCTGCTTCTCTCATTTGATGGTCTGCTTGTCATTTTGAGTTAATTATGTGTTCACTCAAATAAGGAAGCCGCACCCCTCGCCTCCAACACATACCCCTCAGTTTGGATGTCTGGCAAGACATAGTAGGTTAGCAGAAACGAGAGTGCGTTTGAAATACATATTGATTATGTAATATTGGATAACAGACTAAAGGGAAAGTCAGCTGATGAACAGAAGCATGTTTGTCAAGAAATATTACATAACTCTTCGATCACAATATCAGAAATAACTCAGTGAGATGACAGATCACACACGATTAATTAACGTGGCTATTGAATATCGATTTTAAAAAACATATACTAGCATCTGGCAACTGGTAGCAGGCCTTAGGATAGCCATATATCTTTCGTCAGTAGTACATAGCTAGTTTATTATACATATCAGCTTCCTCACCAAATGTGCAAAGGCATCTGATGAACATTTTTTTTCAAATATGCAAGCATGCTGATAAATGTACAGATCTATAAATACTGGTACATATGCGCACACTGACACGACACAGACAACCAATCTGACACAGACTCAGTCACGTATGTTCAAACACATTCTGATAAAGGCACACACACACAAACACACACAGACACACACACACACACACACACACACACACACACACGTGCTGTTACAAGCACCGACATGAAAATTCCAAGCAGTGCTTACTTGAAACACTTTGTCGAAATAAGGACAAAGTACTGACAAAACGAAAAATGTCTGATTGCCATGAATGGCAGTGGAATGTTATTGCTTTCGGACAATATTTTGACTGGGGGTTCCTTCTCGGACATCTACATTCGGTTAACCTCCCTTTTGTACATACGGTTGGCCGATTTCAATAAAACGTCGTCAGACGTATGAAGAATTTCCAACAACATGACATGTTTTCAGCTGACCGACGTTGCTGTCAGGAGTAACAAAGAAAGAAAGAAAGAACATTCGATTGTTGTTACTCTGCTCGGTCGCATTTTCTTTCACTCTGAGTTGAAACATACAATCGTATTATTTGATCCCAAAAGTCGATCAAATGAATACTTTCCATTCTGTATCACTCTATCGCAACTCCTTCCTCCATGCCAATGCATCATAACTGCTGTCAATCACGGTGCTATTTCTTTTGACAGCAAGAAACTCCCCTCTTTAAAATTGAAATTTATGTTTCTGTGCCTCTTTTTAAAGTGAATGTCCTCGTTGCGTCTGTGATAAAATGCAAGCATGCTATTCTGAATCCAGCTATAAAATGCTCCACGTTAGCTTAAATGTTACAAGTAGGTTCTCTCTTAATCTAAGGTCTAAAATGTTCATCTTTTAAAGCAGAATATCTTGTTTCCAGGAACGATTGAAAAGTAATATCGTCACGAAGCTTTTTCAGAAATTACACGCTTTTGTATTTGAGGAGAGAACACCTACACATCATCTCACCACTGATCTGTATAAATTCAGAAAAAAATACCCCATGTTTAAATTCAATACCTTTTGCACAAAACAGCATGTTTCCTTTTACCTTTCTGACAATTTTCTGCATCTGTATTTCAATTTTACGTGACCCATGTACCAGTCCCTTCATGTCACCGGATTTTCCAAACTCTCTTCTACAAAGTGCTCAATTTACTCTTGTTTTATACTTTCTGTCAAAATGGACCCTTTCCAAAATTCACATTGTACTGTTTTGGCTCAATGTTAGCTCAGTTACTTGTCAGTTCTGCATCACGTTTCATATTCTCTACTTGCAAATCAAAATTTATTTAATGACTTCCTCCTTGTGTTAGCGAACTGAGGTCAAACACATGCATTTCTCTGATTCAAATGATTGACACAGACGGTAAATAGTTAATGATCTATTCTTAGAAGCCATCCAATAGTTATATCTACCCGTCACAATTTAACAATTTATCGCTTTTTTTCTGGTTGGTAACCAAGTCTCCGCCTTCCTATGGAAAAACTGAGAAGAGTGGAATGCTCTCTTCCTTTTTTGTGTAACTGTTTGGAAAGTCTGATTCATTTTCCCATCTCTCATTCTAAATTCTGGACTGCTGGGATGACATCATCTTGTGCCTCAAAAACAGCCTCAAGAGGCTGAGTCAGACACTATGATATGAGGTGGAAGCTGTCATCAAAAATTCGATCCAACAAGCCTATTCCATAATTTGTAACCCTCCTGGTTGATGAAATGGTGGCCGAAAAATCAGGCCCTGTTTGTTTCGATTCACAAGTCCATCGAACATATATCTGGCAAAACCTTGAAAATCTTCAGTAACCTTCACTGATCCCTGAATAAAAGAAGGCCAGCAAACAGCGCAGCAATTCTGGATAAGGATAAACACTGATTTCCAACTTCACTGGGAAACCCCTTATTATTAATGAATGATCCATAACCTCATACCTCTTCATTTTAGTGGCAAAAGGCAAACAATTGTTGACCTTGCAGCTCCTCCAACCTTTCCATCATAACCGTTGACTTTCTCAGCAACCAAACATCTAAAATTATGTAGTTTTCGCTGACATCTATGGAAGACATTTCTATATGCCTCCTTGTCTAACCAGCACGTAAACAAACATTCTCTCAGCGAACATCCTGCACCTTGTCAAGTTTTCTCTGGGTCTGTTATATCTCAGTAACATCAACTCTCGTTCACCTAAATTCCAAATTTCATACGCCCACATCATCCTACATTTCCACCTCAGATTATAGCAAGGTCTTGATCAGATGGGCCAATGGCCCGAGAAGTGGCAGATAGAGTTTAATTCTGATAAATGCGGATTGCTGCATTTTAGGAAAGCAAATGTTAGCAGGACTTATTCTGTTAATGGTAAGGTGCTAGAGAGTATTGCGGAACAAAGAGAACTTGGAGTGCAGGTTCATAGCTACATGAAAGTGGAGTCGGAGGTAGATAGGGTAGGGAAGAAGGCCTTTGTTATGCTTTCTTTTATTGACCAGAGTATTGAGTACAGGAGTTGGGAGGTCATTTTGCGGCTGTACAGGACATCGGTTCGGCCACTGTTGGAATTTTGCGTGCAGTTCTGGTCTCCTTCCAATCGGAAAGATGTTGTGGAACATGAATGACTTCAGAAAATATTTACGAGGGTTTTTCCCGGGTTGGAGGATTTAAGATATGAGAGAGGTTGTTTTCCCTGGAACTTCAGAGAAGAGGGGTGACTTAATAGAAGTTTACAAAATTATGAGTGTTATGGATAGGGTAAATAGACAAAGTCATTTCCTAGGGCTTTGGGAGACCAGACTAGAGGGCATAGATTTAGGGTGAGAGGGAAAGGCATAAAAGGGACCTAATGGGCAACTTGTTCACGCAGAGGGTGGTACGTGTATGGAATGTGCTGCCAGAGGAAGTGGTGGAGACTGGTGCAATTATAACTGCTAAAAGGCGTTTGGATGGGTTTATCAATAGGAAGGGTTTGGAGGGATAGGGAACAAGTGTTGGCAGGTGGAAATAGATTGGGTTGGTATATGTGGTACTGGTTGGATAGAAGTATGTGTTTCCATTGCTATACATGTCTATGATTCCATGACTGTATGAGTGTAATGTTTAAGGATTGCACCAAGTATAACTATCTCCTGTCTTAGTTAAAACATCAGAAGTTTCCAACGGAAAACACTTGATGAAGTTGCAGTGGGAATGGATTCAGCTGCAAAAGCATGTCGTTCCCTCAACGTTGATTTCTCACAATAAAACCCAACACTGAGACCACACGCACAATGCACTCTTTGTTTTTGAATATAAATGTTCCCGATTTGTTATTCTTATATGGAGGATTATATTCTTTCTCTCATTGCTGTGAGTCTTTGGAACGATCTTATGCACAGAGCGGTGAAGGCAGACTCATTGATTATCGTAAAGGCACAGACATCTAAACTCATGAACAATAACTGAGTCAAGGCTCATAGTTCAGTGGGTGGGAGCTCGAGATGCAACCAGGTCAGCCTGTGAAAGAGAGTGCAGGTTTGAAGGAATGATGACAGACTGGTTCATCGTATCCCTATGATACTGTTTGCTACAACTGATCCTTTTCCTCCTCATGTGCAAACATTGGAGATGCGTTCTGTGGAGCGTCGGTGGACAGGGTAGGGTGTTGGTGGGGTATATGGTGAATTAAGTGTGATTGGCCTTATCCCGATATTAATTTTTGGCCAATTCTACAGAATATCATCACAACGTCGGTTGCTTGATAAGAAGTCAGACCCAAAGATAATATATTTTATTCCAATCAGAAAGAGGCATTGCTAGAAATTCCCCTCAGGCAGAAAAAAGTGTGAAAATCGATTCTGTAATTTTGCATTAATTCAACATAGAGGGAACGGTCACAGCTTGGCCTTCATGATTCAAAGGTACACCCTTAGATTGGCTTCAAATAAGGGATAGAATTCTTCAGGACAAGAAAATCTTCAGCCTTCCTCGTGGGACCTGTGTCTGCTCTCGACTGATCAAGTCCATGTGAATTTTGGAGAATTTATCTGGTGTTATTCATGCGTGTTTGTGTGATTGGGAAGGTATATTTCTTCTGTGGTATCTTGCGTGTAAAATAAAAACATCGATTTATTTGTTATTTTAGGTCCAGTTATTTGATTCATTTGGAAATTTTTGTGGATCCTCAAATCGACCTGGTAACCTTTCACCCAAACTAATGACTCTCTTTTTTTTGTTTTCCTTTATCACAGTTAACGCTGTAACGATCTTCGTCTTGCTTTGTAAAAAATGTGGATTGTCTCCGTGCGTCAGTCGTTACCTGTCAGCTATGGCATCGGCGGATTTTCTGGTCATCATCTTTGATTTGGTATTGAGGCACATTCCGATTGTGTATAGAGAAGAGGTTTTTTCCCTGCGTTACCTCCGTGTCTGTAATATCCATGCCATCTTGCTTTATGCAGCCACTGACTGTTCAGTCTGGTTCACAGTCACGTTCACCATTGATCGATTTGTCGCCATTTGCTGCCAGAAGCTGAAATGCAAATATTGCAGTGAACAAACGGCCACTGTGGTGCTGGGCACAGTAACTGCGCTAAGCTGCTGCAAGAACATTTTTTGGTATTTTATGTTCTCAGATCGATATACTCTGATTAACCTTCCCTGGTTTTGTTTTATCCACAACGATGTTTATTACTCACCTGTCTGGGTCATGATTGAGGTCCTTCACCAGATTTTAACACCAACCCTTCCATTTACCATGATTATTCTGCTCAATATGTTCACTGTCAGATACATATTATTGACCAGCAGAGCCCGCAGGAGACTGTGGGCCAGAAGACGTGAACAGACTCACAAAGACACTGAAATGGAGAGCCGAAGGAAATCCATCGTTTTACTTTTTGTCATCTCGGGCAATTTCATCTTGCTATGGTCAACGGCAATGATGTATTCAATATGGAGACGGTTGTACAATTTTGGATATCGGTCTCTCTACCTCCAATACTTTGTCATGGAATTGGGCTTCATGTTGCAGCTCCTTGGCTGCTGCACAAACACTGCAATTTATGCTGTCGTGCAGAAGAATTTCAGACAGCAGCTTTATAATGTACTGAAATATCCCTTCGCTCAAATTAAACAGTCTATAAAACTTACCATATAATGAATAAATTCAAGAGCATTGTATTTCAATTCATAATTCAGCTGTTCCGCACACTGACCACTTGGAAAGCAATAGACAGTCGTGCAAGAATATCCGCAACGAGTAGAGGATACAAGGGCACGCTAAACATTCTCTTCCAATGATATCATTTTAAGTAATGCATGCATAATTTAATAAAATATACAAAATATACAATCTGAGAATTCAATGTGACTTTTAAAAAAACGCAATCCTTCTAAATTGGCAGATGAGTAATTGTTTTGTCTTTGAGGTTGGGGAACTGAGTTCGAGGAAGGCAGACTCCGTGCAAATCTTCTCATCCTGGATACAGATAGATTAGATTACCTACAGTGTGGAAACTGGCCCTTCGGCCCAACAAGTTCACACCGACCCTCTGAAGACCAGCCCCCCAACCCATCCCCCTACACCTAACATGGGCAATTTAGCATGGCCAATTCACCTAACCTGCACATCTTTGGAGTGTGGGAGGAAACCGGAGCACACCCACGCAGAGACGGGGAGAACGTGCAAACTCCACACAGACAGTTACCCAAGGCGGGAATTGAAGCCTGATCCCTGGTACTGTGAGGTAGCAATGCCAACCACTGAGCTACCGATCCGGCCTGGCCTGACTGAGCTCAGGAGTCGGTTTTATGCAACTTCGTTCTTGCTTTCGCCTGTAGTTATCCACATTCAAATGTTGCCTCAGCGAAATTCATCTTGCTGCGTTGCTTTGGCTGCCCTTTTCCTTTTCACTTTTTATACACCTGCTGTCTACTTTCTCCCTTTGATGCCTCCAAGTTTCTTCCTCTTTCATTTCCTTCCCTCGCAATTTCATCTCTTCAACAGAAACCGAACCTCCCAACTTCTCTGCATCTGTCCGAATTCTCTCTTCTCCCAATACCTCTCTCACTATTATGCCCTCTACCTTTCCATTCTTTCCTTCCACTCGTTTCGACTCTTCAACCAGTTGTATTCAATCCGTTATTTCCTCTTGCTAATTTTTAGCCTTTCCATCCTTCCATCATTAGCTCTCCATTTAATCTCTCTCACTTTTTTGTCGATCGCTTTTGATGTTTCAGTTCATTTCTCATACTATCTCTTTCACTCCATTGAGTTCCCACTGTGCATCTACTATATTCCTTGAGATTGATTGGCCATGAATAACCTCGTCTTGGCTAACTCTGTTTCATATCACTGCACTGCATTTCCAACTAAATTGTCATTCATTCCACTCAGATACACAAATGCAAAAGATGTGCGTGCGTGTGTATGCATCTATGTACAAAAACACATATTCACGCCTAAAAATGCATATATGTACGTATACGCTTACATTTAGAAGTATAAAGCTGTCTCCACAGATGCTGCATCAACTGTTCTTTGCTTCTGAAAACATTTCTTTCATTTTTAAATTGCCATCTGTGTCCCAGGCATCATTGGCTTGGCCAACAATTTCATTCCTGTTGCAACTTGCTGCTGAGAAGGTGATATTGAACCTCCTATTAGAATTGCTGGTATTTACTGAACCACCAATAATCTGTGTTTTGGATGTAGGCAGGTTTTCTTTTTGAAACGAAAAACCGTTTTGAACGTTTGCCTTCATTGCTCAGCCCTTTGAGCACAGGAGTTGGGACACTATGGTAAGTGTATACAGAACATTCGTGAGTATTCCTCTTCTTGAATACTGTTTCTAACGACGGTCGCTCAGTTATAGGATTGCTTTTACAAAGATGGAGACGGTTATGTCGAGATTGTTGGTGATATTGCCCTTTGGTAGGGTTTATTTATGTAGAAAGGCTGGATAGGTTTGTAACCGTCTTCTTTTCTCTAGAGCATAGAAGGTTGAGAGGTGACCTGGTAGAATTGTAAAATAATGAGACCAATAGGTAGAATTTATGGTTATTTTCGTTTCCCTAATGTGAGAAGTTTTAGTACGAGGGGAGCCACGTTTTTGTCCTACTGGTGGATTGTTCATTGTTCCCATTTGATGTCAGCGCAGCACTGACATCTACTTTATGATTTTGGAAAAGAAAGATAGGTTGGAGTACTGGGACTCCATGTCCTTTTGAATGCAATCGAGATTAATCAGACTGTAATGACAATTACCTAGATTTATATTCCTCCAATTTAGAGCGATCTGAGGTGACTATACTTTTACTAGTAATAACAGAAACTGCCGTTTTAGGTAGAGACAGAGATATTTCTTAATTCTCCCTGAATTGAGACATTTGTTTTCACCAAGAGTGTGGTGGGGCTCTGGAATTCACTCCATTGGAGAACAGTTGAGGTGGAAAAGCTCACATATTTTAAACAGATCTTGTAATGACTTAAAGTGCCATGGCATTTAATGTTATATGCCTGGGAATTTGGACTTCTATCAGCAGCGTTTCACTACAGAGTTTATAGACAAAGGAGTTTGTGCTACAGTGTGATTCTCGGAACTGATTGAACATATACGTCGGGATAGATTTATTGATATTGAAAAGTACGAATTCGGATGCACTTTAAATGTCTCAAATGTACAACCTTTCTAGCAGCTCATACGAACCTCGCATTTCAAAAAGGGTGAAAACATTTTCGACGATTTGATACTTTGAACCAGTAACCCTCACATTATATTACTCAATATCTTATCATAAATGAATCTCCATTCGTGTCCTATACCTTCGTTGCACAATTGCTGTAACTGCCGACTTGTCTCTCAGAGATATACTTTGCATTCTCGAATCATAGAGTCATAGAGATGTAAATCATGGAAACAGACCTTTCGGTCCAACCCGTCAATGCCGACCAGATATCCCAACTCAATCTAGTCCCACCTGCCAGCACCCAGCCTATATCCCTCCAAACACTTCCTATTCATAACCCCATCCAAATGCCTCTTAAATGTTGCAATTATACCACCCTACACCACATCCTCTGGCAGCTCATTCCATACACGTACCACCCTCTGCCTGAAAAAGTTGCCCCTTAGGTGTCTTTTATATCTTTCCCCTCTCTCCCTAAACCTATGCCCTCTAGTTCTGGACTTCCCAATCCCAGGGAAAAGACGTTGCCTATTTATCCTATCCATGCCCTTCATAATTTTGTAAAATTCTATAAGGTCACCCCTCAGCCTCCGACGCTCCGGGGAAAACAGCCCCAGCCTGTTCAGCCTCTCTGTTAAAAAAGACTCAGCGTAATTTCGGCAGCTCCTTCGTATTAATGCCTGAATCAGGAAAATAGTTCATGTATTTGGTTCTTCCCCGATCATGAACATTGGAAAACGTTGGTAAATTCTTATTAGCGTCAATGCATTCTGTTGTGTGGTATTGAAAGCTGACTAATTTCTCAGTCATCCCATTTGGCGTGCTCTTAAACCCTTTTTCGCGGTCTTTCAAAAAAAAACTGGTTTTGAATGGTAGATCATAAAATTAATTGTTCATAGTTTCATTTCCATATGTTACTTCGTCTAATATTTCAGATATGGTGTCCTTGGAGAGGATGTTGTTTCCATGTACTTCCTGACCTTTGCACCATTTCATTCCCCCGTTATTTATGTTAGCCCAGCACTAGTATCATTTTTCAGGCTCTGCATCAACGTGGGTTGTTGAGTCTTTCGGAAAACTCTGCACAATTCTATGACAGAGATTAATGTCTGAGACAAAACTTGTGACACTTCCATAAAACTCACGAATTAATCTCGCTCAGTTAGAACTTGCCTGTCCACATTACCGGCATCAATGAATTCATTATCCTTGATTTGCAGTTGTAACTGTACAACGCAGTTAAAGTGCAGTGAAGTGATCATTTTGAGGATGCCAATCAAATGAAATTCAGTTGGCAGTGAATGCATGACCATGATCCAACCTTTCTGAAACTTCTAATGGCTGGAATGACTACCAGCCAGTGACTCGGATCTGTATAATCATTATCCGCTTATAAAGGCTGGCAGGGGTCCACTTTAATTCATGCCATTCAGCCTGCCTCAATCCCCTGCACTTTGATTACCAGTGTAACTTATACACAGAAATCACCATTTCTCTCGCACGGAACTTGGCTTTGGAACATTTGGGCAGGAAGTCCCCGAACCATTGATTATAACTCCACCTTGTACATCCTGATCCCCACGAGACTAATCTCTAAAATACGAGACGAAATTCTTTGTTCTGCCCTCTGTAGCTGTATCATCAGTTTCCTGTTGCACAGACAACAATCAATGAAGATAATTAACTGTAATTCCTGTGCGATAATTGTCAACGGTGGGGGTGGCAAGGTGGCGCAATGATTACCATTGCTGACTCACAGTGCCACGGATTCGGGTTCGCTTCCTGCCTCGGGCGACTTTTGGATGGAGTTTGCACATTCTCCCCCGTGTCTGAATGGATTTCCTCTGGGGGCTCTGCTTTCCTCGCACAATACAAAGATATGCAGTATCGGTGAATTGACCACGCTGAAGTACCCATTGTGTTCAAGAATGTATACATTATGTGCATTAGCCTGGAGTAAATATAGAATAGTTTGGTCTTCTGCTGAGTGGCTTACTCTTTGGAGCGTTGGTGTGGACTTGTTGCTTAATAGTTTCTGTTTCCACACAATAGAGATTCTATCAATGCAGACCCGTTCTCACGGTTGCATTCGCCGCCACCTACTGCAATATTTGAATTTCCACGACAGTGCAGACAAATTCCGAACGACTACCGTTTAAGATGTTGTTGATGATATCAAAGATATCAGTCCATGATCAGTTAGAATGCAGAAATGCGATAACGGCTTTGCGTCGTGGTGCATTTACAACATTGCTCTGAATGACAACAAAACAAAATAACTGATCATTTACTTCATGAAGAAGGGTGTCAGGTTGTCGGGGAGGGGGTGGGGGGCGGGCGGAGCATGTCTCCATCTACTTTAATGGAACTGATGTTTAGAGGTTGGAGATCGTCAAGTTCTGCGGAGTGATGATAACCAACATACTGTCTTGGACCTCTTACATAGATGTGATGATCAAGAAGGCATAACTCGCCCTCTTCTACCTCTAGTGGCTCCGGAAATTCGGCATGTCCAAGGACCCTCACCCACGTTTACAGGTTCAGAATAGAAAACATACTGGATGGCTGCAGAGTGGCCGGATCCGAAAACTGCTCCACCCAGGTTAGCAAGAACCTACCTCAGCTTGTGTATACAGTCCGGCCATTCCGGAAGCTAACTTCCATCCACGGACATGATTCACACCTCATGTTGCGACTGAAAGGTTGCCAACATCATCATTCAACCATGCCACGCAGGTAATCCTCTCCTCCAACCTCTTCCACCATTCAGAAAATACAGAAGCTTGAAATAAACACACCGACAGTTTCGAGAACAGCCTTTCCCAGCTGCCTCATGAACGCTGAAGGGATTCAGTACCTTCAAATTATGTTGATCATATTGACCTTAATTTTTACACCTCTTGTACAGTGTAACCTGAGTTTCACTCTGTCTCAGCACCCCAGGATCCATCTGTCCTTGTTTGCTCCTGTCTGTAATGCTCACGAAAAACGTGTCCCTTTACTTCGATACACTTGACTGAAATAAATCAAATCAAAATGCACTGACACATTTTGCCCTTCCATATCAAACATCTTGAAGTCACACCTGAGGGAATGGAGGGTTTTCTCACTGATGGTTTCACGTGATATCGATAAATTAACATTACCTGAACAGGAACGCAATGCAACTTTTTTTTTGCTCCTTTGTTGGTATAGGAGTCTCTGTTTTCCATATTTGAAACCATAGTGTCTCTCTTACTAAAATCATTGTACACAAAAAAAAATTGACAGTGCACTTAAATTCTGTGTGGACTTCATTCACTTCGATGTTGTGTATCGAAAATGACTTTTCGAATGAAGCTAAAATGAATGAAGGGTCCAGTGCTCAGACGTTTTTCAATTGCATTCTCTAACAGGCTGACGACTGAACATTTGCAACATTCTGAGCTGGTAGAATAAAATGACAACACCAATATGATAGAATTTTATTCCCCTTCAGTCCATGTTTGCTGATCTCAGTCTCTGCGACCGAGTTCAAGATTTTCCTCCCAAGGAAAAACGAAAACCCAGAAACAATATTGTATATGTTTCCAGGAATGTCACACACTTGAAACAAAGCTGTTTTTTTTCTGTCCTATATTCACAGGCATGTTTTTATTCATTCCTCATCGGTAAACACTCTCATTGTGACTTCCAACAATTGTGACAATGCTATGCCTTCCTGAGATGAGTTTGGTTCTATTTGTGTTGCAGAAGCATATTCCGTCAGCGGTGGTGAACTTTCTTGTCCTTCAGACAAGCATTCTTCAACAGTTTTGAGTTCTCAAAGGGTGATTTTTAATGTAAGATAGAAGATTCATGTGGTTGGGTCAGGTTCACACAGATCCAACGAGACTTTACAATTGCTTTCAGTGAGTTGGTGAGTTTAGCTAGCTTTTGGACCTGAATCCAGGAGTTCCCTCTCGCTAGGGATACTTCGTCTTCAACTTCATGAAGGACAGTTTGCTTTTTGTAATTTGTCTCTAACAAGGGTGTGTTATGAAATGCATCATACAATGCAACAATAGAGGATTTACGATAATATGATATCTTGTCATGAATTTTAATATAACACAGGAACAGATCCTTGAGCACTTCAAGTCTGCACTGACACATTTTGCCCTTCCATAGAAAGATGTTTTCACTTTCCTCTAATTTCTTGTTATTCATGTATTCGTCCACATTCATGTTTTTTGAATGTTTCTATTATGTATGTTTCCAACATTACTTTTGGCAGCCGTTCCAAACATTCTCCATTTTTATGTTGCACTACATCTTGCACGACATTTTTTAAAAGCTGCCCGACCCGCACTATCGTTAAGCCTGTGTCTCCTACAATTTACACATCCATGATAAGTACTAGCTGAATGCATTCAGTCTGCCCATGCAGTTTAGAATCTCATAAAGATCTATCCGGTAATTCCTCCCCATTCATCATTCTAAAGAAAGCAACACCAGTCTATCCAATTCTATTTTTTAGGTGAAATCCCCATAAGAGAAAAACTCTACGTTCCGGTAAACCTTTTCTCTTCGCTGTCCACAACATTCATATCCATCTGGCAATGTGGAACCGGAAGTGTACGCAATATTCCAAGCGTGGCCAAACTATAATTCCATACAACTGCAGCAGAGTTGGTCGGCCTGATGTTCAATGCCACTGCCAGTGAAGGTAAGCGTGCTGTGGCTCTTTTTAATTACCTTATCAACCTGTGCTACCACCTTTTGCGATCCGTGGAACTGCACACACAGATCACTCTGCTGATCAATAATCCTGAGGGTTCTGCCAGTCCATACGTAATTTCCACCTATCCTTGGACTTTCAAGTGCAACACTTCAACTTTTGAACCAGTAAGTCATGACCTAATTTCTCGCAGGTTTAACTGAAGTCCATGTCGACAACATGAATAACATTTGCCTCATCAATCGTTTTCGTCAACTGCTCAATATACTGTACCCATTATTGAGGCATGATTTCCCAGTTCAAACCCGTGATCTGTCTCGTAATAAGTTAGTTTGCTTCTAAATGCATTAGATCTTGTCCAAGTTTATTGTTTATTACGATAATCGATGCCCCTCATGATGTTATTAATCTGTTCAGGTCACCCTTCGCATTTGATGCTGCAGGGAAAACCGCCACAGCCGATTCAGCCTCTCCCCATCGCTGAAACCCTCCAACCCTGGCACCACAGTTACAAATCTTTTCTCAATGCTTTGAGTTTTCGCAACATCATTTTTTAAAATGAGAACAGAATTGTAAGCAATATTCCAAAAATGGTTTTACCAATGCCCTGTAAGGCCACATCATGACATTCCAAATTCCTCATCCAACATTCACGTCATTTGTCATACCTATCCTTCATTCTCGCAGGGGTTTGCCTCTGTTGAAGTCTTACCAATGCCCTTTTAAGCCCTCTTGCATGTCCACTTAGAATTTAATCTCAAAAAGCCATCTTCAATGAAAATGTTCCAGTTCTCCACTACCATCGTTGCATTTGCCTGCCCTTGATCTTCTGCCAAAGACTACAAATATCCCTTTCCAAGAGTACCTTACAAAATACTTTATTATGATCACTATTCTCTAAATTCTCCATCATTGAAATTTCACTCACCTGATCGTACTCACTTCATAAATCTAATTCCAGTATAACTGCATCCCTTGTTGGAAATTATACATCCTGTGACAACAAACCATCCTGAATTGTCTTGACAAAGTCTGCCTTATTCAAGGCCATGGAAAGCAGAGAGTCCCAACCAGTGCAGGTGAAGGTAAAATCACCAAGTACAACAACCCACACTACATTTAATGGAGGGCAAATGGAAAATAATGTCGGTCTCGTTCGTTTTTAAAGGAACTAAATCAATGTTTAGTATCGAGAACATCTCCATAATATACTTTTGCAGTTTGCGTTTGCTCTGATCTGAAGCGAATTAACTGCATGTTAAGTTTTGCTGTGAAACTCGGTCCTTTGGACATAATCACTTGACCATAGCAGACTCATGGGAATACGTCAATTTTTAATTATTTGTCTACTGTTGCATATATGTTAACTATATAAGGAGAACTATTGATTCAACAGCGGACTCTCAGACGTCCAACTAAAATATCTAACTTACTTAGGCACCAGCCTAAAAAAGCTCCACAATCGACTGTGATTCCGATTTCTAGAAAGTTCTTCAACTATTCCAGTTATGATGAAATATGGAAATCTGGTCTATTCAGAATGATTTCCATGAGCACCGTCACTTCTTTTTGCCATCTTTGTTCAATACATATGACCTTTACCTCGGTTGCGTCCCTTCCCAAAGTCTACATGTAGAAATACATGCAATACACAGTAATTCCCTGAGACAGCGACCAACAAAGTGGGAGGAGTGACGTTGACAGGACATGAAAGGATGGTGTTTTGTATTTTCTATGTTCAACACAAATTTACAATTTCCAGGTGGATGAAGAAAAATATTAATTTTGAGGGACAGGATATAATTGGAACGAGGTTTTCCATTTTGGATTTTAGTTGAAATTGGTTTTATGTTTAACTTACAGCAAGGTGTGCATTCAGGGTTTACTTACATTTTAATGAAAACTTACAGCTATTCTCAAGGGGCACTTTTAGTGTTCAGCTCATACGCGTTATGTGATAAGAAACCCTTTTATTACTTTTCTTATTTTATTCATATGAAGGTGATCATTTATCAAGAGGGAGATGATAGCTAGGCCATGGTGACTGTCGAAATCTATGCAGCAAGAAGGTGTGAAATTCCGTAGGAAATATGTTTGGTGTAAATTAGACAAGAGATGGAGTCTTGATGAAATGCATTGAAGGATTTTGAGAGAATAAGGTTTACCAGAGCACTGGAGACGGAAGACTCTAATATTGCTTCTAGGAAAAAGCGTGGACTGCAGATGCCAGAGATCAGGGTCGAAAAGTGTGGCGTTTGGAAAACACAGCCGGTCAGGCAACATCCGAGGAGCGGGAGACGAGAAAGTGACGTTTACAAATGCTAAAGGTCAGAGACAAAAAGTGTTCTGCTGGAAAAGCCTCATTCCTTTTGAAGGGTTTATTACAAAACGTCGATTCCCCGTTCCTCGTAACGTCCGCAGCGGCTGTGCATTTCCAGCGCAACACTTTTCGACTGCAATATTGCAAACGCCTTGGTCACAGAAAATTGCAAATGTAAAAGTAAAGATTAGAGGCCAGGCATGTTAATTAACTTCAGAAGCTGAAAGAAATCGTTCGTCACGATAGAATCGTTTGTCACATAGGGTACAACAGCTTGAATAGAAATAATTGATTTCCGCTATTTAATTTGTGCATAACAATGTTGTTGAAACTTTTGCAAGTGCTAGTCGAAAGGCTTGATGCATTCTTCACCAGGTTTTGATGGCTTGTGTAACTCTTTGTTTTATATTTAATTGGGAATCTGCAGTGTATTTGACGTTAATGAACTAAAAACACTGGGAAAATCCTCTCCATGCTCTCAGTTGCACTTTTTCTTAAATCGTCGAAGCGCTGATTTGATGGGACAGTCAATTGCATTCTTGAGCTGCTCTCCAAACTTGCACTGAGTTGCTCCACATATAAATAGGCATGTGCAGCACCTTAAATTGCACAACAAGAAATCGATGGTTTACAATGTCAGCCCAGATTTTTTTATAATCCTTTGCATTTGTTCCTGTACGCTAAAATATAAGACATACATAAAATGCGCCATCCACAAAATAACGTAACTGCTGGATATGGTGAAGAGTAAAATCACAGAAGTCCTCTTGGTCTCCATTCCTGCATCGTGGTAATTGTCTTTGCTGGTCTTATATCTCGGTCTCTTACGGATATAACAGTTCATTAAATGTATCGAGTGGTTAGAGTGCTCAGCGAAAAAAAAACATATAGAAGCTTTGGAGTTAAAACCATGTTAAAATTATGAAATAACGGCCAACCAGGATCAGGAGAATAGAATGGCTGACATAACAGAACCATAGCACATTGTTTATTCTATCTCCAGGTTCCTCGGCAATACAGTGAGGTATGCTTTTCTTTAAAAAAAAATCAGAAGAGAACACCGGTCCTTGTTAGAACCACAGATGCTGTTTTTCAGTCAAAACATATTACCTTTGGACACTGAGAACAAAGGGCTATAAACGGATAAAAGGAGAAATTAACGGTGAAACAGACTAAACGTTCTATTTTTGCCCAATGCAAGGCATGGATAATATTACAAACAGTTGTATTGAGAAACAAATATGACGGGAAATAACAGTAAGTAGTCTCTGACAGAATGACATCTGTGATAACAAATTGATCTGCCATTGACAGAGTCAGCAAGTAACGAGAGGTACAAGTTGAAATGCCTAATTTCCATGGGGCAGGATGAAAATTGCCACTACACTTACTGCAGGTGAAACAGTATAACAAAAGAAATGTGTGTTAAACTATTCAACAAGAAATGTTTCAACACTTTAACTTGACTTTGGTTAATTAGAATTGAAGCATTCAAAAATCTCTGATGAAGGCGAGGAATCCACAGAAATCATGCATTATAAAATAAATTAATTTCAAATGGTGATTTTGTTATGTGCACGTCAAAGATGGTGAAAGCTCACTCACCTGTCACCGATGGCATGTTTGGCCTAACAATGTCCTGAGGATAACTTGGTCAAACTAGGCAGAGATGGTGCACTGCCATGAAAGGAATTTTAAATGGACAATTACAGAGCAACTCCACGTTCATGAGAAATTCAGTCACTCATGTTTTGGAACATTATTGAACAATTGAGGCAGCGCCGAGATCTTGCGATCTTGCACAATGGAAAAATTTACTTAGGTGATTTGATTGATTTTTAAAATTAGTGGATATAAGCAATACAATAGATATAGTAAATTATGACTTACTTAAGCCTGAGGAGTTGCATCAAAATAATGCCAGATATTTGAAGATCGGGCTGATAGTTGATACATAACACAGGTTAGTGAAATGGGAATGAATTGCATGCAAACACCTTGACAGAACCTGTGGAATTCTCTTCTGCAAGGAATGGCAACGTGTATATTTTCATTCACAATTACATTAAACAGTGAAGTTAAAAGAAACAGAAACACTTTTTTGACAAGATATGGAGGTATATGAAAAGAAATTATGCCTCATTCAACGGAAAAATTGAACAGTGTGTCTGCATATATGCCGAAATTTCAGAAGAAGCGTTTGAAAAAGCGGTTAAATTTGAATTGAAATTAATCAGTTCAGTTTTACAATGGTTGAAAGACAATGTCTTCCAGTTCCACCTTGGGATTTACATACATGTGAATAACCATAAGTAACATAACATTTAGATTGCATACAACATCCATTGTTACATTTTAATGGAAACAATATACCCGATTCTAAGATTTAAAAAAACACATCCACGGGCTTAACTCGAATTCATCTCCAGTTCCCTTTAACTGTATTCTTAAAACACCCTAAGTATATTTGTAGAAAGGCAAATCCCATGATTCATCTGTTTCGAAGGTAATAATTTCACTTATTTCATCCTAACTTCCAAAACTGTGGCATTCTTTACTTTCTACACTTGTGATTATAACGTCCTCTTCGCTGTTATTGTTTCAAAATTCCCTCAAGATAATATGTTTCGATTAAGACACTTTAATGGCATATATCTTTCAATCAGAACGCATCTTACTACAGCATGAAAGAAGTTTCCAAAGTAGGCAGGCTTCTCATTTCAGGTGTTAGTCTGTTACAACATATTGAGCTGCCTTCAGTATATGCACTTGTTGCTTGAATGAAGTCAACAGTCTGAGTAGAGTACTCCCGAAGGATTTTCCGAAATGGTCTTTGTGACGGTAGGTTTAGATATTATTTCAAGACATGATGAGTCACAACTCACTGGTGTAATACTGGAACTCTCAGCGTCATATTACGATTTACAGATCTGATATCATATAAAAAGCGCCACAAGTGAATTGATCTTCAGACTCAGGTTGGTCTAAACTGCCAATAAACTTTCCCTCGTGTAAAGGAGTCATTTTTTTCTTTTGATTCATGTCTGCTGCCTGACAGCACCCCACGGACACGTGTTCAAATTGAGCCTTTGGCGACTCTCTGAGTTGAGATTACAAGTGCTTGCATGGGCGTCCGTTTGTGTCTGGTCTCCTCCCACCTTCAAAAGATGGGCAGAACCGGTGGATTGGTAAAGTTAGATTGTCCGTCAGAGTTCACGGACGTGCAAATGTATTCAGCCATTGGGATGGGCGGGATATTCTTTAGAGATTCAGCCTTTAAGGACAGACGATTTGTACTGTCGTGATGCTATGAATTGGATGACAGTTACAGGTAAATAAATATCATTAGCCTGCATTTAAGGTAATGAATTAGCCCTATAGGCGTTTATAAGCTCCGGTTTCCACCGCAGCCAAACATATCGGGGAGAAATAGGTTCTCCTATCCTGCTCTTGTGGTGATCTTTCTGGGCCTTCTGCTGGAAAAGTGTGTTGCTTAAGTCGTCTGTTCCAAAATGTTTGCACTGTTTTCTCAGAGAAACGTGGTTGTTGGATCACTCATAAAGTGTCCAAAACTCCTCTGTTAAAAGATACATTTTGCAACAATTTGCGAACTTGTTTTCTTCTGATTTCTGGTGATTTTTGTAAATAGAAAATGTAGAAGTTTGTTCTAACTGAAGAAGAACGGCATAATTCCATCGAATCGTGACTTCTATTCAGCTCAATCCCCGGAGAAACAAGTTCAGAGTTGTTGGAAAGCAAAATGTGTATTGATATATTATAACTTGTCACTAGTCTAGAAACCAATGACATTTTTGCTGCCGTTGAAAACAGTATATGTACATTCTTTTAGCCAAATCGTCTGCAACTGAAACTTCGTTTACTACTTTCTCAAACAATTATAGATGCATTTTCGGCGAGGCTGTCACTGTTGTTACTTTCAATGTCTATGATTTCAAGCACTGTGATTTAACACAGCCCTTTATCTTTTACAATCACAGTTTTCAAACATGCGAAAAATAAAACCAGACACGATCTATGTCGGTTATAATAAAACACCATTCCAGAATGAAATGCTTTACCTGCACGTTCACCTTTCAGAATTAAATTTTCACCATTTAAATTGATGTGAAATGGGCTGGGAACTAGAAAAGAAGATGAGTAGACTGTGAGATTGAAAATGGAGAGCGTAACCACAATAAAGTTGGCATTCCCAAGCCGAAGAGTCGGCAGAGAGCAGATGAATGCAAGAGAGCTGGCGGCCTGAAGTGCATATTTGATGGAAGTAGGAGAGTGAATAAGGAAGATGAACTTCGGGTATGGATTAGTGCTTGGGTGGATAACGTTATTGCGATCACAGAGACAAGGTTGAAGGAAGGGCATGTTTCGCAACTAGATGTCCCAGGATATAGATGCTTCAGACAGGAGAGGAGTGGAATAAAAAGGGAAGTTTGAGGAGTTTCATCACAACTATGATATCACAGCTATGCTAAAGGAGGACACCATGGAGGCTCGAGCCGAGGGTCGACTGAGAAATCATTAGCCTTCGATTCCATTGTTGGGGCTGTACGACAGGCCTCCCAAAAGTCAGCGTGAGGGAGAAGAACAAATAGGTGAACAAAAAATGGAAAGTTGCAGAGCCAACACTATGGTGGTGATGGGAGATTTTAATTTTCTGAAATTTGACAGGGGTACATTTAGTGTCAGAGATCTGGATAAGAGAGAATTTGTGAAAAGCATCCAGGAAAGTTTTCTAGAGCAGGATATCAATCGTCCGACGAGGAAAGGGGCCATATTGGACAGGGTGTTAGAGAGAGAGAGCCAATCCAGGTGGTAGAAGTTGCAGTGTGGGATTTCTTGGGGACAAATGACCACCATTCTATAAATTGTAGAATACTCGCAGACAAAGATGAGAGTGGCCCTAAGGGACGAATTTTAAACTGAACTAAGGTCAATTGTATCAGAAGTGAACTGGAGCTGTGAAATTTGAATTGGGAGCAGGTATTTGAATAAAAGTCCACATTTGATATGTGGGAGGCTTTCAAAGATAGTTTGAAGATATTATAGACCAGGCATGTTCCTTTGAAAACAAGAGATTGGAAAGGCAACATACGTGGCCGGTGGATGGCAGTGGAAATCGTGCAAATAGCCAAGATATAAAGGGAAGCAGACATATGCTCCATGCCGCTAAGAATGGAATGGACCTTGGAGGAATATTGGGAGAGTAGTGGTAATCTTAAATGATAAATCAAGCGGCCTAAGAGGGATCCTGAAAAACCTTTAATGAGCAGAATGAAGGACATTCCCAAGATCTTTGATTCGTATGTAAGAAGCAAGATGGACTAGCGCAAGGTTTAGTCCACTAAAGGCTCATGAGAGAAGGTTGTCTGTCGAAACTGAGAAAATGAGTGAAATTCTCAATGATTAATTGGCATCAGTGTACACTGAGGAGTGGAACATGATGATGAATGTTGAGATTAGAGATAGAATTTTGCTTACTATGTATCACGTTTTCATAAGGAGGGACGATGTTCCGCCCCCAACATGGCCACTCCCAAAGCCACATCCGGTCCTCACATCATCGCTGATGCCACACGCTCAGTGACTTCCGTCATCCCTACTGCCGTGTCTGCCACCACTTCCGCCCCCACCAGCGCCACTCATCTGTAGTCTGATGACAAGCCCCCCACAGACCCCACTGTCACTATCCCCACCCCCCAGAACCCTGAGGGCCACATTACCCCTGCTCTTGACTCAACCTCCATTCCCCCACCATCACACCCACTCCAGTTACAGTCTCTTCCCCCACTCCCAGCTCCACACCCACACCAGATCCCAGCTCCCAGCCTTGCCGGGTTTTCACCATTCCCCCAGACCTCCCCCTCACTGAGGACAAACGATCAGTCCTCAGCAAAGGTCTCACCTTCATCCCCCTCCTTCCATGCATCAATGAATGTAATACACGCCGTGACATTGAACAATTCTTCTGTCGACCCCGCCTCCGAGCTTACTTTCACAATCAGGATTCCCGCCACCTTCTGAGGATCCCTTCGCCCACTTCCAACACACTGCATCCATCTGGCCACCCCATGCTGGCCTATTACCTGCCCTCGACCACTTCATTTCCAACTGTCGCCGGGACATTAACTGCCTCAACCTGTCTACCCACTCACCCACTCTAACCTCTCACCCTCACAACGCACAGCCCTCCAATCCCTTTACTCCAATCCCAACCTAAACCATTAAGCCCGCGGATAAAGGGAGTGCAGTGGTAGCCTGGCGCACTGACCTCTACACCACTGAAGCTAAACGCCAACTCGAGGATACCTCTTCCTACTGCCACCTAGACCATGACCTCACCCCCCATCACCAAACCATCATCTCCCAGACCATACAGAACCTCATCACTTCAGGAGATCTCCCACCCACAGCTTCCAAACTCATAGTCCGGGAACCCTGCACTGCGCGGTTCTACCTCCTTCCCAAGATCCACAAGCCTGCCCACCTTGGTCGACGCATTGTCTCAGCATGCTCCTGCCCCACTGAACTCATCTCTACCTACCTCGACACTGTTCTATCACCCCTAGTCCAGGAAATCCCCACGTACGTTCGAGACACCACCCACGCCCTCCACCTCCTCCAAGACTTCCGTTTCCCCGGCCCACAACGCCTCATCTTCACCATGGATATCCAATTCTTCTACACCTCCATCTGCCATGACCAGGGCCTCCAAGCCCTCCGTTTGTTCCTCTCAAGACGTCCTCAACAGTACCCTTCCACCGACACTATCATTTGTTTGGCCGAGCTGGTCCTCACCCTTAACAATTTCTCGATTGAATCCTCCCACTTCCTCCAGACCAAAGGGGTAGCCATTGGCACACGTATGGGCCCCAGCTATGCCTGTCTCTTTGTTGGCTACGTAGAACGGTTGATCTTCATTAATTACACCGGCACCACTCCCCACCTCTTCCTCCGCTACATTGATGACTGCATTGGTGCCACCTCATGCTCCCCCGAGGAGGTTGAGCAATTCATCAAATTCACCAACACATCCCACCCTGACCTTCAATTTACCTGGACCATCTCTGACACCTCCCTCCCCTTCTTGGACCTCTCCATCTCCATTAATGATGACCAACTTGACACTGACATTCTTTTACAAACCCACCGACTCCCACAGTTACCTGGATTACACCTCTTCCCACCCTATCTCTTGCAAAAATGCCATCCCGTATTCCCAATTCCTCTGCCTCCGCGGTATCTGCTCCCAGGGGGACCAGTTCCACCGCAGAACACACCAGATGACCACATTCTTTAGAGACCGCAATTTCCCTTCCCACGTGGTAAAGATGCCCTCCAATGCATCTCGTCCACATCACGCACCTCCACCCTCAGACCACACCTCTCCAGCCGTAACAAGGACAGAACGCCCCTGGTTCTCACCTTCCACATTACCAACGTTCGCATAAACCAAATAATGCACCGACATTTCCGCCAACTCCAAAAAGACCCCACCCTCCGGGATATATTTCCCTCCCCACCCCTTTCCGCCTTCCGCAAAGACCGTTCCCTCCGTGACTACCTGGTCAGGTCCACTCACCCCTACGACCCACCCACCCATCCTGGCACTTTCCCCTGTCACCGCTGGAACTGTAAAACCTGTGCCCATACCTCCTCCCTCACTTCTATCCAAGGCCCTAAAGGAGCCTTCCACATCCATCAAAGTTTTACCTGCACATCCACTAATATCATTTATTTTATACGTTGCTCCCAATGCGATCTCCTCTACATTGGGGAGACTGGGCGCCGCCTAGCAGAGCGCTTTAGGAAACATCTCCGAGATACACGCACCAATCAACCACATCGCCCCATGGCCCAAAATTTCAACTCCCTCTCCCACTCTGCCGAGTACATGGAGGTCCTGGGCGTCCTTCACCGCCGCTCCCTCACCACCAGACGCCTGGAGGAAGAACGCCTCATCTTCCGCCTCGTAACACTTCAACCCCAGGGCATCAATGTGGACTTCAACAGCTTCATCATTTCCCCTTCCCCCATCTCATCCTAGTTTCAAACTTTCAGTTCAGCACTCTCCCCATGACTTGTCCGGACTTGTCCGACCTGCCCATCATCTTTTCCACCTATCCACTCCACCTTCTCCTTCATGACCTTTCACCTTCATCTCCTCCCCCACTCAACCATTGTACTCTATGTTACTCTCTCCCCACCCCACCCTCCTCTAGCTCATCTCTCCATGCTTCCAGCACACTGCCTTTATTCCTGATGAAGGGCCTTTGCCCGAAACGTCGATTTCGCTGCTCGTTGGATGCTGCCTGAACTGCTGTGCTCTTCCAGCACCACTGATCCAGAATCTGGTTTCCAGCATCTGCAGTCATTGTTTTAACCATGTTGTGCAGGCAAGACGATATTAAGCCCAAAAAATCCCCAGGGCCGGATGCGATCTTTCCCAGATCGCTGAGGCAGTTGGGAGAGGAAATGGCTGGAACCCTGGCAATACCTTTGTAACATTCCACGACACAGATGAAGTGCCAGAGGACTGTATGGTTGTTCATGCTGTCCCACTGTACAAGAAGTGGAGTAAGGACAACTACAGACCATTGAGCCTGACTTCAGTGGTGTGGAACTTGCCGGAGAAGGACATGGGGGACAAAATATTTCCTTTCCAATATTTGGAAAGAAAAGGGGTTACCAGTGAGAGGCAACATGTTGTAGTTTGGGGGGGATATCGTGCCAAACCAACTTAATCGAGTTATTTGAGGAAGTGACCAAGTTAATAGATGAGGACGGGTTGTTGATGTCATATCCATGGATTTAGAAAGTCGTTTGATAAGATTACCCACAATAAACTAACGGAGAAAGTGAAGTTACATAGTCTGCAGACGGTTCTAGCTAGGTGTCTAAAACACTGGTAGAGCAACAGGTGACAAAGGGCGGAAGTTGAATAGAGTTTTGAGAAATGGAGAAACGTGACCATTGGTGTTCCATAGGGATCAGTTCTACAGCCACTTCTGTGTCTGATACATATAAATGATCTGGAAGATTGCATTGTTGGTCTGATAAATAAGGTCCAGATGATATGAAGGTTGTTACCGTAGCAGAAAGCATAGCAATCTGTCAAACAATACCGGAAAATGTAAAAAAGAGTGTGCAAAATGCATATAGCATGCCTGCCCTCTTCAGACAGGATATTGAGCATATGAGCTGTCATGTCATGTTTAATTGTGCAAGAAATTGGTTTGGCCGCATTTAGAATACTGTGTACAGTTCTGTTTCCCATATTACCACAATCTGTGGATGCTTTGCAAAGGCTGCTGAGAAGGTTTACGAGGATGTTGCTTGGCATGGGAGGTTCTAGCTACGAAGAGAGGTTGAGGAGGTTAGGACTGTTTACATTCGTAAAAAGGAGATTGAGCAGGGACCTGATTGAGGTCTACAAACTATGAAGGGTGTCGGCAGGATGGATGGATACAAGCTTTTTCCCAATGTGAAGGATTCAATGACATGAGGTCAGGCATTCAAGGTGAAAGGTGAAAGGTTTCAGGCGATACACGCGGCAAATACTTTACGTGGAAGGTGTTAGGTGCCTGGAACGTGTTGCCATCAGAGGTTTTCGAGGCAGGCACAGTAGATTCATGTCAGGTGAATTTGGTAAGATGCATTGGTAGTTGAGATGCAGAGGGATACAGATGCTGAGGTGATGAGCCATATATTTAGACTGTTAATTTGGATTGACTCAGGCTTGGAGGGCAGAATGGCCTGTTCCTGGGCTGTAAATTTTCCTTGTTTTTTTTGTTGTTGTTCTTCTATTAATGCGCCACAATTGGAGAAAGGCCCTTTGGCCCAAGTTGGTCCATGCTGTTCAAAATGTCCATCCATGCTGCATCCATTATCATGCATTTGGCCCATATTCTTTTGCTGCTTTCCTTACAATTTATTGTCCAAATGCAATTTAAGTGTTGTTAACGTATTTGCTTCAACCATTTTCGTTGGCTGCTCATTCCACATGAGGACCACTCTGTTAATAAACAAGTTCACCCTCAAGTTCCGTTTTATTCTTTCCCAGCTAATCTTAAACTGATACCATCTTGTCCTCGTTTCCCCAACCATGGCAAAAAAGACTGACTGCATTCACCATATTCCTGTGTCTCATGATTTTGTACACGTTTGTAAGCTTCCCACTCAGTCTTCAATGCTCAAAATACAAAAGAGAACTTCCTCGTCCAATCTCTCCCTATAACTCAGGCCATTAAGTCCAGGGAACTTCCTTGTCAGTAGATGCAATCTTTCTAGTTTAATGTCATATTCGCTATAACAGGTTGACCAAAACCTGTTGAAATTCTCCAAGTGCCATCTCACCAACCTCCTGTATAACTGCAACATAATTTTCCAACATTTTTACTGTATGCCCTGTCTGAAGACTTATTAGAGTGGTAAGCACAGCAGGTCAGGCAGTATCCGAGGAGGGGGACAATCGACGTTTTTGGCAAAAGCATTAATCAGGTATACATATTAGTTTGTTAATATAAAGTATGTGCAGTTCAGATCACGTTTACTGTAACAACTTCCATCTTGCCACATTGAAATACATACATAATTAAACACGACAATTGCTGTTTTTGGCCAACCAATCAGCACGCATAACGAAGTTTGAGCACTTACAACGTCAGTATATAATTGAGAAATAAATTATAAAGCCAAACATGTTTCAAGAAATGCTTTCTGGAACTCAGTCCACTCCAGCCACTTGGTCATTATCACCAATGAAATTGTCACCATCACAGTGAACTCATATGGATTGGTGAAATATACTTTACACCTGTAAAATCCTGTTGATTCTGTCGAACCAACGGCATTGCAACGTCTCACGTCCTCTCTCACTTGTTGAGTGAATGAATAATATTCGCTTTCTCCTCATAAAATGGGACCATCCCATACCCAAATGTATTTTGGAACATACAAAATAAAACATACCAATCTCACAGACAATGTCTCTCTCCTTCGAAGTGGTGTTTCAGACTTTTCACAAATTCTCAATGCCTTAGTTTCTGGTTTTATTGTTGTTTCTTCGATTACATGTCTATCTCTTATGTGGAGAACTGATTCAAAGTATCAATTCAATTCATCGCCTTTTCAATATTTTCTATTATTACCTCTCGATTTTCACGCCGTGATAGGCCAACGCTCACTTTGTCAAATCTTTGCTTCTTTCAAAATGTTCAAATAGAAAATCCCATTATCTACTATTGCATCATTGAGTGTTTTCACTTCTGTAGTCATAATTGATGTTTTCTTTTTTATATGTATGTTTTGCCCACTCTTCCGACGTGAGTCAATTTGTGCACAATTGAATGCATTTTTAAAAAATTTTCCTATTTTATTTTTCTCGTCTGGTTAATTATGGATTGCTTGGACTTTAATTAATTGTTGGAATTCATGACTCAGATTTGCCATTGTCTGGACAGTCATTATGCAGGTATTAATAGGAGCAAGCCTTGAGAAGATTTGAGCAGAGCATACATCATCGCACACTTTGAAGCTAAGCAGCATACGTGCGATGCCGTTGTAGGATTCCAACTCTCAGCTGACCGGACTCACTTCTTACATTTTCATGTGATGTGTGATAACATCCTTAAATAGACTGATTCGAAAATATTGAACTATCTGTGAACACACTTCTCAGGAAGTTGAATTCCCCACTAAATAGGAGCTCCAAGCCTGCATTTTTCTGCCGTCTGCAACTAACTTAGATTATTTTCATAAAGTGCAGAAGTAAAAGGTCTGTCCAGGTAAATTTGGACTGTTAGGACATGATCTAACTCCAGGATAACTCTTCAATTTCTTCACTGCATACATAATGCAAATTCCATCAGGCACCTTACATCTCCGAGACATGGAAACGCTTTCCCTTGTTTCCACCTGACACAGACCCGACCCACTTGCATCCCTCAATGTACAAATCCCAATATCCCACGTTGTAGCGGATCATTTCTGTGTTCTTCATCTGATCGTCGGACAGGTGGAAAAGGCATAATGCTATCTTCTCTCAACCTTTCATCCAAAGGCGAATGTCAACACGATAACGCCACGATCCATGTATCTGTCTATCAATGAATTCTGAGCAGCCTTCTTTGTTGCAGCTGCAGAGGTAAAAACTTAGAGGAAAAGTATTTCACTCAGTATAATTGAACAGTACAACATTTTCACCTCTGCAATTTCTCTCAAATATGAAACACGCAGAGGCACTTGCATTGACTGTGATGACCCAAAATTTTCTTCGAAAATAGAACTGTTTAATTGCTGTTAACAATCTGCATTCAAGAATATGGTTCAGTATAGATGTGTCAGATAAAACGTGTTTTCTGTACCAGGTGTATATTACTGCTTCGTTATCTATTCAGTGCATTGTTGAAGACAGTGATTTCTCATTCCTGTACGCCATTTGCATTAACAAGCTGGCCCTGCACATGTTAGTGATATCCAGTTCGTATAATTTAACCGTCCGTAATCCTGTCGCAATATCTACCATCAGAGGGTAGCTTCCATTGAGGGCTGCTTCAACTGTGTACAGAATTTTAGGAAAAGTAGTAGCTTAATAACTCAGGCAGCCAGTGAGCTGAAAGCAAATGTTATTTTTTGAAGGCACAAACACAAACATAAAAAAAAGTTCGTCTTGCTTTGTAACCTGATAAAAATGAGTGGGTGATAGAAAATGCCCGAATTCCACTTTTCACAGAAAGAAAATCGTGTTTTCTAACTCTCACAGTGAACAATAAACAAAACGTATTAACAAATCTGAGCACCTTTTCAAAGAATAATTACTATCTGAACCCAATTGTTTTGAACTGCCTCTCCTGTAGGACAATAATTAGCCATTGTTTCTACTTTACGTCTATGCAGTTTCGTATGCTTTCTTGCTGTCAGTCTTCTGAATCTGTTGCTTCTGAATGTCATGCTGAATCTGCTGTCTTCACTATGTGTCATCTTCTGACTTTGTTTTAAACTGTTATTTTTTTACTGGAAAATTGTACTTTGATAGATATTGCATCCTGAGAGAATTTTGTTCGAGAGCTCCTTTCAGATGTGCTCTCAAATTCGATGGTAATTCCTTTTTCCAACTTTCAAAATATCCTTATTTCTTTATCCAGAATACATCTGAAATTCGTATATTAAGCTTGGTTTCAGGCAGTCAACGTCATCATATTTTATATTCGATTCGCTTTAAAAAGTTGAGAGTTTGTTTGAAATGAATTGTTAAGATTTAAATTGTAGTGAAAGCAGCAACCAAAACTCAGGTACTCATTCATCAGCCAAGTTTGGAACAGCCCATCTATTAACTGTTATGTGCACTGGCAGTGTTTCCTGTAACATAAGCTCAGAAAATGGTCTTAAAGGGACTAGTTATTCTTCCGTCTACGTAACAGAATGAAAAAAAAGCATCACATCTCATACAATTTTACAGAAGGTTGATTGTTGATGGCGCACTTGCCAGTTCAGCCAATAACAGCAAGTGTATGACAATAAATTTTAAACAGACTGCTGATTCGGTAGTGCATTTCTATCTAAAATTTCTCTTTTTTAAATGGAGGCAAAACTCACTATATTAACCGCTGAGTCAGTAGAATCTCAAAGCATTCAAGTTATATGCTATTAGATCCCGATAACATGTTGCAGCAGGTGACAACATGAATGCGAAACATGCCATGACAATCAATTCCCTGTTCTGGTGCCACATATTGAGTAATCAGTTTCAGTTGCAGAATTGTGATCGCAACAATTTAATCATTTGTTTTCTTTGAAATGCAATTTCCCAACCTGGGGATAATTCATTCAGCACCAGAGAATGCGCTCTTGTGTCTCATGCTGCTTCAGCAGCATCCTGTTGAGATTATGATCATTCAGTCATTACTATAGGAATATTGACTCTCTTGTTGCTTGGTTCTTTTCCCCGGCCGTGGATTACTTTTTTAAATTCGCAAATGATAGTTATCCTTTTAATATTTACAGAATACTTGTGATTCGTTTTAAAACTGTGCATTTCAAGAGCCATGACTAATAAAAAATTATTTGCAGTGCTTTGTACAGTCAGAAAAATGTAGTGGGGCAACTTTACAAGGGATATCAGTGACTGTAAAGGCACAATGGGCCAAAAGACCGAACAATCTGTTCTGGAAAACTTGCTACAAAACACCTAGAAATGTACACTTCTGGAAGAGTGTCTTGGAGATGAGTTAGAGAAAATACTCTTCAGGATGATGCTGGGTAAAAGAAAAATATAAAATGTGAAGTGCTAATAATGAAGGGCAAGAAAACCAATGTCTTTTGCATCAGAAATGGAATGGAACTCTGCGTTACTGACGTTCATGTGAAAAGTTTTAACTCGGCATTTTGCGCATTTAATAACAGAGATGGTGAACGTCCACTCAAAGTATATCCACTGAAAATCGTAAAATAGAACAAACCAATGCTGAACTCGATGGATGGTGAGGGACAGAAAAACATAAATTAAAACATGTCACTAAGACTGATCTTAAGGAGCAAACTCAAAGCTTATTGCTTTGTTGAAGTCTCCGTCATGGATGACCTTAAAACCTGGTGACTGCCTGATAATAAAAAAAAGTTCTATCATTGCTCTGAATAGGAAACAATGTTCTTTTTTTTTCTTGGCCAGCACATGACAGCTCGCGCTTTATGATTTCAATCAGCAATATAACACAGGCACTCTACTTCATTAGGATTGATAAGCAAAACGTGAACCAATTTTGATGTGTTTGTTAAACCTTCATTTGTCGTGTTCTCACACTAAAGTTCGACGTGCCTCACATGGTGACCGAGAAAGAAAAAAATGAATAAGTATCTAACCTGTAATTCAGTCTCTGGGCAAAGTCCCCTGATTGTCTGACCTTGATCTAGACTGTAGAACCTTGCTTTGTTTACTCATGAAATGACTGCTTGATCTGACTGACTTGTTCGAGCTACACTCTAATCTTGGATTGTGCCTAAACAACGCGTTTGTACAGCAATTAAGATTCTCGTGCATAATTCTGTGGTTTTCAAATGTAAGATTAGAAATAATGTCATCCTAACGGTTGTTTCCATGCTATACATCTCTATGACTATGACTCTATGCTATTATATGGAAAAATAAAACACAAAATGAGGAAACATCACAGAAGCACTTCACAGGAGGGTCCCAAGCACTGAGGATGTCAACTAGACAGGGGACGAAACGTCCGCAACACAAATTCGCAACTCGGTGAACAAAGCCACAACAACGAGCACCCGAGCTACCAACTTTCTCACAAACTTTCAAAATACAAAATTCGCTGATCAAAAGAGGATGAAGGGCGGCACAGCACTGCAGTGGGTCGCACTTCTCCCTCACAGGACACGTGTCGTGAAATCCATTCTGCCGTTGGGCTACAGTTTGCCTGAAGTTTTACCTGCCCCCATTTCTTTGTGGGTTTCCGCTGGCAGCTGTGGTTTCCTCCCACGGCCCGAACATGCGCAGGTGAGGTGACTTGCTCATAGAGTTCAGGGACATTGTAGGTTAGGTGCAATAGCCATGGGTAATGTAGAATGAAAGAAAAAGGTTCGTGGAATGATCTGGGTGAGATGCTCTTCCTCAGGCTCGTGTGTAATTGTGAGCTGTATGGCCTGTTTCCACATTGCAGGGAATCTATGAAGCTGGAAGTTATTGTGAATTTTATATCACCAATGTCATTTACCCTTATATTTCTGCATCATTGCAATGTTTTTTAATGCCCTGAATTCTCATGCCATTACGGACACGACTGATCATCAAAATATATCAGACCGTTGAGTACCAGAGTGAACACGAATGAGATAAACGTTTCAAAACCTTGGTAAGTCAGTAAAATAATTTCTTCCTAAAACATTTACTTCTGATCGCAAAACTATTATATTTATCAACTTTCTCTCCAAGCTCAGATGTAAATTACTCGAAGTTGTTTTCAAAACGGCGCAAAATGCAAGTACTTGGCATGATCATAACTTCCGTTTTTTGTCATCTGCTGCCAATAAAATGGATATAATTTGATTGGAAAACAATTTCATAATGAATGAAACTGAACAGTGTCGAATTACGAAGGAGAATAACATTCAAACATCACATGGAGTGATGTCCCCGAAGGCCAGTAGAGGACTATGATACCGGGAATGGGCTGTCGGGGTGAAGAGTTGCACCGGACTGAAGAGCACGCAGCCTTCGGCATGCTGGCTAGGAATACAAGCAGTGCATCTTTGCAATGTTTCTTTCCTTCCCTTCTCCTTAAAACAAAACAGGAAGTTGTGGGGTCTATAGATGTGACATTACAAAATTGGTTGAGAGCAGTGATAGAAGTAAGGTTCTAGCTTGAGAGGCTTTGAAACACAGCGACCCCTACCCCCAAATGTTACCTATAAGCGCAGGTAAAGTTATTTAAACTTTATTTTTAATTTTACAGCAGTTAGGATGGCAGTTGTGCCAGTCACATGCTTGCCGTGTAGGATATGGAAGCTCTGGCGGACTTCCATTGTCCCTGATCATATAGCCGTGGAAGTGAACCGAGCTGCAGTTATTGGGAGACCGTGTTACGGAGTTGAAGCTGGATGCACTCAGGATTGTCTGAGATGCAGGCTGCTTCATAGATAGGAGTTTTAATCAGGTGGTCCCAATGGAGGTATAGGACGAGAGTAATTTGGTGACCACAAGCAAAAGCAAAGGGAATTTGCAGAGAACGCAAGAATGCCATGTGGACATTCCTCTCAGAAAAAAAAGTATACATATTTGGATACTGTTCGGAGATGGGATGACCGTTCAGAGTAAAACAGCAGTAACCAGGTGGGTGGCACTGCGCCTTGCTCTGGAACAGAGCGGAAAAGGGTAAAGGTAAACAGGACATTTGTAATAGGAGAGTTGGTCGTTAAGTGGATAGACAGGATCTTTTCGAGACGGAGCCCTTCCTGATGAAGGGCTCTCACCGGAAACATCGACTCCCCTGCTCCTCGGATCTTGCCTGAACTTCCGTGCTTTTCGAACCACACAGCCTTGACTCTGATCTCCAGAATCTGCTGACCTCACTTTGACCCGGACAGATAGGACAACATATGGGCGCAAACTGGAATCCAGCATGGTGTATTTCCGATGATTATCAAGGTCCAGCATGTCTTAGAACAGTGGCAGAAGGTCCCCAGCGGGGAGTCTGAGCAGTAACAATCATTGTGCATGATGGCACAGATGGATGAGGTCAAAAGAATGTTGAGTTCCAGCATAATGATTATAGTGAGGTAGGAAAATTAGTATAAAGTCAGGACCTTGTTGGTGATAATCTTTAAATTAATTCTGGTATCACTGAAGACCAACGCATGACTAAGGAATTGGTGAAGGGGACAGGGATTCTGATTTCAAGATCATTGCGATGTTTTCTGAGGCAGAGGTGAACTGCGAAAGAGGGAGGTTTTGCACCAAACCTTGAGAGGAACCAAGACATTGGCAGTCACGTTTCCTTGTGCTGCAAAAATAAATGCGATGAGCAGGGGCTTAGAATTCTCAGCAGCACAGAAACCAGTGCGTATTTGGAAGTAGATACAATAATAAAAAAAGTAAATCGAAGAGACAGGTCAGGCTGGAGTACGGCAGCGAGCAAGGAATGCTTGTTGGGTTAAACTCCATTAATGTCAGTGCAAGAGGGCTGAAGGGAAGGCCCATGAATTCATGGAGTGGAGAGTTACGTAGGAGTGGGATATTATAACTTCACAAGCATGGCGAATGGAAAAAACAGGGACGCCAGCCTAATGTGTCAGGAGGGGATTTGGAGTTGCATTTATGATTAAGACAAATATCTGAAATAACTGAGGAACCAACCTGTGAGGTTTTTTGAGTGGAGATAAGGAAGAAGAAGGTGATGGGGACGTTATTCAAGTTGCACGATAGCCCACCAAATACTGAATGGAAATGCCAGGAACAAATGTGCAGGGAGATTAAGGAGATGGTAGGAGCAATGGCGTTGATATAGTAGGGGATGTTTTTATATTTTTGAATTGACTTTGACTGCCTGTGCGTTAAGTGCTGAGATAGAGTTGAAGTTCTTAAGAGCATGCCGGGACGATTCCTGTCGCAGTACATAGAGGGTCCTACTGGAGAAGGGGAAAACTAGAACTACTCTTGGGAAATATGGCAGGGCCAATGACCGAGGCGACATTGAGGGGCCACTTTGGGTCCAGCGAGCATTGCTCTATAATTTTTTAAATCGTTTTTAAGAGGAACAAAACAGGACGACAGTTGCAAGATCTAAATTGGGTCAAGGCGAATTTCAATTAAATTCGCCAGGAGCTTACAGGTTTGATTGGAGTAGTCCATTTGCAGGCAAAGGGATCTCTCGCAAAAGGGAGGCCTTTGAAATTAGATAGCTAGAGTTCTAGTTTCATATGTTCCTGAGAGTTAAAAGGCATGTTTGGTAGGACGAGGGCATCCTGGATGTCAAGAGATTTTCAGGTATTGACCAGAAATTAATGATCAAGTGTACTTCAGTTGAACTTGCAGACATTCGTGTAAATATCTTAAGTACAGTTCATATCACTATCGAGGAGGTGTTGGAAATATTACAATGTATGAAGTTGTCGGTGTGGAACGTTGCTGTTTGATATCTATGCCAATGATTAGGATGCATATGTGTAAAGTATGGTTTAATATGTTTGCAGATTGCACTAAGTTCGGCTGTACAGTTAGAAGTCTGGGAGGTTATTAGAAAGTGTAACGAAACATTGCTACGTTCTGCTGAGAACTGGAAAATGGAGGTTAATGCAGATGAGTGTGAAATGTTGCATTTTGGAAAGTCAACTCAATGTCGGACTTTCGTGGTGAATGGTCGGGCCTTAGGTGGTGTAATGAAACAGAGGGATCATGGAGTTGAGTTGTACAGTTTCCTGAAGCTGGAGTAACAGGCAGACAGGGCAGTAAGGAAGCCTTTTGCCAAGCTTCCTTTCATCAATCATGGAATTAAGTGCAGAAGTTTGGAAGTTATGTTGCAAGGACGTTAGTGAGTCCGCAACTGGAGTAGTGCATTCAGGTTTGATCACGTTTGTTGAAGAAAGATTATATTAATTTGGAAAGAGTGCAAAAGAAATTGAAAAGGATGTTGCCTGGACTCAACTGTCTGAGTTAGAGGGTTAGGTTGGAAAAGCTAGGACTTTTTTTTTAAACATCGAAGACTGATGGGAAATCTTATAAAGTTGTATAAGATCATTGCGACCATTGACAGTTTGAATAAACTGAGGCTTTTACACAGAGTTGAGGAATCGGAACGAGAGGGCATCCGTTTAAATTTAGAGGTGAACAAATTAACGGAAATCTGAAAGTCAACATTTTCGCATATGCAATGAGCTGCCAGCGGAGGCTCTGCAGTGAGTACATTAACAACATTTATAATGTACATGAACAAATATATGGAGAGAAAATATTTAGAACGATACAGGTCAAGTGCATGGAAATCGAGTGAGCATGAAGGGATATTTTGTTTGGCATAGATCAGTATGGACCAAAGGGCCTGTCTCCATGCTGTACGACTCGATGGCTCTTTGAATCTGTATCTCGGAGTGACACACGACAACATGAACAAACACAGAGAAGGCAAGCACTTTAAGACGAGTGATGAGAGGGCAGTGACTGTGTCCTCCCAGGAGTAAAGTGATTTATCAGACAGCAAATTTAAATGGATGACCTTCGCGGGTTGGGGGGTGTTGAAGGGGATGTTGGTGGCTTATCTGTCCATTAATCGTGAATGACAAAATGTTTTTATGCAACGTATAAGATTTGTTTAAAAGGTCAACCCATCTCGTCAAAAGTGTGTGCGTCCCTCCAGAAACCTCAGTCCTTATCCAGTTTAATCTTATTTACAATTCAACCAGCTTAATGTTTTAATATGGCGATTGATTTCTGCACATGGTAAGCAACAGCCACTTTTTTTATTCAACCATAATACTTTTGATGAATTTCATTGGACAGATTGCTATCGAGGGCTTATTGTTTAAAGCGATAGAACATAGAACGTGGAGCACAGAGTATTATAATACACTCCAGTCCTTTGGCCAATCGATGTTACACCAACATATGCAAATAATCTAAACCCCATCTAACTTTCGCTGTTCAATTCGCCTACATTTGTTTATCTAATTACCATTTATGCCCCTAAAGTTGGCGAGTCTTCTATTGCAGGCATTACGTTACATAAACTTACTTGTGTCTGAGTAAAGGACCTACGGCTACCATATGTATGAAATCGATTACACCTCAACTTCAAGCAACGTGCCTTCGTGCGAGCCACTACCATGCAAGGAAGATGACTGTCACTGTTCTCCCTATGTCATCCGCTGGTAATCTTGTGTGTCTCGATTAAGTCCTGTCTCATCATTTCTCTTGCTGAAGAAAAAAGCCTAAATACCCTGAACCTTTTCTTGTAAGACCTTTGTTCGGTACCAAGCAACATCCCAGTTAATCTCCTCTGCGCCATTTAAAATACTTGGACACCTTTCCCAAAATTAGGCGACCAGAACTGTACTCAATTCTCCAAGTATGGCTTCATCAGGGTTTTATATGCCTAGAGCATGACCTCCTAGCTCCGAAATGCAATCCCTCTCCTAATACAAGTTAACCCAAATGTGCCTTCTAAACAACCCTATTGACCTGTTTGGAACCTTTCAGACTCGATGTATCTGGACAGCGAGGTATCTCTTTTCATCTACACGAATCTTACAATTAGCCTAGTATCCTTTTTTCCTGGTTTTCCTTCCAAAGTGAATCACATCACACTTTGCGTGTTAAACTCCATTTCACACCTCTTAGCCAAGTTTACATATATCCCTCCGCAACCTGGAACATCCTTCAGCACTATCCACAACTTCACCAACCTTAGTGTCATCAGCAAATTTACGAACACATCATTCTACGCCATCATCGTGATCATTTATTAAAACGACAACCAGCACTCGACATTAAACAAATCTTTGCGATACACCACTAACAACTGAACTCTAGTGTGATCATTTCCCATCAACCACCACACTCTGCCCTCTTTCATCAAACCAATTTCTGATCCAAACCGCTAAGTCACCCTAACTCCCTTGCCTCCGTTGTTGGTACAATGACCTCCTATGGATGTTATAAGTGAATTTCTGTCTAGGCTTTCTGAATCTCCGGAGAATAGCTCCTGACACTTGGCTAACTATTCTAACTCTAGGGATCTGATTCAGAACAACCGGGTCCTGCCTCCGAACTCTGCCAACCGCGGACTGTCCTTTAACCCTTGTATCAAGGGAGACTGTCCGCAAGGTTAAGTTCAAAAAGGCGAACTCCAAGTTGACTGCTATCAGCCCTTATCCCCACCGGCTATCACTTTTCCCGTGGCAAATCGAAATACTGCGAGACACACACAAACGGAGCAACAGATGTTTATTCAATCTTCGAAGATTGGGCGAGTTCCAAAAGGGACTTCGGAAGTCGCAACGGGAGATTTTACAGCACTAATACTTATACATTATTTTTCCATTCAAATACATTGGTGATAATTTCATTGGTTTAAACATCTCACGCTATGGATTTTTCTTACATTAAAAATCATTAATGACAATTCCATTGGTTAAAGCATTTCACGCTTTTCTCTGCCAATTTCTCTAATTAAAATGTTATATTATTTTATCTTCATGTTCTATTAGTTATAACATTTGTTGATTTTTGTGTATGTCATGAAAAGAGCTTTCATTGTATTTTGCCCTCTGTGTCTAATCGAAGCATTCCTTGGTTTCTTGCCCAAGGTTACCAAGATCCTGGCTTTACAGAGGTAACTTCTAGTTCATGCTTCATTATGGCCTAGTCAATCATTAGTTTCATAATTTAGCTTCTATTCATTAAACCTCAGTTTTAGTACAGTGAGTGTGTGTGTAGGTGTGTGTAAGTGTGTGAGTGAGTGTGTGTGTTTATGTATGTGTGTGAAAGTGTGAGAGTGTGTGTGTGTAGGTGTGTGTGTAAGTGTGTGTGTGTGAGTGAGTGTATGTGTATGTGTGTAGGTGTGTGTATGTGTGTGAGTGAGTGTGTGTGTAGGTGTGTGTATGTGTGTGAGTGAGTTTGTGTGTAGGTGTGTGTATGTGTGTGGGTTATGTGTGAGGTGTGTGTGTGTGTGTTGTGTGTGTGTGTGTGTGTGTGTGTGTAGGTGTGTGTGTGAATGCATGAAACTGCAGAAATTACATTAACCATATCAATCCCACCTGTCTTTTTATACAGTCTGTAATTTCTGCAACATAATCATGGCCTGTCTATTCCAATCAGCCTCAGGATCATTTGCATCAGCTTGAAGGTGAATGCCCACAACTGTATGCGGGTCACTCTTAATCAAAGTAGTCTCAATAAGGCGGGTAATTAGACCACGCAGACATGGAATTATACAACAGCCCAAAGCAACTAAAATCCCGATTACCAACAGAAGTGTAATCACCACTGAGACCATCACCCCCTTCCATTTATCGAACCACCGCTCTAGCCAGCCAGTCCAATTAGTATTTACACCTGAATTCTCAGCTATCTCATCAGCCAGTGCCTGGAGACCTTCCAGGGCACGGGTCACCGAGCCATCAGGGGCCGTATTGTTGGGAATAAAAGTACAACATTGAGAGATTATCATGACACAAACGCCCCCCTTTTCAGCTAAGAGCATGTCCAAGGCCAGTCTATTTTCCCAAGCCATACGACTGGTGGCATCCAGTTATTCGGCCAAACCCTTTACTGCATCTCTAGTATGGTTAATAAACCGTGCTTGGTTATAATAAATGTAGTTTATCCAATCCACATTCTTATTAATAGTAACCCACCAGAATAGGGATGATTCAAAGTCTGCTGAAGTCTGGTTACGAGCTTTGAACTCATCAGGCACCCCCCTAGGGACGCCTATTGAATCAAGATAAATCCTTTCATCAACAGAAGTGGGTAGCAGTGATCTCTTATCTCTTCCTTTTCTCCCAACTAACTGTTCTCTTTCAAATGCCAAGATGAATGGTATTGCCAATTGTACAATTGCACATATCCCCTTCCAATCAGGGGGAAGGGTGGGTCTCAGTAGTTTTCCTCCACAATACCACCACAGATCCGCTCGGGGAACGTTTAAAGATGAGTAATTTCTTCCTTCCACTGCTTCAGTAACGTTTTTAATCACCGAACACAATCTCAGCTCCCCCAAATCAATAGATCCACCCTGTCTATAAACACACGATGTGTGATTCCCAACAGCGGCAGAAAACACAGGGGGAGCTTGCCTCTTATGTCCTTTTAAGGAAGAGAACATCAAAGACAAAGAGGCACAATTCGGATTTTTCCATGCAGTCTCATCTTGATATAGGGCTATCATGCATTCCATGCCCTGTTTGTTTCGCTCCCACCCGAGCGGAAAGGGAACTACCTGAGACACTGCCCTACCAGAGGCACATGCATAGCAATTGCTTTTGTTCAGACTTTTTACAGTATATTTGACCCATTCAATCCAGGCATTTGTTTCTCCATATCTTGTTTCTATTTCAAGAGTCTGTCTCAGGTCTTTAACCTCTATAACCTGCAGTGACTTTGGATCAGTGTAAGGGGTTAAAGGTTGCAGTTCAGAATCAAGGAATCCCAAAGGCTGTCCCCGTCCGACGCCAATTCAAAAACAGCAGCCCACAAAACGCTTCCCATACACTGTCATCTCTATCTTTAAATCCTTACTAAGGAGTTGGGACCCATTTTTATGGGGAAATAAGTCTTCAGAGGAAGCATTTTCTTAATGGTGAGATATATATAGGATGACACTTCCTGTCAAAACAGTTTAGGGCTGGGCTAAAGGGGGCTCTATGGATAGTGATGCTAGGCGGTGGCTTTTGCGGTTCGGTAGGGTGTGAAGAAATATCTTGGAGGAAAGATATTCCCTTTGAAACTCTACATCTGGGCATTCTACTTAGGCTGCAAGCATCAATTTTTATAACTTGTGGAAATTCCGAAACAGAAATCATTAACACAACATCTGAAAAAGATATATGAGCAAAACTCAGAAGTAACAGGAATAGCAGCATAATTCTGACTAGTGCTGAGAACTTAAACAATATATCAAAGCACAAAACAAGATTAACATACAATTCTGAAGAAACAGTCCCCGCACTCACGTCGCCATAGTATAGTCAGTTAATCAAAGTCTGTTCAGTCTGAGTTATAGTGGGTCACGTGTTGATTCGGCTGTCCAGACTCCTTTCTTAACTGGAGAGGTGACTGGCCATTTGCCAGCTTTTCTCCGCCGTTCAATGGTGAGGAGTACTAGGAACGGGCCGTCCCACACAAGTTCGAGAGTTAACTGTTGTCAGTGTTTGATCAAAACCCCTTCACCGGGTTCAATAGTGTGCACAGCGAAATCCAGAGGTGGTGTCTGAGTCAGGAATCCCTGGTGAAGTAAACGAGAAACAGCGAAGCCCAGGGTCTCAACATATTTACAGATACACATATCTCGTGACTCAAGCTCTAGGTGATAAACACTCAAACATTCATGCACTAACGAACAGATGACTTTCAGCCAGAAACACAACAAAATGTAATAGCTTCCGTTCTTTCTCTGTAGGTCCTCACATACAGCCAGTCTCTCTCTCTCTCTCTCTCTCTCTCTCTCTCTCTCTCATACGGTGTTGGTCTCTCTGTCTATGTCTGCCTGTCACTGTCTCCTGTGTCTGCGCATCGGAGCTCATAGCGACCTCCCCACGACCACCAGGTCTTCAAGTGCTAATTCTTTTCCCCAACTATCTCCACTCGCAGTCTCCAGTACTGCTGGGCAGTCCCCATGTGGCAGATCTTCCCCCCTTTTTTCCCGGAGGTCACTGCTCTACATATGGAACTGTTCAGGGTCGGTTGTCAGTAACATTTTAATTCTTTCAAGCACATCGCAGTTGTCAAATGTAATGTTTTCCCTGTGCCTGGGCGCATCCGCCCCAGGAGCTCCCGCTCCCTACCTACCGATTTTCAATGCGGCCCTACGCGCCGTATAGCCCCCACGAACAATCTCAGCACAATACAGTCTACTTACTGTCTCAACGTCCTGAAACTCACTCTCAAGTTACCCATATTAATTCGCATCCACCCTCAGAGTTTCTGTACCCCCCTGCCTTATCAGCAGCCTATTTCTTTGTACATCTGTTCCGGAGCCACTGCTCCCCTGCCTCATTTTCCTGAAGGTGGATACCACCCCTCATGTCGTGTGAATTTGGAATTGTTCTAACTTATTACTACCTTGCAGTCAATCTCATGAATGGTCCTCCTTTCCATAAGAAGTCAGCCGGATTTGAACATGCTCCCACATCTATCTTAAGGTCCTCTCTATCTAAGAGCACTGCCTCATATTTCAGGATTCGGGAGTCTGTGAGCCATCGTCCCGCTTTTTGATTCAGAATAGTGCGGACTTGGTGAGGAGTAACCACAGTCAGTGGTGCTCCAAACGTCAGTTTCTGGCTTTCTTCCACTAGTTTAGCAGTGGCTGCTACTGCTTGAACGCATTCAGGCCAACCCCGTGAGACAGGGTCTAGAATTTTGGAGAGGAAAGCTACAGGTTTTCTATGCCCCCCTCATTCTTGAGTTAAGACCCCAAAAGCTGTCCCGCTTTTGGCATTAACAAATAGTCTGAAATCTTTATTAAAATTTGGCAAGCTCAAAACGGGTGCTGTAACTAATTTTTCTTTTAAAGTTTCAATCAGCATTTTTCCTTCTGGGTCCCATTTAACCCTGTCCGGAACTACTTCTGTTAGCTGTAGATATAGCTTTTTTTGTAAGAATAGCATAGTCATCTATCCAGAGTCTGCAATAACCCAGCAAACCCAGGAACTTTCTGAGTTCTCTTTTAGTTCTGGGTAATCCTAATTCTACAATTCCTTTTATTCTTTCAGGGCTTATTCTCTTCTGTCCCTGACTGATTAGATGTCCTAAATATCTGACCTCCTGTTCTACATGCTGTAGTTTGTTCTGACTAACTCGCACTCCCTTCACTGCAAGGTAGTTTAATAAATCATTGGTTCCCTGCTGTGTGTCAGTTTGGGTGGGACCGGACAACAGGAGGTCGTCCACATACTGAATTAACTTTAAAGTTGGTCTTAAAGTCAAGCCCTCAAGAACTTGTTCTAGGATCTGTCCAAACAAGTTTGGTGACTCGGTAAAACCTTCAGCTAAGACAGTCCACCTATACTGCTGTTTTCTCCCAGTATCAGGGTCCTCCTTAAGTTCTAATAAAATCATATCATGAGAAAAAAATAACGTTGAGCATTCATAAAATTACAATCAAAAATAGCGCACTGAATCAAATGACAAACAACAAGTTTCACACATAAAACCATGAACAAACAGATGAATTCAAGCCAGAGCACAAAGTGTTAAACTGTTTGTTAGCTGAGAAGCCTTTTTTTTAACAAAATCCATACACAAACACAAATTCTCACATCCACAGAGCCTTTTTTTTTTACAATCAAATTTACACACACAAAGACACACATAAATCTTCACCAACACAAAATTCCTATCGGGGGCCGGCCCACAAAGACATAAATATTCAGATTTAGATAACCACCTTATTTATCCGACTCCTTTTGTCTTTCATACAGTCCTCCCTTACTACTGACTTTCTGAACCTCCTGTAACAACTCCGACTCATTTCTACCGTTCCCGTCCTCTATTTTCTGTAACCTTTACCATCCGTCATCCTATTTCCCCATCTGGGTCTATACCCGAACATTTCCTAACCAACTCCCTTAATCTGTGTAAGAATGTACAGGGAGACTCGTCCTTTCCCTGCCTCAGGTCGAAAACCTTGGCTAAAATTTGTTGTTTGGGGATGCAAGTTTGTATCCCTTGGATTATCAAATTTTGCATGTCTAACATATTATTCCACCCTTCTATATTGTGGTGGTCCCAGTTAGGGTTCTGAAGGGGATATTTGTCTTCACCCCTAACCATCCCCCTCTCATGCCAAATTGTCCGGCAAGCTTAATACCGGCACTGCTGCTAGTTTTTTTTTAATCTCAATTAACACTTTCCCTATCCAGTATCCCCATATAAGTCTCCTTTCTCCCCAGTAAATAGTATATTCAAAAATAGACATTAACTCAGCCCACATATACAGACTGGGCCTCAAAAATTAATTTGTTCTGACAATCCTATCGGATTCTCATCCAGGACCGTCATTTCCTTCTAAATGTTCCGACCTCCCCACTGGTGAGGGGGTCACACACAAACCCAATCTCCTTGTCCCCTATCGGCACTTTATTCGATACGTTCTTCCTTTTTTTAAGAAATATTGCAATGTTCCTAGCTTCTCATATCCTCAAACACCAATTTATTAATTCATGCTTGACTAACTTTAAAGCCTGTTCCTAACTTGTAAACATATTTATATATTTACGTCCATTTATTCAGTATTTAATATTTAAAATGTAAAATGCATACAGTTCCCAATTTTGAAATCCACTGTATTCACCCAGATTTAGTACTCTAATTTAGATCCAAAATTAGTTTTCTGATGTACTCCTGACCAATTATTTCTCAATTACAATACTTTAGGTCGTAAAATAATCAGAGCTGTCTTACAATAATTTGTCAATTCAAGTTTAAAAAAAAATTCTAATGGCCGAATCCAAGGTCTCAGATAATAACCATGGAAGTTATCGTCTTTTTTTTCCCGACAGTCTACTGTTGAACTGAAACTACAACTGTCCTTCACATATTGAAAATAAATCATGTTAAGTTTACATAAAGATCACATTTAAAACAATCCTGGAACTCAAGCTCCAGTGAATAAAACTTCCTCATTCAATCACCAACAAACCAATGTGCATTCAAACCGAATCACAGAGGGTTAAATGTTTTGCGAGCAGTTCTCGCACTCTCTCTCTCTCTGTTGGTCTTACTGCAAGCTGCTGGTAAAAAATAAACTTCAGTTGTCTTATATAATTTGAGTTTAATGGGGCTACAACAAATCCTGTGGTCCGTTCCCCAAACGGGACCTCCCGTAGGGGACACAGTCTCACTACGTCTTTATCACCTTTTCCCCTCATCTCTCTCTCCTTTAGTCGTGCAGATCTCCTTACCTCCTCAGCCCCTGCTGCTGTGGCTTCTACGTCCCCTTCGCCAGATCCCCTGGATCCCGCTCCCGATTCTCCAACGGCCGCTGCCATTGTTCCTCCTGAAGAGCATATGGCGGGGGTGCCACAGGCGGGGGTAAGTTCTCTAACACTTCCCACTTACTCTCATTCAGTGGGGTTAAAGGATATAAGGGTACTGGGGTTGGAGCAGTTGCTGTCAGGTTCCCTACCCAACATGCAGCATACTCGCTCTCCTTTAAACCTGGATACTGTTTATTCTTTACATAATCATTTAAAATTTGACAAACCCAATCCTCGTCCGATCCAAATTTTGGCCAGATCACTGATGGCGGACGGGATGGGTTCTTTTACCCAAACAAAACAACAGTATTTTATCATTTCCTAAGCCCCGACTTTCGTAGGGACTCCAATTCCCCAATTTTCGTCCCAGCGGACTATTAAGGGGAATCTGTGGGGTTTCGTTTTCCCGTTCCTTTTTAGACCTGGAACCTCGGCCACCCATGGTTGGTCTTCAGGCTAACCTACACTCTGGTTACTCAATTAACCCCGGTTACCTGTCACAACCACCGAGTCGACAAGGCAGTGTACCCTTCCCTACTGTGAAAGCCCCAAAATACCAGAGAAGGTTCTTACCTTGATCCTGTGCACGGAGTTGTCCGACTCAAAGTAAAAAAATCACCTTTTTACTTTTCAAAGCTTCAACCTTTTTACTTTATTGCGAGCGCCACCTATTCGCATCGTTTGCTCAAACATCTGTGTGTGTCACAGTGTCCCAGAATCATTCAGAGCCTCCCGTGGGAGTTCTGTTTAGGATCCCGGACACGAGCCCCCAAATTTGTTATGAGTGAATTTCTGTCTAGGCTTTCTGAATCTCCGGAGAATAGTTCCTGACACTTGGCTAACTATTCTAATTCTCGGGATCTGATTCAGAACAACCGGGTCCTGCCTCCGAACTCTGCCAACCGCGGACTGTCCTTTAACCCTTGTATCAAGGGAGACTGTCCGCAAGGTTAAGTTCAAAAAGGCGAACTCCAAGTTGACTGCTATCAGCCCTTATCCCCACCGGCTATCACTTTTCCCGTGGCAAATCGAAATACTGCGAGACACACACAAACGGAGCAACAGATGTTTATTCAATCTTCGAAGATTGGGCGAGTTCCAAAAGGGACTTCGGAAGTCGCAACGGGAGATTTTACAGCACTAATACTTATACATTATTTTTCCATTCAAATACATTGGTGATAATTTCATTGGTTTAAACATCTCACGCTATGGATTTTTCTTACATTAAAAATCATTAATGACAATTCCATTGGTTAAAGCATTTCACGCTTTTCTCTGCCAATTTCTCTAATTAAAATGTTATATTATTTTATCTTCATGTTCTATTAGTTATAACATTTGTTGATTTTTGTGTATGTCATGAAAAGAGCTTTCATTGTATTTTGCCCTCTGTGTCTAATCGAAGCATTCCTTGGTTTCTTGCCCAAGGTTACCAAGATCCTGGCTTTACAGAGGTAATTTCTAGTTCATGCTTCATTATGGCCTAGTCAATCATTAGTTTCATAATTTAGATTCTATTCATTAAACCTCAGTTTTAGTACAGTGAGTGTGTGTGTAGGTGTGTGTAAGTGTGTGAGTGAGTGTGTGTGTTTATGTATGTGTGTGAAAGTGTGAGAGTGTGTGTGTGTAGGTGTGTGTGTAAGTGTGTGTGTGAGTGAGTGTATGTGTATGTGTGTAGGTGTGTGTATGTGTGTGAGTGAGTGTGTGTGTAGGTGTGTGTATGTGTGTGGGTTATGTGTGAGGTGTGTGTGTGTTGTGTGTGTGTGTGTGTGTGTGTGTGTGTGTGTGTGTGTAGGTGTGTGTGTGTGAATGCATGAAACTGCAGAAATTACATTAACCATATCATGGAGAAACTTGTCAAACGTCCTTACTGAAATTCGTACACACCACACCAATTGTTTTTACCATCAGCAAACGGTTTGGTCAAGTTCTCAAAGAACTCGAGAAGATTTTTGAGGCACGACTGAAAGGATAAAGACCTGTGTTGGCTATCTCGAAACAACTCATTCCTCTGTTGATTACTATAAGTTCTATCGCTTTTAACAATCTCCAAAACTTCACCTGCAAGCGATGTAATGCTCACTGGACTATAATTATCAGGGCGGTCTGTAATCTCATTCCTGAACAAATGAACAACATTAGCTATTCTCCATTCGTCTGGCACTACTTCTGGACACAATTATGACATAAGGATCAAAGGCAAAGGCTCCATAATCTTTGCGCTGTCTTCCCAAACCAACCCAGGGTTAATTCAGTTCGGCCGAGACTTATTTATTTTTTCACGTACCAGAATCGCTAACACTTCCACATTGTGAACCTCAATCCCATCCAGTCCAGTAGCCTGCTTTTCAGTATTCTCCTTGAAAGCACTGTCTTTTTCTAATGTCAATACTCATGAAAACTATTCATTTAGCACCCGCCTATCTCCTAGGACTCTATGCACAACTTCCCACTGCAATCTTTGAGTAGACCTACTCTTTCTCCATTCACATTTTTTTTCCTGATATACCTATTAGATGCTTTTGCGTTTTCCTTGACTCTATCTCACAACGACTTATCATGTCCCCTGCCGGCTCTGCTTAGTTCTTTCTTTTAGTCTTTCCTCGCTATCGTCTAACTCTCAAGCGCCCTAACTCAGTCTTCATGTCTCATCCGAACATAAACCCACTTCTTCCTTGAAACAAGTGATTCAACTTCTTTATAAAACCACGGCTACCTCGCTCGACCACTTCCTTCCTTCCACAAGAAGATCATACATATCAAGGACTCGCAGTAGCTGTTCCTTGAATTAGCTGCACGTTTCAATTGTGCCTTGTCTCCGCAGTGTCCTTCGCACACTCCATAAATCCTAAATCTTTCTCAGAGTATCATACTAGCCTCTCACCCAGCAACATTTCTTGTGCTGCGGTATATACTTGTAGATTTCCATCGCTAATGTTAACATAGCCGAATTGTTGTCACTATCACCAAAGTGCTCACCTATCTCCAAATCTAATACCTGGCCAGAATTAATACCCAGTACTAAATTCAATGTTACCTCGCCCCTCGTTCGCATATCTATATATTGCATCAGGAAACTAATCTGTGAGAAACAAAGTTCACGCACTGAAATAATTTCAGTCCGAGACAAGATCTGAATCAGTAGTGCTCTTTATTTCACACTTGCAAGTGGGTGCGATGTCCACAAGGCAGGGACAAAACACACTGAATTCAGCAAATACTCGATATTTATATAATTTGGTTCCTATATGTTTATTTTTCTTATTTCATTGTTTCCCCTCCGTTTTCATCCTCCACTTCCCTAAGACCGGTACCCATTACTCCTGTTTATCTTGTGTCTTATCTGGTCTTGTCTGTGAAAAAAATGCTCATTCCTGTTCTCCAGGCCATTTGACCTCATCCTGCCGTGGGCACATCCTTGCCTTTTCACAGCATCTTGTCACTAAGCCCTTTTAATTGTGGTTTGTTCCTGTGTTTCTGTAAAAGTGGGAAACTGATGTTTAGACCTACAGATTATACAGGCATATTGAATTTAACTGTCTGTCTTACAGTCCCATTTCTTTCTTGCATATGCTTTTAGCTAATAAGTGAGAATTGCAGAAGTAACATTAATTTACCATATACTACCATTTCCCCCTTTTTCTTCAATTACCATTTGTTATCTTCTGCATTTTTCTTTTAAGTATCGCCCCCGAAATTCGCAACCATCATTCCGGAAATTTCATCCACCTTGGTCTCACTCATCTCCTCAATATTTAGTTGATAAAGTTCTTCTGTCTGAGTTCCTTTTAAGGGCATCTGTTTCATTAAGGCTGTCTCAATCAGTCTTTGGGTGAGCCCACGTATACAGGGTATGATACAACAGCCAATGGCCACCAATACCCCAACTACTACTATCAGGGAAGTAAGAATGGAAACTACCACCCCCTTCCATCTTCCAAACCAGGATTCAAGCCATCCTGTGAGAGATGTGTCTACTCCTGAATTCTCAGCCAGTTTCTCTGCTAAGGTAGTCAATCCCCTTAAGGCCCGAGTAATTGAACCATCAGGTGCAGTGTTATCAGGAATCAAGGTACAAATGCTTCCTCCTAACATCACACACCCACCCTTTTCCTGCTAAAGTCATATCAAGGGCCATTCTGTTTTCCCATGCCATTCTATTTGTCGCATCAAGCTGTTCTGATATTACTTTAACCGCATCCCTTTTATAATTTATAAATCGCTGTTGATTATAGAAAATGTAATTTATCCAATCTACATTTTTATTAATTGTTACCCACCAAAAGAGAGCTGAATCATAGCCTGCTGCAATCTGGTTCCGAGCCTTGAACTCATCAGGTACCCGCCTAGGGACTCCTAACAAATCGAGGTAAATCCTGTCATCGAAAGAAGTGTCTAACAGTGCTGAGTAGTTCCCTTCTTTCTCCGTTTCGTTCACAGTTTTAATCTCTGTACACAATTTCAGCTCCCCCAAATCTCTAGCCCGACTTGTACCTCGTATACGCACACACAACGTCTGATTTCCAACTGCGGCAGAAAATGTGGGGGGAGCTTGTACATCTTTCTTCTCCAAGGGAGGGAACATCAGAGATAGGGAGGTACAATTCCTATCATTCCATGCAGTCTCATCCTGATACAGGGCTATCATACATTTCATATCCTGCCTGTCTCGCTTCCACCCGAGCGGAAAGGGAACCACCTGGGCCACTGACCTACCGGAGGCACATGCATAGCAATTGCTTTTGTTCAGACTTTTTACAGTATACTTTGCCCATTCAACGCAGGCATTTGCATGCCCGTGCCCAGTTTCTTTTTCGATAGTCTGTTTCAAGTCCTTTACCTCTATAATTTTTACTACGTTAGGATCAGTGGGAGGGGTGAAAGGTTGTGTCCCGTTATCCAGTAATTTTGCCCGTTTTCCCTGTCCTACGCTAATTCGAAAATAACAGTCCACGAAATTCTTCCAAAGTGCTTTCATTTCTATCCCAAATGTTTCATTTAATTGTATCTCATAGGTGCCCCCTCCCAAAATTGCTTCGTGCCATGTGGTTTTCTTTATTGTCAGGTATATTGGGTTACACTGTTTATCGGGACAATCGCGAGCTGGTCGGAAGGGGGTCCGGTGTACTGTGACGTGACTATCATACCAAGTACCATCCCCAAGGTCATCCCCACAGGACTTAAGATGTATCTCTGAACTGCGGTACTGTCTCTGATTATCTGCATCCCCACAATTCACTAAGCTGCATGCATCAGCGTCTATTACGTGTGGATTATCAGACTCAGGAACCATTAATAATACATATGAAAAGGATATTTGACAAAATCCCAATACTAAAAAGGCTAAGATCATATCTCTAAACATTCCCAGTACTTTAAACATCATACTGAAGCACAAAATGACTCAATATACAATCCTCCAGTAATAATCCCGCGCTCGCGTCGCCACTATAAAATCAGTTACTCAAAGTCTCTTTAGTCTGAGTTTCAGCGGGTCTTGCGTTGATTCGGCTGTCCAGACTTCGTATTCAACTGGAGATTCCACGGGCCCTTTTATCCGAGTGTAGTGAGCCCAGCCTTTCTCCACCATCCTTACTGCTGTTTCCGTAGTTAAAAGAGCCAGGTACGGCCCATCCCAGTCCGGCTGCAATTTAGTCTCTGTTCATGATTTTACTCAGACCCAATCTCCAGGCTGGATGGGATGAAAGGTGAATTCTAGGGGTGGAGTCTGTGCCAATATACCCTGTTTCCTGAGGAAAGACAAAGAGGAGGACAAGCCCAGTATATACTTCTTTAAGAACAAATCTTTAGTTTCGGGAATTGGCAATTCTCCATGCAATCCCAGATAAGGTAATCCAAATAAGATGCCATGGGAGTTAGTCCCAAATCTTTCCTAGGGGCTGTTCGTACTCGCAAAAGAGCTATAGGTGAACATTTGGTTAAAGTCTGGTTGAAGATTTGTAGCTCGGGTGTCCGTTGTTGTGGTTCTGTTCGCCGAGCTGGAAGCTTTTGCTGCAAACGTTTCGTTGCCTGGCTAGGGAACATCATCAGTGTTACTGGAGCCTCCTGTGAAGCGCTGCTTTGATGTTTCTTCCGGTATTTACGAAACGGAATTCAGATATACGAACAAATCAACGGAACACCCATGGGATCACCAATCTCGGGACTCATCGCAGAGGCAGTTATGCAAAGGTTAGAACATACAGCCCTACCACAAATCCAACCCAAACTCTGGATCAGATACGTCGATGAAACCTTTGTAATCATCAAAAACACAGAAATAGAAAAAACACACCGAATCATCAACGCCACACTCACAGGAATACGATTCACGAAAGAAGAGGAAAAGGATAGCCAACTCCCATTCCTAGACGTGTTAGTAGAGAGAACACCCAACGGAGAATTCACCACAAGGGTACACAGGAAATCAACACACACAGACCAAGTCCTAAACTATGAAAGTAACCACCCCAACACACACAAACGAAGCTGCATCAGGACACTATTCAAAAGAGCCACAACACACTGCAGTATACCAGAACTGCGGAAAGAGGAAGAGGAACACCTATACAAGGTATTCGCCAAAAACGGATACCCACGCAACTTTATCACCAGATGCCTAAGAGATAGACCAGGGAACGAGGACATGCCACAACCAAAAGGACTAGCCACACTACCATACATCAGGAGCGTCTCAGAACTGACAGCCAGACTACTGCGACCCTTAGGACTCATAACAGCACACAAGCCAACTTCCACACTCAGACAACAACTCACTAGAACAAAGGACCCAATAGCCAGCACGAGCCAAACTAACGTAGCCATACACTCAGACAACCAGGAACATGAATTTGACTGGGAAAACACTACCATCATAGGACAAGCCAGACAGAGAACAGCCAGGGAATTCCTAGAGGCATGGAATTCATCCAAAAACTCCATTAACAGACACATGGACCTGGACCCCATATACAAACCACTACAGCTGAAACTGACACCCGGAAGCGGCAAGAACATCGATCAACAGACACATCGACCTGGACCCCACATACAAACTACTACAGCTGAAACTGACACCCGGAAGCGGCAAGAACAAACCACTATAAATACCGAAAGAAATATCAAAGCAGCGCTTCACAGGAGGCTCCAATAGCACTGATGATGTTCCCTAGCCAGGGAACGAAACGTTTGCAGCAAAAACTTCCAGCTCGGCGAACAGAACATTTGGTACAAGGGGGTCTGGTTTCTATTATCAATTTACAGAGCTGTCGTTTGAGTGTTTCTAATATTGTTTTAGACACCCCACGTGCAGTGGCAGTGGCAAAGGGGTAAGCCTCAACCCAACCAGATAAATGATCTACTATGACCAATATATATTTTCGTCTCCCTACCCTGGGTAAATCAGTATAATCTACTTGTATACTCTGGAAGGGTCTCAATCCTGGGTCTCTTCCTTTTGGGGTCTGTTTTCTCAAGACTTTTTGATTTAACATTCTGCAGATTATACATCCCTCACATATTTGTTAAGCAATTATATATATTCCTTTACATCCATATTCCCTAAGAACTAAATCATACATTGCTTGTACTCCCCAATGACTGCCTTGGTGTAGGACAGCCATAATCTCTCGCATCATCATTTCGTTCAATATCTGTTCAAATAAATTCGGGGATTCTGTAAACCCCTGGGGGAGCACAGTCCACCAGTATTGCTGTTTCCGTCCTGTCTTGGGGTCATCCCATTCAAAGGCGAACAAATTCCTACTTTCCTCCGCCAAGGGACAAGCCCAAATGGCATCCTTTAAATCTATCACACTAAACCATTTGTGGTCATGAGGAATCTTACTCAATAACGTATAGGGGTTTGGCACCACTGAATGTCTGATCTGTACTATTCGATTTAATGTTCTCAAATCCTGCACCAATCGATAAGTTCCATCAGATTTTCGCACAGGTAGAATTGGGGTATTATAAGGAGACATACATGGCTCCAACAAGCCATCTCTAATCAATCCCTCAATTACTGGCTGCAGTCCTCGTTTACCCTCTATGGGAATGGGATATTGTCGCTCACAGACAACGTCCCCTTTCATTTTTAAATTTACTTCAAGGGGAGGGATCTGTAGTCCTACACGATTCTCTTCCCTAGCCCATACAATAGGGTCTATCTCCCTCTCCATATCCTCTGTCAACATTGCCATTTGTACAATTAATTCTTTTTCCTGAATTCCAATCTCCAGTCCTAAGAGGATAATTAAGTCTCTCACTAACAAGTTACTTCCTATATCGGGGATATACTTCCTTTGTGATCCTGTCCTTAGGACATTCTATCCTCATAGATTCAAATACTGGGACAGAAAATCCCCCACCCCCATCCCTTTCACCCCAGAAACAGTAATTGACCCTGTCGACATGTCTACTTTCTTTGGTTTAAAATTCAGCGATGACGGTGCTGCCCCCGTATCTACAAGGAAGACAACCTCTTCCCTGCAGCGTCCCTCCTTCAAGTTTATCAAGGCTTCGTAGTTGGTCCCCGAGGGCAGGAACCCCGACACCTGTATTCTTCATCAAAATTCATAAGCGGAATTGCCCGTTCCTCCCTTTGTAGATCAGGACACTCACGCCTAAAATGCCCTATCTTTCTACAATAATAGCATCCTTCCTGTGGAGACCTCCATCTCTGCCCCTGTCGCTCAAATTCTCTATCAAATGCTTTCCCTTGTCCTCTCCCTCTCCCCTTTCCTCTCTGCCCTACATGATGTCAACCGCTGCTCCAGATGCTCGCTATTGGTTCCATTCTGTTCTTAACTGCCACATCAACCATAGCTAAAATCATTTTCGCCTTCTGTTTCTGTCTCTCATCTTCTCTCTTTACAAACACTTTATGTGCTTCTCTTAACAATTCATCTAATGGTCTTTCGCTCCACCCTTCTACATTCTGTATCTTTCTCTGTATATCTGGCCATGACTTTGTCTCAAAATGTACTTTCAAAAGACCCTGTGCCACTGAGTCCTCAGGGTTCATTTCAGAATATTTCCGCATTGAGTCTCTCAATCTCTGCAAGAAAGTTGAAGGAGTCTCATCTTTTTCCTGTCTAATTTCAAAGGCTTTAGTCAGATTCTGCGACTTTGGAACTGTCTCTCTTATTCCTTTTCGAATCAGTTCTTTCAATTCCCTAATTTGTTCTCTATGCTCCGGTTTTTGATTTTCCCACTGGGGGTCTCTGAGGGGAAAATTCATCTCTCCCTGTCCAGCATCCCCATCTCCAATCGGGTGTGCCCTGTCCCATATTTTAATGGCTGCTCCCCGTATAAGTCCCCTTTCTTCCCCAGTAAATAGTATATTCAAAATAGACATTAACTCAGCTCACGTATACAGACTGGGCCCCAAAAATTGATCAACTTGTTCAGACAATCCTACCGGATCCTCAACCAGGACCATCATTTCTATTTTAAATGTTCTGACCTCCCCACCGGTGAGGATGGCACACATAAACCCAAACTCTTTATATCCAATTGGTACCTCCCGAAGGGGACAAGTCATTGCGTTCTTCCCCTTTTTCTTTTTTTAAAGAAATATTGCAATATTTCTAGCTCCCCATAATTTCAAACACCCATTCATCAATTCATGCTTGACTAACTTTAAAGCCTGTTCCTAACTTGGAAGCATATTTATATATTTACGTTCATTTATTCAGTATTTCATATTTAAAATGTAAAATACATAAAGTTCCCAAGTTTGAAATCCACTGTAATCACCCAGTTTTAGTCCCCTAATTTAAATCCAAACTTAGTTTTAAATAATCCTGACCAATCATTGCTCAATTACAATACTATAGGTCGTGAAATAATCAGAGCTACCTTAAAAGAATTTGTCTATTCAAGTTAAAAAAAAGCTTCTAATGCATGAACAATGGCCGAATCCAAGGTCACAGATATTAACCATAGAAGTTTTCGTTTTTACTACTATCTAATGTTGAACTGAAACTTCAACTGTCCACCATATATCGCTTTTATGTAAGGATAAAAGAGATTAGTTAGAAACTGACAGTAAGGCAGTCATGACCTGTAAAAAGAACAGGAGTTATCATTTATTTTCATAATCTTTATAGAATCCTTAACCATAAAATAAATAATATTAAGTTTCAATAATAAAAGAAATCAGATTCAAAACAGTCCTGAAACTCAAGCTCCAGGGAATAAAACTCAAACATTCAATCACCAACAAACAAATGTGCATTCAAACCAAATCACAAAGGGTTAAACTTTCTATCAGATGTAAAGCTCTTTTCATTCTCTCTCTCTCTAACACATTGACATTTAAGTTCAGATATTTACCAATCCAGTCTTCATCCGACCCGTATTTTGGCCAGAAGACGGCGGGACGAAGAATTGATCCCATACAAAGCAACAATACTTAATCATTTTCTTTCCGTGTACGAAAATGATTTTTCCAATTCCACAACATCCTGGCCAACGGACTTTCTGGAGGTATGTTGTAAGAGGCCCGGCCTCCATTTCCATTGCTTTGTTCTTCGTCTGTTTCCCTGGAGGCTTTTCCCTTAACCACGGCACAACTCATATTGAGTTCCTTCATTAGTCCCTTATTAACTACTAAAACTAAATCCCGGCCACCAAAGCAATATTTAAAAGTCAATTTTCTTTCCTTGGCCTGTGCACAGAGTTGCCTGGCCCCTTTCTGCCATACGTTCTTTCGACCGCGTGTCAATGCCTGATTCAGATTTCACTCTTGTGGGATTCGTACCCGTCGCCTAAGGGAGCGAACCAAACCGGGACACGAGACCGCTCCTCAATGGGGAACAGGACGTGTCTTCCCAGTGTCCAGGGCCAGACAATCCCCCCGACGATGGAAGAACATCCCGGACAGCCCCACGTTGGGCGCCAATTGTGAGAAACAAAGCACACTCACTGCAATAATTTCAGTCCGAGACAAGATCCGAATCAGTAGTGCTCTTTATTTCACACTTGCAAGTGGGTGTGATGTCCACAAGGCAGGGACAAACACACTGAATTCAACAAATAATCGATATTTATATAATTTGGTACCTACATGTTTTTGTCTTATGTCATTGTTTCCCCGCGCCCCCGCCCCCCCCCCCCCCAGTTTACATCCTCCACTTCCCTAAGACCGGTACCCATTACTTCTGTTTATCTTGTGTCTTATCCGGTCTTGTCTGTGAAAAAAAATGCTCATTCCTGTTCTCCAGGCCATTTGACCTCATCCTGCTATGGGCACATCCTTGCCTTTTCACAGCATCTTATCACTAAGCCCTTTCAATTGGGATTTGTTCCTGTGTTTCTGTAAAAGTGGGAAACAGATGCTTATTCCTATTGTTTATACAGGCATATTGAGTTTAACTGTTTGTCTTCGCAGCATCTTACCACGAAGCCTGTATTTCTACCATTGTCTTACAGTCCCATTTCTTTCTTGCTTACATTTTTAGCTAATACAAAAGAACAATTACGAATTTCCTCCACACTGATATGAGTTCATTCACCTTGGATCAGAAATTATAAGTGAGAATTGCAGAAGTAACATTAATTTACCATTTCCAACAGTCAGGATGTCAGGGTGACAACGAATGTGTGATAGTGAGAGGGTCTGTATAACAGTGACTATGAGGGTGTCAGTGTGACAAAGGTGGAGTAAGTGCAATGGTTTCAAGGCAAAGACGGTTGTGTGAGTGTGAGCATGTTAAAGGATGATAGTGTGTATCATGCTTTCCGGGTGATATTCAGAGAGTGACTGTGAGGATTTCAATATGACAGTGATTGGGTGAGTGTGTGTGAGCCAGGTTGACTGTTATAGAGCATATGGGAGGGGGGTCAGGTGACGTTGAAAGAGTGTGTGTGGAGGTGAGTGTGACCGAGGTGGAGTGACTGCGGGAGTCAGGGTGAAGGAGACAGATTGAGTGGGAGTTGTTCAGGGTGACAGTGACTGAGTGGCTATGAGGGGTGAGCGTGACAATGGGGGAGTGATTGTGGTGTCAGGGCAATGGAAATGTAGTGTGTGGGGGGGGTCAGGGTGTTAGGGACTGACAGACTCTGAGTGGGACAGGAAGATGGGAAGGGGTCAGGAGATGGGAGTGTGAGGGGAAAATTATGACAAAGAGAGAGAGTAAGTGTGAGAAGAGCAGTGTGACAGTGACAGAATGAGTTTGCAGGGAACAGAATGAGAATACGGAGTGAGTCTGAAGTCTCAGGCTGGCAGTGATACATTGAGTGTGAGGGAGTCCGGCCAATGGGGATGATTTGGATGTGACTGGAGTCAGCGAGACGATGATTGTGTAAGTGTGATCGGTGTTAGAGGGTGACAAAGATGGACATGTGTACGAGGAGGTCAAGTTGGCAGTGATCGAGTTAGTGTGGGGGCAGATGGACAGTGACAGAATGAGTGTGAGGGGCAGGGTGTCAGTGATGGAGTGAATGCTATGGGGTAGGGTGTCTGAGCATGTGTGAGTGCGTCAGTTTTATAGTGATGGAGTTAGAGTTAGGGGTTCAAAGTGGCAGCTGGCGAGTGAGTGCGCGTGGATCTAGATGAAAGCAACGGGGTAAGTGTCAGGGAATCTTCGCGACATTGAGGGAGTGAGTGTGACCCGGTCAGTGTGATGTTAATAGAGTATGGTCGAGGGGGTAAAGTTGACAATGATAAGGTGAGTGTCTAAGGTCAGTGTGACGGTGACGGAGTCAGCACAAGAGATATAGTTCTCTCCCCACCCACTTCAGCGTTCTGAAAGGACCCTTGCCTCCACAACTACCTCGTCAGGTCCACACCCCCACGAGCCAACACCCCACACCTGGTACCTTTCCCTGTCACCGCAGCAAATGCAAAACCAGCGCCGACACTACTCCACTCACCCCCGTCTAAGGCTCCAAGGGATACTTTTCTCATTCCTAGAAATGTACCTATACCTCAGCAATGTCACCTACAGCGTCCATTGCACCCATTTTGTTCTCCTCTACTTTGCAGAGACAGATCATTTCAAATAATGTCTGTGAGACACCTGCGCACACCAACCCCACTGCCCCGAGGCTGACACCTTCAACTCCCCCTCCCACTCCATCAAGGACATGCAGGTCCTGGTCTCCTCTGTTGCCAAACCGTTACCATGCGATGCTTGGAGGAGGAATGCCTCATATTCCGCCTTGGGACCCTTCAACCACACGGAATAAATGTGTATTCCACTATTTTCCAAATTTCCCCTTCCCTCACATTATCCCAGTCTGAAGCTTCCAAGCTGGCACCTCCCTCTGGACTCGTACACTCTCTGACATATCACTTCTCCCTCACGTTTATGCACTAATTGCTTTCTCAGCTGTATTTTCCCACACACCAGCCCCTCCTATTTATCTCTCAGACCTGACCCAGGAGCCTCATTCCTGATGAAGTATGTCGTCCTGAAATGTCGATTCTCCTGCTCCTGGTTGCTGCCTGAACTGCTGTGCTTCCCAACAACACACTCTCAGCTCATTTCTTCACTGTCTCATCGACCTCCTCGCATTTCATCTGTCAGTCAACCTGTCTCGCTGGGACTCACTCTGTCACTGTCATCCTGATGGCCATTGCATTTATACTGTCACCATCAATCTTTGTGTCTAATATTCACCCTGCCACCGGAGACAGTCACGCTCTCATTGTCACCCTCAGCCCATCTCACCAAGTTTCTGACCACCACCTTGACACCCCTCGCTCTCATTCCATTTCAGTCGCACTGTCCCCTCACACTCACGCCCTCACTGCTACCCTGACTCCGTCATACTTACTCTCTCACTCACATGCTGACCCCCTCACACTTACTCCGTCAGCCTCACCCTCTGCCAGTTACATTAAATCTATCACCGAAAATCTAATCGATCCACATGCACTCCATCACTGTCACTATGAACCCTTGCACCCTTTTAACATTATCCCCCTGACTCCCTCACACTCAGCCTGTCATCCTCACCCTGACCCACTCACACTCACTTCGTTATCGTCACACTGAACCCTTCACAATTTCTCTTTCATCGTCACCCTTTACCTCTCCCACGCCTCTTTCACTGCAGCACCGTCACCCTGACACACTTACACACACTCCGTCAGTTACACCCTGTTCCACTCACACTCAGTCTGTCACTCTCACCCTGACCCATTCGCACTCACTTCAAGATTGTTACCCTGACTTCATCACACTCATGCTGTTGCCGTCACCACGTACCTCTTGGACCCCTCTGTCACGATCACCTTGACACCTCTTATTAACGTCCATCTTTCGCCAGACCGACCCCACTCCCCCAAACTCGCTCCACTTCTCTCACTGTGTCCCACTCATGCTCACTCCGTCAGGCTCACATAAAAGCCCTCACACTCACTTCTTCACCAACAGCCTGACGCCCTCACAATCATTTCCTAACTGTCACCTTGAAATCTCACACTTACTCTCTCACCGTCAACCTGATCCGCCCATACTCACTCAGGCACAGTCATTCTGACACCTTCAGACTCACCCCATCACTGTCACCATTGCTGGTAACACTCTTTTCATCGCTACCACGCTGACCACATTACACACACACAATCACTGTCATCCGGAGCCCATAAAACTCACTCTATGTAGTCAAACTGCCCCCTCACAGTAACACCATTACTGTTGCCTTGAACCATTCACACGCACTTCGTCACCGATACTCAGATTCTCCAACACTCACTCAACCTTTTTCACCTTTACAAGCTCAGGTTCCTGAGGATGGGTTTTGCTGGAAACGTCGATTTTTCTGCTCCTTGGAAGCTGTCTGACCTGCCGTGCTTTTTCAGCACCACTCTAATCCGAGCTCAGCTTCACTCCATAACCATCACACTCATACAATCACATTCTGTCACCACCTCCCAGCCTGACCCTCTCCCACTCACTCGTTCAACATCACCCTGCCCCGCGCACACTAACTGCATCACAGCCACCATGGCCACCTTATAGAACTCTGTCACTGTCACCGAAACATGCTCACACTCACTCTGCCATTTTCACCATGGCACCCACGCACTCATTCCATCACCCTGAACTCCCACTCTCACTCTGTCATTGTGAACTCGACACGCTCAAATCTCTTCTTGTCACCTTTACACAGTCCACGACTCATTCGTAATCCCTCACCATAACACTGACCTCTCACTCTCACTTGTTCACCGTCCCACTGACCCCTTCACTCGCACTCGGTCACCATCATCCTGACCACCTCACACGCAATTCCATGGTTGTGACGTGACAGCCTCACACTCCCTCCATCACAGTCACACAGGCCCCACCTGTTAAGTCCTCATGATCACCATAACGCTCACAGCATGACTGTCAACTGATTCCCTCAAACTCAGTTCATGACCACCAGCCTGACCCCTGACAATCTCCCCATCACTGTCACACTAACCCTCCTTAAATGCAATCTGTTTCTATCTCACTGACCACTATTAAACTGACAGCGACCGATCAGACTATCCCCTCACATACACACACCATTCCTGGCTCTCTGAACCAACGTCGTATTTCCTCTACCAACATCTCGCTGGTCCCTTCACACTCACTCCATTACTGTCGCCATCACTGTGCCCCCACACGCTCAATTATCACTGGCTCCCTGAAGTCACTTTTTACTTTCTCCTTTACCGTTATGCTGCAACTTCATATTTAGTCAATCACGGTCAACATCTGCCTGACCGCTTCACACTCACCCTGGCATTGTCACACTAACCCCTCACACTCACTGCGTTAATATCACCCTTGATCACTGAACCTCGTGCCCCCACTATCACCCGGATATGCCCATACTCACTCTCATACGTTCAAAATGTTACCGTCGCCATGAAACTACTCACACTCTCCAAGTTACCGTCACCCTGACCCTCTTCATTCTCACCATATTATTGCCACCCTGACACATTTACACTCATTTCTCCTCCGTTACCGAGGGCACTTCAAATACAATCTCTCACTGTGACCCCGAGCCCCTCACACTCACTAGCCCTGTTCCTCTGACACCCACCAGAGTCATTCCATCATCGCCACCCTGACCCCACTCAGACTCATTCCATCAATATCAACCTGACCACTTCACACTCACTTTATCACCAATTACATGATTCCTTAAACTGGCTCACTCTTCATAATCAAGAACCCTTCGCACTCTCGCCCTCACCATCACCATGACACCCCCACACTTACTCTGACGCCGTCACCTTGCCGGCCGTCACACTCACTCCCCCACCATTACCCTGACCCCCTCACATGCATATCGTCATGGTGACCCTAACAGCCTCACATTCACTTCCTCAATGTAACCCTAAACGCGGACAGCCAGTGCCATTGTCACTCTGCACCCCTCACATTGATACCCATTCAGTCAAAAAAACACGATCACGTTCAATCTGTCACAGTGATCTAATCCCATCACTCATTCTCTCACCGTTCCCTTTACCATTCACACTCACTCCATCACCGTCAGCCTGTGCCTTCACATCCACTCCAACACGAGTAGTCTTAACCCCTCGCAATTACTCCCTCACTGTCTCTCCGACCGCCTCACACTCACTCCATCACCGAAACCATGAATGCCTGCCACTCACGCCAACACTGCTTTCCTGACCCCCTCAAACGCATGCGTTTCCTGTCATCTGACTCCTGTCACACTCAACGTCACCATTACACTGACATCCTCACGCTCAATCCCCCTGTAACCCACACCTCCTGAAACACACTCTCTCACTGTCATCCATGACCCGTTAGATGCCATCAGTCTGCATCACCCTGAACTAGTTAAAACAGTGACTGCAGATGCTGGAAACCAGATTCTGGATTCGTGGTGCTGGAAGAACACAGCAGTTCAAGCAGCATCTGAGTAGCATTAAAATCGACGTATCGGCCAATCGCCCTTCATCAGGAATACTTGGAAGAGAGCCTGAAGAGTGGAGAGATAAGGCTTATCTCTCCACCCTTCAGGCTCTCTGCTTGTATTCCTGATGAACGGCTTTTGCCGGAAACGTCGATTTCACTGCTCCTCGGATGCTGCCTCACCCAGAACTACACAAATTCAGTCTCGGCCGTATGTTTGAACTCCTCACTGTCACTCTGTCAGCGCCACACTGACCTTCTTTGTTATCTGTTCTGTCACCATCATTTTGGAACCCTCACAATCACTCCGTGAACATCACTCTGAGCCACTCACACTCACTCCTCCTCTGTCACCTTAAGTACCTCACATGAACTCTGTCACCATCACCTTCTGCGCCTCATACTCATCCCGGCTCTGTCAGTCTAATCTCACTGGATTCATCCCGTCACTGTCACCCTGACACCCCTCAGACTCACTCTGTTACCGACACCCTGATCCCCTCACACACACTCCCTCACTGCTACCCTGAACCTCTTCCTACTCTTTCCCTCACCATTTCCCTGAATACCTGACCCTAACTCTATCACTGTCGCCCTGAATCGTCTCAAACCTACGCCTTTACTGTCACTCTTGCTCCGTCACACTCGCCTACAACGATTGCACTGTCAACTTCACACTCACTCCTGTTATGTCAACAACTGTCCTCATACTCTCTCTGTCTCTGTCACCTATCTCTGCTTCGACTCGCTCTGTGACCATTAACCTGAAACACACAAATGCATGCACTTGCTGTCAACCTGATCCTCTCACATTCATTGTGTCAGAGTCACAATGACCCGACTTCTGATCTCCTCCATCATCGTCACCCTAATCCCCTTAAACTCGCTCCTCCCCATCACTCTGACGTTCTCCCAGTATCAATGGCTCATAAACTCCCTTCTTCGAGTGGCCCCTGCTGCTCTCTCATTCATTAGCTTTCTCCTTCCCACCATCCCAGTATCAAAGGCGCTCTAGCAACCTCCCCGCTGGACTCCATGCCAGTCTCCATTGCTCCATTCCTCCAGGTCTGTCTCGGGCGCTCCTTCCCGCACACCGGGACGCACGCGTTCCCTCCCTGCCAGCTTCACTCTGTTCATCACTCTCTCCGAGTCTCGTTTGCTCACTCCCTATAATTTTCCCTTGATCCTTCACGACCTCACATGTCTCACACAATACCTCCACCCAGGTCTTGCACACTCGTCAGCTCTCTCCTGGTCTTGCAAGATCTCTCCCACCTCCTTTCCGGGTGTCATTTCATCTTTCCCTGTCTTGCTCACATGCTCAATCTCGCTCCCCCTCCCGGCTTTGGTCAGTCACTCCCTCCCACATGGTCTCACTTGTTCACTTTGTCTCCCCTATCAGACTCAGTGACCACCCCTAATCCCAGTCTTGCATGCTCGCTTGCCCACTCACAGCCTCGCTCTCAGTCTCACTCTTTCCTTCCCTTCCTCGCATCTCACTCGCTTACCCCGTTCCTCCCTTTCAGCCCAAAATTCTCCCTCCCTCCCGATCTCGCTCAGTCCCTCCGTCCCTCTTTACTAGTCTCTCTCTCTCTCTCTCTGCCTTGCTCTGAATCTCACTCGCTCACTTGCACATTCACTCCCGGCCTCATCTGCTCCGCCCTCCCTTTGTCCCATCACGCTCAGTCTCCCAGTGCCTCCCTCCCCGTTTTGCTACCTCACCCCCTCCCAAATACGCTTGATCTATGCCTCCTTCTCTCCTGATTTCATGCACTCCAACGTCCTGGTCTCCCTTCTCGCTCCTCTCCCATATCCGTTGCACCCTCCATCCGTCTTCGTCTCTCGCTGGCTCCCTCACAGTCTCGCCGGGTCTCTCACTCCCAACTGTCCGATCTCGCTACCTCTCTCCCTGTCTCGCTCGCTCATTCACTTGCGCCTTTCCATCTGGTCTCAGTAACGTATTCCCCTCCTTCCATCACTGTCTGACTTGCTTCCTAGATATAGGTCTCACTTGCACACTCTCTCCCATTCTAGCTGGCCTGCTCTCTAAAATTCCCGTGTGCTCAATCCCTCCTGTTCTCACTCGATTGCTCCGTCTCTTCCTTCTTTTTGGAGTTGCTCTCCTAACCTTCGCTTCCAAGCAGAAGTGCGTACTGCAGATGCTGAGGATTAGAGTCAAGTTTCGAGACTGCTGGAAAAGCGCAGCAGGTCAGTCAGCATCAGATAAGCAGGAAAATTGATGTATCAGGCAAAAAAGACTTCATTATGAGCATTCGCTTCCACCTGGTATTGCTCACTAACTCGCTACGAATTTCACTCCTTCTGTCTCAGCACCACGTGATGGCTCCCTCCTTTCTTGTCTTGCTTGCTCTGTCCCTCCCGTTATCGCTTGCCTGTTCCCTACTGTTCTTTTCTCTCCTGCTCTTTTAGTGTCAGTCATTCCCTCATTCATTAATTTTCTCTCCCCCTTCCTCTCTCCCGGTCTTGGTCACTCCCACCCTCCTGGTCTTCATCACAAGGTCACTCACAATTTCCCTAGTGGTCTCTGTTGCTTGGTCACTTCTTCCTGGTCCATCTCGCTTGCTCTCTCCACCCTCCTAGACAGTCTTGCTCACTGCCATTTGGTCTCTCTCTCACACTGCCTCTCAGTCTGGCATGATTATAGTGTCATAGAGATGTACAGCATGGAAACAGACCGTTTGCCCCAACCCGTCCATGCCGACCAGATATCCCAATTCAATCTAGTCCCACCTGCCAGCACCGGGCCCACATCCGTCCAAACTGTCCCTATTCATAGACCCATCCAAATGCCTTTTGAACTTTGCAATAGTACCAGCCGCCAATACTTCATCTGGCAGCTCATTTCATTCACGTACCAGCCTCTGTGAGAAAGTTGTCCCTTAGGTCTCTTCTTTATCTTTCCCATCTCACCTTAAACTTATGCCCCCTCTAGTTATGAACTCCGCGATCCCAGTGAAAAGACTTTGTCTGTTCCCCCGATCCATGCACCTCATAATTGTGTAAACCTCTTTGAGGTCACCCTTAGCCTCCTATGCTCCACGGAAAACAGCCCCAGCATCTCTAGCCTCTCCCCTTAGCTCAAACCCTCCAACCATGGCAACCATCCTTGCAAATCTTTTCTGAACCCTTTCACAACATCTTTCCAATATGAAGGAGACCTGAATTGGATGCAAAGTTCCAACAGTGGCCTAACCAATGTCCTGTACAATGCGTGGCATGACCTCCCAAATCCGGTATTCAATACTCTGGCCAACAATAGACAGCATTACAAATGACTTCTTCACCATCATATTTACCTGTGAATCCAATATCACGGGATGTGACCCTGCACTCCAAGGTCTCTTTGTTCAGCAACACTTCTTAGGACCTTACCATTACGTGTGCAAATTCTTTCCCAAAATTGCTCGCAGCATCCTTCTCTCAGTCCTGGTCTCCTTACCACCCTCACTCCCCTACCTGATCTTGCTGTATCCCACCGTCCCGGTCTCTGCCGCTCACTCCTTTCCTAATGGATTTGCTCACTTGCTCCCACCCGCCCTACTGGTCTCGTTTGTTCTCTCCATACTATTATCGCTCACAAACTTCCTCCTGGACTGGCACACTTGCTCACTCGCTCCTTTGCTAATTTCTTGTCGCAGTAGTTTGATTGCTCCCTCCCGGTCTCGATCGACTCCTTCCTTCTACATCCTGTTCAATCCACCCTGGTTTCTCCCATTCGCTCCCTCACTGCTTCTCTCCTGGTGTCACTCGTTCGCTCACTCCCTCCTTGGCCTGTTCACTCGTGTTCTTACTCCCTTCGTCTCGCTCGCCCCCTCCCCCACAGCCAAAATAGCTTGATCTCTACGTCCCTCCATTTGATGCTTGCTGCCACCCTTGTGGTCTCGTTTGATATCTCCCTTCTGTCCTGTTCGCTGCCCTCTTGCTGGCTTTGCTCGCTCCCTCCCTCCCAGTCTCACTCGCTCAGTCCCACCGACTCACGTGGTCTTGGTGATTCACTCTCTCCTTCCCTCCCTGCCCCCTCGCTCGCACTTTACCTCCCGATCATGGTTGCACACTCCTTCATTCACCTCCGGTATCACTTGCTTGTTCTATCCCTGCCATTTTCAATTCCACAGTCGCTCACTGATCCGTCGTGATGTTGTTTCTCCCTCCCGGTCTTACCTCCTCCACTTCCAGTCTTGCTCGCTCCGTTAATCGCTTGTTTGTTGTCTCCAATTCTCTCAGTCACACTTGCTTTTTCCATTACATACCTGCTCGAATGCCATGTGTCTCGCTCGCGCACACTCCCTCTCAGTCTCGCTTGCGTGCTTGCTCGTTTTTCGTGCCAAAATCTGTAGCTCGCTTGCTCCATCCCTGCGCATTTTGCTTGCAACCTTCCTTCCTCAGTCCCGGTCTGTCTCGCTTCCTCGCACTCCCCCATCCTTCCCGTCTTGGTCGCCCTCTCTTTCTCTTCCTTCTGATCTCACTTTCCTATTCCCTCTCTTCCAGTGTCACTCACTAATTTGTTCACTTCTGTGCTTCCAGTCTCGCGCTCTCTCTATCTCCTGGGTTTGCTCGATGTCTTCTTCCCGATCTTGCTCACTCCATTCCTCACACCTGGACATGTTCAACCGTTAATCCCTTGATACTGACTCGCTCAGTCGTTTCCCCCTTCCTCCCTCTTGATCACGCTCTCGCCCTTCCCGTCTCTCTTGCAACCTTCCACGCAACTTTGCTCATTTTCTCATAGTTTCCCTCCCACCAATGATCTAACTCAGCCCCACCCACTCATTGCATCACCATCTCAGATACTCCCTTTCAGTCTCAGGCCCTCATACTGCCTCACTCAGTTCGCCTCACATCTTCAGAGTTCTCCACTCTCTATCACTTTCACGTCCTCAACCCGCCAAAGCACACTCAATTACTCAACACTCCTCAGCACATTCTTCCACAATCGCGCTAACAACCGCACACACTCTACCAACATCACCTTCAGTCCCCGCATACATCTACACTGTCAAGCTGACTCTACCACACACTCACCCGCATTGTCCCCTATCAACACGCTCGCTCAACCACACATACTCCCACCATCACAGTCAAGCCCCAGTATATACTGCCACCGTCACACAGACGAGACTGGACACACCCTAGCCAACACGTTCACTCCCCTCACACTAACACCCCGTCACGGTGCCAACCCCGAGGCCACACCCCATCGTCACGTTCAGTCCCCCACACTCTCCCCTGCACTCTCCATCACTGTCACGCTCAATCCCTCCCTGCTGGATTCGTTCTCTGGCACACTGCATCACCAAGTTCACTCCTAAACACATTTCAGCACACAGTCGCCCATTGTCATTCTCATTCCCACAAAAACTGCCCCACCTTTAAATTCACTCGCGCACATACTCCACCATCATCACGCTCAGTCGTCCAGTCACACATGCACGGTCATTCACCTCACTCGTGCAGTGCCCAACCGGCATTTTCACTGACCCACATCCTCCCCAAATGTCACACTCACTCGTCTGCCCACTCTGTCAATGTCATGCACACTCCTTTCCCATCACGCTCAGCCTCCTGCAAATCTACACCATCTTGTGCGCTCCACGACAAACTCGCTTGTACATTCTCTTATTATCACGCCCACTCGACTGCACACGTCCCCACCGTCATTCACAATCCTCCGCACAATCCACCATTCTCATTCCTTGCAATTTCCATGAAACGCACTCATGCACACTCATCACGGTCACACTCACTTTCCCGCACAATTCTTCCCCATCGTATTTACTCCCCCACTCTCAATTCAACCGTCACACTTGTCTCCCTTGCTCTCCTCACCGTCACGCTCACTGTCCTGCATAATCCCTAATGTCACACTCACACAGTCGCACTCTCTCTGCTATGAACTCTTGCCTGCGACACCTTTCATAGTTCATCCCTCTGTGCTCCCTGATTATAAGGCAGTGTATCCCACACAGTCTGGTCAATGTATAATAGCCTGTTTCCCATCCACACATTTTACACCTAGCCACAACCTATGGTGCCTTTGTCACGTTTACCACGAGTAGAAGTCAGTGTTCTCACAGCCACTGTGTCCCGGAGCAACGCTGTTTCTGCCAAACCCCCCATAACGTTCACCTACCAACGCCCTGATGCTCCACACCCCCCCCCCACCCCCAAACCATTTGCCTTAGAAACGGGTGGTGAGAGTGGATTCCTGAAAGACAGGTTTGGCGAGAGGGAGATTGGAAAGTAGAGAGTCCAAGACAGAGAGAAGATAATGAGCCGTGGGAAAGGGACGGACAGTGTAATAGAGTACGAGATTGGCGAGAGAGAGAGAGAGAGAGAGAGAGACAGAGACAGAGACAGTGTGTGATTGTAAGGGAGACGTAAAGGGAGAGGGATAAAGGGGGGAGACGTACTGTACTGAGGCCAGAAGTCGGTGACTTGGAGAGGAGAGCAAGGACAGAGTAATTTAACACAACTCCTGAGATCTTGACCATTTCCTTGAGACCCAGGACTTTAGGCAGAGTCTGTCTCACTCTGCTGCTTGCTACTTTTTAATTAACATTTTTACTATTTATAAATTGGAGTGATTGATACACACTGTTGAATAATGCCGATTCTCAGAGGCTCCTGAGTTTAATGATTTATCTTGAGGCAAGGAATAGGGAGAAAGAGGAGTTGAACACATGGCTACAGGGATGGAACAGGAGGGAGGATTTCGGATACCTGAGCAATTGGGACTCATTCTCGGGTATGTGGGATCTCTCCAAACAGGATGTTTGAATAAGATCTGTACCAATATTCATGGTGCCGTGGGGGTGTGAGTCGGGGTGGGGTGTGTCGGACAGGAATTTAGGACTGCTGTTCATGAGGTTTTAATATAACTGAACATGGTGAAAGGAGCCTAACTTTTAGGTCCAGTGTCCAGGATGTTAAGTGTATGAGTTGAAAAATAGTGTTTCAAGGACACAAGTGTGCACTACCAAGCAGGAAGGTCAACGAACTTGCAGCATAAATTTGTTCCGAAGCCTTCGATGTTGTGGCCATTTGGAAAACACGGATAAAGCAGGAACATGGACTGTTGTTAACTTGTACGGGATTTCTGTGTTGCAGTAAAAAGGGAGAAGTTGGTAAAAGAGTGGGAGGTGTGGCATTGCTGGTCAAGGACAGTATTATGGTGGCATAAAGTACGCTTGAGGTCTCGTCTACCGACATAGTATGGGCTGAGATTAGAACCTAGAACAATACAGCACAGAAGCGGCCCTATGGCTCTCGATGTTGTGCTCAACTGTGAACTAATCTAAGCCCATCACCCAACACTACACAATCACCGTCCATATGCTTATCTAAGAACTGCACAAATGTCCATATTCTCGTTGAATTAACTACATTGGAAGGAAGGACATTCCATGCCCTTATCACTCTCTGAGTGCAGAACTTGCCTCTAACATCTTTCTTAAATCAACACCCCTCAATTTGCCGCTATGCCCCCACTGACAAGCAGATGTCATCATCCTAGGATATAGACTTCAACTGTCCACACTATCTAATCCTCTGATCATCGTCTCTATTAATTCCCCTCTTCGCCTTCTTCGCTCCAATGAGAGCAGACTCAAGTTCCTCAGCCTTTCCTCATAATACTTTCACTTCAGACTAGGCAGCATATCGATAAATTTTCTCTGCACCTCTTCCAATGCTTACACATCCTTCCAGCAATGGGACAGCCAGAACTGCACACAATTTGCCAGGTGAGGCCGCACTAGCGTTTTGTACAGTTGCAACATGACATCACAGCTCTGGAAGTCAATGTCTCTATCAAGAAAACAAAATAGACTGTATGCCTTCTTGACAGCACTAGCAAACTGGGTGACAACATTCAGGGATTGATGTACATAGGCACCAAGTTCATTATGCACATCCGCACGACAAAGAATTGATGCAGTATTTTGCCTTCCTGTTATTCTTTCCAAGTGAATCACCTCGTATTTATCTGCATTCAAATCCACTTTCCATCTTTCCGCTCAATTATGCAGTTAATCAAAATCTCTCTGCAAACTGCAATATTCTTCCACATTGTCCTCCACTCTATCGACTTACTTATCATCTGCAAACTTACTAGCCCCTCCAGTTATGTTTGCGTCGAAGTCATTTATAAAAATGCCAAGCAAAAATAGTCCCAAAACAGATCCTGGTGGCTCACAACTAGAAACTCGACTCCAGGGTAAACGTTTTCTATCAACTATGTCGCTTTGTTGAAATGCACGTAGAGCATGTCAACGTCCCTACCCTGATCAACATGCTTGGTCACCTTCTCAAAAAAACTCAATGTGGTTTGTGGGACACGGCCTGCACTTGAAAAATCCATTTGTCTATTTCAAATCAAATTGTTGCTTGCTAGATGATTATAAATTCTATCTCTTATAATCGTTCCCAAAATGTTTCCCACGACAGACATTGGGCTCACTGGGTTATACTTACTGCCCTTCTTGAAAAAGGACATTACAATTGTAATCCTCCAGCTTTTTTCATCGATTAGATTACTTACAGTGTGGATACATGTCCTTCGGTCAAACAAGTTCACACCGACCCTGCGACGAGCAACCCACCCAACCCATTTCCTGCACCTAACACTATGGGCAATTTAGCATGGCCAATTCACCTAAACTGCACTTTTTTGTATTGGAACCGGAGGAAACCAACACAGACACATGGAGAATGTGAAATCTCCACAGAGACAGTTGCCTAGGCGGAATTGAATCCGAGACTCTGGCCCTGTAAGGCAGCAGTGCTAACCGTTGTGCCACAGTGTCGCCGATTGCATTAAACCTCTGGTATTAAACCTCTGGTATTAAACCTCGAGACAATGACGACTTAAAGATCATGGGGAATTGTGAAGCCCAATTGCTCGTCCATCTTTTCCCAAGATTCCCAGAGATTTATCAGTAAAATCCCACCCAATCCAGATGAAAAATATTCGTTTTATACCTCTCTGATCTCCACAGGGTCCACACACACTTTCCCAATTTTAACTTTGACAGGCCCCATTCCTACACTCGTCATCCTTTTATTCCTCACATACCTATAGAAAGCTTCAGGTTTCTCTCCTATTATATGCGCGGAAGCCTGCATATCTCCACTGCTCGCTCTTCCTAACTCTCCCTTTAAATCATTTCTCGGTCCTTTGTCACTCTCCATTGCCTCATCTGAACCATCTCTACTCATCGTCACAAAAGCCTCCCCCCTTCTGAATAACATGATGTATTATTCCCTGTTACTCAGCAATCAGAGCAGATATTTTAATTTCATATGTCTGTTGTAGAGGAAATGGACGGGGACGTTCTGCTCGGTCCCTGCCAATCTCACTCGCATGGTGTCTCATAGTCTCAGTCGCTCCCTCCCTTCTGATCTTACTCGCTTTCTCCCTGTCACTCGATCCTTGTCTCGCTTACTAACTCCCAGTTTGGCTCATTATCTGCCTTTTGATCACGATTGCTTGGTCCTTCTCGGTCTCACCTGCATGAGCCCTCATCGTCTAGCTCACTCCCTATATTCCTGTCTCACTCGCTCCCGTCCTCCCTGCGCCGTTCTGGTCTCACTCTCTCCATCTTTCCTGGTGTTGCTCCCTCCCTCCCACCCACTGTCGTTCACTTGCCAACTCTCTCCCTTCCCGTGTCACTTGCACCCTCCATCCTGAACTTGCTTTCGCCACCACCCTCGTCTCCTTCGCTCGGTCCTTCTGAGAATCACTCACTCGCACGCTCCCTCCCTCACAGTCTCACTCCCTCACTATCTCCATCCCTCCTTCCCTCCCAGTAGCAATCAAACTCTCGCTCACTCTCTCCCGATCCCAGTCACTTAATTGCTCGCTCCCTCCTTGCCTCACTCTTGGTCTTGAAAGCTCACTCCCTCACAGTGTTGCTTCCTGCCTCACTCATTTGCTCACTCCGTTATTCTCGCTCACTCCCACCGTTCCGGGCTCGCCCTCTCACTTCCTCCCGGTTTCGCTTACTTACTCACTCCCTCTCGCCAGAAATCCCTTTCTAACTTGCATAAGTCCACCCTCCTTCCCACTCTCGATCACTGCCGCCGTTGTGTTTGCACAGTTCAATTCCTCCCCTTTCGCTCATGCCCTCACACTTTCTCTCCCACTCACGCTTTACCACTCAGCAGTTTTCTGTCATACTCACTCCCTCTCAGTCGAAGATCTCACACTGACTTTGTCAGTATGACTTATTCCTTCCCAATTCCCCATGCTCCTTTGCCTTCACACCTTAAAACCCCCAAATCACTCTCACTCTCCAGCACACTATCCCGCACACTCTCGTACACGTTTCCGCGTCATCACATTCACTGCCCCGGATACTGATCCCTGTCAAGCACACACTCCCGTACAGACCGTCTCCATCACATTCAATGCCCAATTCTGTCCCAGACAATTTAGCTCACTCACCAGCACAATCGCCTACTGTCACCTTCATTCCCGTATACTCCTGTATTTTTTCTGTCAATCGCCCCCAAATCCATCACCGACATGCTACTCACTCACACACTTTCACGTTCTCCGTCACACCGCTGCCACCATCTTCCATTTCACATTCTCTCCCCCTTACATTCTCCGGCACACTCCCCAGTCTCACGCTCTCTCCCCCACAAATTCTCCCACTCTGACGTTCTCTCCCCGCACTCTCCCACACCATCACACTCACACCACCCCCACATAAATCGACTGTCGTACACACAGACATCTGCACACTCCCCTGTCGTCAGTCTTACTGCTGCACACACGCCCCGTCTCGCCCACTCTCCAAAGCACTCGCCCATCATCACACCCATTCCCTGAACACTCACCCACCTTCATGTTGGTTCTTTCACACACTTACCCACTGTCGTGCTCGCGCTCCCACACTCTCCCCATCATCATGTTCACTTTCCAGTACATGCCTCCACCATCACGCTCACTCTCTTGCACACTTGCCCTACGTCACACTCAGTGTTTCAAACACTCACCCACTTATCCACAAAAATTCCCATCCATAACTACTGGTCTGTAAACTCTCCCCTCTAGTCCACAAGAAATGGACTTTGATCCCATCCCGTATCTGTTCCCTGTGTAATAGCCTCGTGACCCAGCCCCTCTCTTTCACACTGACCACAACTTATGTGCCTCCCCTCCCCTTCTCTGATGTGAGGGACTTACAGCTGTGTTTGTCTCCCTCCAGCTCAGGTTCTTCAACACAGACAAAATAAAATTACTCTGATGCTTGGGATTCTTTAATAACATGTTTTACTTTGTACAAATAGAAACGATAAATACAATCAGTAGGCTGGTGCCTTTTCTCACTGGCTCCTGAACTGAGAGTGACATTGAAATACGTGCCAGCAACTCACTGTGCGATAACTTTGAACAAACAGGCACTACACTCAATCTTTTACCAGAGTGACAGGCCGCTTCATTGCTGAGCATGTGGACTGATATGAGAAAATCCCGGATGAATTGATTAATTAATGAATTTAATTGATTGATTAATTTGGGTGAAGGAATATGTCAGCACATTCCTCATCTGCTGTCTGAATTTTTTCTGGGCTCCGGCATAAATCGCGGTGTTTGTGCAGCAACTGAGAACCTGCATCATGAAGCCCAATTCCTGCACGAAGTAATCTAGAAACATAGACTCATACCCAAACAAATACATTCGGTACCATATACAGTATACCATTAGCGGTGACCATAACAGGATGAAATTGGCCGAGATCAAAAAGAGTAGTATGGTGGATTTTTTTCGATTTGTCATTTCTGTGTCACATTGAGGATCCCCATTGGCGTGAGCTCGGAGTCTCCTTCGCGCTCTACTGGTCACTAAAATATTGAACAGTAGAATCAGGAGAAATGGAAGTACCGGGGTTAGAATGTTATGGAGGAACTCGATTATGACCCAGACACGGGAGGAATGAGCTCCGAATGCTACCTCACAAAAACAGGGGGCGTTGAGGAGCCGATACCGAGATCTCAGCATAAAATACCAGAAAATGTTTTTTAAGCAGCTCAACACAGTCACTGTGCCCAGAACTACTGCTGCTGTTTTTTTCACTGCAATATTTACTTTTCAGCTTCTGGCAACAAATGGCCACAAATCGATCAAAGGTGAAAGTGACGGTGAACCAGACAGAACAGTCAGTGGCTGCATAAAGCAGGAGAGCGTGGATATTGCACACGGGGACAGACAGCAGCATATAAAACTGTTCATAATAAACAATGGGAATGTGTCTTAATATTAGGTCGGGGATAATGACCAGTAGATCCGCCGCTGTCATGCCCGCCAGGTAACGTCTGACACATGGAGACAATCCACAATCTTTATAAAGCAGGACATAGATCGTCACTACGTTAACTGTGAGGAAGGAAAATGAACAAATTAGACATCAACTGGAATGAAAGCGATCACTTTGATTGAAGACAGAGTGAGGTTTTCAAATGTTTCACTGTAATCAAGGGATTACTGAAATAATTACAGTAGAATCATTTTAAAAATTGGAAATGTGAACACGCAGGCACATATTTACAAGAACAGATGTTTTCCAGAACATTACCACAACAGACATACATCATTACTTTGCAGTCACTAATAAAGAAGGTGAAAACAATGGCGTCCTGAAGGATTATGTCCCAGTTCTTTGAAAACAAGAATGGAAATTTCTGACATATATTCTAAGTTATGTTCGATTATCTTTCGTGACGAAAGGTAAGCACACGGAAAAACGTATTCACTTATTTAATTGCCTGAGAGGTAGCTGAAACACTGTCTCTTCTCCTTGGAATGGAATCTTTCTGGATCTTATGTTTTCTTCAATTTACTGTCAATCGCTGAGAGATCTCCTCCACCTCATTTACACTTATGTATAAAACTCATAGCTATTAAATGGGCTGGATATTTGGTTCGTAATATCAATCACCACGTGTCTCTCTATTGATATGAAATCATATTCATTTCCGTCAAATTATGCAATGAAATGCTGTCTGTTTTGAGAAATTCAACATGCGTCCAGCTCGAGTGGCTTTAAGTCAACTTTTGGCCTCATTATTCCCTGCCCATTGACACGTTTATTCCTCCTATTTGCCAGTCAGGAAACAGTCAGACACCATCATACTCACAGAACCAGGCAGGATGGGTAATGTTTCACGAAGCCCCATCTCCATCCTGGGTATGTGTTTACCCACCGGCAGGACAGACCCGCCAGTGGTGGCAGCACGTTAGGGTACAGCCAGAGAAGGAGCTTCCCTCAAATTCCCAACATTGATTCCAGAACCCGGGAAGTCTCATGTTAAAAGGTTAAATTTGGTCATGCACTTCGCCTGATGATGGGCATTTTGTGCCCGCCACTCCGTCCATCGGTGATAACTCAATTAGCACTCTGAAAACAAATGGGAGGAGGCACTGAGTGTGACTGGGATGCAAAACGTACTCTGGCCGTGGGACTTCAATGTGCATCACCAAAAGTGTCTCCACGAATCCACCACTGACAGGGCAGAGCGAGGCCTCAAATACTCAGCAGCCAGACTGTTGGAATTGATGGGAGAACCAACAGAAGGGAAATATTCTCACAAACCTACTTCTGACAGACGGATCTTCTCCGAACAGTATCTTTGGAAGAAGCCTGCACACAGTTCTGGTGAAGAGAACGTCTCAGCCTCATATTGAAGATACCGCCCACACTGTTATGTGGCACTACCTCCTGTGAATTAGGACGTACTTCTAAAAGACAGAGCAAATGAAACTGGGCATCTGGAAGGCACAGTGGTCTGTCAGCAGCTGCAGCATCAAAGGCATTTCATCCACCATAAAGTCAGAAGCAAACTGTTCACTCATGATTTCATAAGTTTCAACATCATTAAAAATTACTGACTCGGACTATTCTGCCAATCAACAGTTTTAAGCAGAAAGAGAAGTGACGCCATTCAGACATTCGAGCCTGTTCTTCGGTAACTAGAGCATATATTCTAAATGCTCATGCTTTTCACACAGGAAATGGAAAGGAGTATTCAGTCGTTTTAAGCTGCTACATCTGAATACGGGGAGGATTGTATACTGAGCCCGTGGCAGGGATAAATTAGGGTTAAAATACTTTTCGTCTGTTTAACGGAAATTAAGTACAACAGCTACACAGTGACCAGTGTTGTATCCACAATTATTCGCAAACTCTGTCAATAGGATAAATAAATGAATCAAATGTTTCCAGCTAAATTTGACAATGATTCAAAATTAGGCAGGAAATCACGTTGTCAAGGAGAGGTAGAGAATTTGTATATTGATAACAATGAACATAAATTTTGCTGATGGACCATAAGGTGTGTAACTCTGAACCTGCGCATTATTCAGGATGAATAATAAGTTATTCATTGTGCATGTGGAGTAAGATTACAAGACTTAGTGATACAGTGTGCACTGCAGGGTTGAATCTGACACGATCGACATCGGAAGTGTTGGTCACTCTCCCTGCTGGTCTACTTCCTGATATTGAAAATCTGTCGCTGGAAACGCGCAGCAGATCAGGCAGCATCCAAGGAACAGAAAATTCGACGTTTCGGGCATAAGCCCTTGCTCTGCTTGATCTAACCCAGCAATCTGCCCAGCGTGGAACGCGATGCTGACCCAACCAATACTTTGATCGAAAAACGCGGACTAGATACCTGTCCACTATGGAGAACAATGGACACCACAGCAGTGCATTGATTTTTAAACATGAACTGGACATCTGTCCAGCTGTGGACACAGGCCTGTGCAGATCACAGGAGAACAACCTTCTCCAGACCGCTCTGAGTGATGTACATTACAACAGTTTGAGATGTGTGTTATTACACATTCTCCTACTTTCAGTCTTTTGACAATAATTTTCTAAATTAGACTCAGAATAGATTTTAAAGACCTGAAACAAACAAGAAGGCAGCATATGGACCAGCACTGGGCATGTTGATCTTCTTCTGTTATTGTCTCGGGCAAAGCATTGCACGGAATCGGACAAAACTGTTCTGAGTGTCCAGAGTAATTCGTTGAAGAAGGAAACAGTCGTAAAATGTTGTCAAGATGCCGGCAAGAGACCGAGTTTTCCAGCCGGAGCTCATCTGCTTTACGAATTGTTTCTCTGTTTCTGTTTCTTTTATTATTTCAGAAGCGTTTTACTTCCCAACCATTTAACATTTTGAAGTTATTTGTATGGGAATGGAGGAGGGAAGACCCAGCCTCGACACTGGCAAAAGGCGATGGGTCCCATACGGGAGTCCCGAACCGGAGGCTGGCTTGGTGAGGCGAGTCCTGTAGGGGATTGCCAGATCAAAACCTGACGCAAGATGCGACTGCTCAAAATCTGAAGCCCGGTATGGTCTGAAAACTTGATCCAGTGTGATCTGACAACTCTACCCGGTGCGATCCAGAGACCTGTCCAATTGCAGACTGGACTTTCAGACCGATGCAATCTGGAGACTTGCCTGGCGCAGTCTGGAGACAAGATGCAGTGTGGTCTATCAACTCGGCATGGTATGGTCTGAAGACTCAGTCAGGTGCACATCAGAGGATCTACCTGTGTGGTCGTGAGCTTGGGCCTGTTGTGTTCTGCGGTCTTGGTCCGTCGAGGACTGGACTCTTGGTCCAGCGCAATCTCGAGACACTGTCAAGGCTGGTCTGCATACTCGGCTGGGAGCAGGAGGAGCCTCGATCAGTGCAGTATACAGACTGGGCCTGGGAAAATCTGGAGTTTCATTCTGGTTCATTCTAGAAAATCAGGTCATTCTGATGCGTTTGGTGTGGTCTGGGGACTCAGTCTGGCGAAGTTTGGAGACTCATCCCAGTGGTTCTGGAGACTCGGCCATGTGCAATCTGGAGACTGTGCGCCGTGCAGCCCAGTGACTCGTCCTGGTTCGGGCTGCAGATAGGTCTGGTGAAGTCAACAGTCTAGTCCCAGTGTGGTCTGGAAACTTGCCACAGTGCAGTCCGAAGACACGTCCCAATGCAGTCTGGAGACTGTATTTGGTGCAGTCCGGAAAGTCATCTTGGTTTGGTTAGGAGACTTGGATCAGTGTGGTCTGGAGACTCTGCCTCATGCGATGTGAAAACACGGTACTGGCACAGACTGGAGTTAAAGGATATCAAATGGAGTCCAAATTTTTGCCCTTGTTATTCTGTCGCTGTACTTTAACGGCTTATCGTTTCGATTGTGTACCAAATAAGTTTTTGGCGTGGTTTAGTTGGCATTCGTGTTTTACATTTGGTGTTATTACTACTTTATTGTTCCTCCTTTGTTGGGTGCTAAATGTCTCTGAATCCATGGCTTTCGATAATATCTGCCGTTCTACCTGCAACGTTCAGCTAACTTCCTTTATTAAGCACTATTCAGATGTTTAAAGCCGGGTGCCTGTTTTATACTAACTGAAAAGTGAACGTAAAGGTTATAAAGAAGGGAGAGCTTACCTTAATAATTCTCACTGGGCAAAAGAATGTAGCACGTATACAAAATCCATTATCATGGAATTAAGAACAGGAGATTTGCAGAATCAAAGCAGAATCCATCAGATTCAGTATGTGTTTTGTGAAGTTTAAATCGAGTTCGAGTGTCTTTGCTCGTGGCTTTTGACGATGTGACAAGCAAAGTAGATAATGGAGATCCAAGAGATTTGATATATTTGGATTTGTGGATGGCACTTTGAGAGTTGACAGACAGAAGATTAACCCTAAAAATAGAGCACATGCGGTTAGAGGCAAAACATTAGCATGGATCGAGGATTGTCAAAGGGGCAAAATGCAACGAGATGGAATATATGTGCTATTTATGTTTGGCAATTTCTATGATGCCATGGAGTTCCGACCTCAGGCCCCAAATATCTGTGATCTTACTTGGACAACAGGGAAATTAAATTCTGCAACTACATTTTTAAATGAAACTTAAAAAGGTGGACATGTAAATTGCAATGACTGAATAAAAAAACTCAAAATGAATACAGATAGATTAGGTTAATTGTCCAAACATTGGCAGATGAATTTTAACATGTCAAAGTATGGAGTTATTCATTTAGTTCAGAAGAATAGAAAGGCAACTTATTATTTAAATGATGAGAGACAAATTATACTTAGTTGCAAAGAGATCTGCACATCCTTGAACATATCACAGAAAACTCGTTGCAGATTCAGCAGGTGATCAGACAGCCTATTACAATTTCAATTGTCATTTCTAAAAATAGACTACAAAATTAGGGAAGAGTTGCTCCAAATATTAATTAATTAATTAATTATCGAGATTACAACTGGAGTATTGTGTACCCTGTTGGTGCTTTAGCCGCAAGTGAGATGTAGTTGCATGGGAGCTAGTTCCAAACAGGTTCAGTGGACTGATTACAGCTGCGTGGAGCTGACCTTATGAACATAGATCGAACAGCTAAGGCCTACACCGTCTGAAGTCTCAAAGAATAAGAAATTTTTTGAAGAGAGTTATATGCTAAAGCTGATATAAATTGTACATGTGGGGTGGGTTTTCCTCAGGTGGGCCAATCGAGAACAAGAGATAACAGTTTTAGTATAACTCGGAGCAGAAATTAAAGAAGGGTGACGCAAACGTCCTTCTCTCAAAGGTCTGTGAATGTGGGTATTTCAAAATGGAGTGGATGCTGGGACATCGAATTAATGAGGGGTTATGGACAACGGGCAGGAAAGTGGAACTGAGGCCGAGATGACGTCAGGCATGATTGCATTAAATGATGGAACTTTCCTGATGGAGGGAATTGCCGACTGATGCTACCCGTTCATATCTAGCCCTTCAAAATGCGGCACTGCAGTGGGAGAGGACTGGTAATCACAGGAAGCATTCCGACTTGATCAATTTAAAAGAACGAAACCATTCGAGTCACAAAGTGACCAGTGCTGGGTTCTCTGCATGGTTAGTCAATGGTCACAAGACCCAAAACGTCAACTCTGATTCTTCTTCCGAAGAGTTACCAGAGCTGATGAGCATTTCCTGCACATTCTGATTTTGTTGTTGTTGTTGTTCTGTACCGTAACTACATTTGATGATGAGTTAGATAACCAGGAAAGTAACTTAAAAAGAAAAGTTGGAGAGTCTGCAAATGGATACAGACAAGTAAAGTCAAAGTTTGATACCTTGACAGTTGGGGTTTGAAATGTGATATGAGCTGTCTTTTTTTTTCGGAAGAACGTCTGACAGTGTATTACAAAAATGGAGACGGGTTACACAGCTTTATGATACAGAGTTCAGTCTAGCATATTCAGACATCAGAAACTGTTGCTCCATCCCCCGATGGTCTACTCCCTGATGTTCCCAATGGCCCCACTGATCTCAGTACACATAGCATATTTTGACGTGATTGGTTGATGGTGGAAATTGGTGTGTTGGACGGTTTAATGAATTCTGTATCGAGGGGATGATGTTTATCTGATATTTGACCTTTCTTTGCACATGGAGACCTGAAAACTATGGGAATGTTTTTGAATTAAGAGGGCACTGAATGCCCAATAACGCAATGTCACATGTTTGGTCAAACTGCAACATTAATTGAATGAGAGTTCATTTCGTCCCTCTAACACTCCCCATTCACATTGCGATCCAGCAGAGCAAGAACAACGTCGATTTCCCATCATCCTGCGGGAAAAAAGACATATTCCGCGGCATTTCCTTGCTGAGGGGGAATTATTGTATCCATCATAGATATTCTCTGTCACCGAATGTTAATGTTGATGCAGTCATACTGGGAAATGATTGTTATGTCAATCACCCCTGCCTGCAATGTTCTGGATCATACAAGCTGAATAAAGCTATGACCTGAACAGTCACTAGTAGCACCGACCTTTCGCTGATATGACGTTCCACATCGTGTTTAAGGCAGTGACACCTCTCTATGAACATCTCCTCGTTCAATTTGGATCGGCTCATACTTTGCTACTGGGCTAAGTGAGGCTTTGGAAGCTGTTCTTGGAAATCCCAGTATGGATACGGCAGATTCCTTTCCTGCACACTCTCAGTCATTGGTTCCAGACGTTCCCATCTTTTCTTACCTTGTTATTCATGTTGCAGACACAAATGTTGTGAGGACAGTGCCCATTTTCTATCCAGACTTTGGTCACCAAATTCTCAGGTCTCCGAGAATGTCTGAGACATCTAACAGCACATCGCCCAGCAAACCATCCCCAGCACCTCCAGGAAATTTTCTATATCAGGAGTCCGTCAGAAGCACCTCAGGAACAACAATACTCAAGGGGCTTCATCGTGTTACTGGTGGTATGATCAGCGAAGAGAGGTAACGCACGCTTTCAGTGAATAGACACAGACCATATTTAACCGATGTACCCGAAAGATGCTAAAACCTCGCTGTCAAACATATAGCACCACAAGGGACATCGGGAAGTGAACAACAGCTCGACACACATTATCTAGTTGTTTCTGTGCTTCACAATGCCAGCAATCGAAACACTAAGGACACAAAATCAAGGCCAGGGAAAGATACGGAGAGATAGAGAAATTCACATTAAATGTTGTCGTAGACAATTAATTAACTGAGAACGTATTGTGAAAATATAGGGTAGAAGACGGGGGACGCATTACTGGATGAGTGAGAACTTGGAGGATCCAATCAGGGAAATGAGATCGTTAAATAAAGACATTGCTAGATCAGCTGAAATAGTTTATTACATCAAATTCTGAATATCCCTGACGTAACGATCCCAGACAACATAAACTGTGACAAGCTGCCAGTTCAGCTTTGGAAATTGTACAGACTATGCTCGCGAATTCCTTAATAGATTGGACGATCTGACAAGTATATGGAACTTTGCAAACCTTTGCTAGTTTATTAGTTCTATACATCCATTCGATAACTGTCCAGCAGGGAAATTTGCAGCCAATGCTATATGTTAGAGTAATGGAGAATAATGTTTCCGCTTTAGTGGGTATTGCACGGTGTTACTTTCCCTACCTCTATGCCCACAGGTCGAGATTCGAACCCACAGAAGTGTTTCATTGTATGTCTGACCATGTTGTTTAAAATGAATTTATGTTTACGATTTGATGTAGAATGAAGAGGTGTCAGTACTGAATTTCAGAAATTAGGCGCAGAAGTACTGAAAATACAGCCATTCTTATTGAATGGAGGCAAAATTGGACTTTTAGATGTTTTTCAAAACAAGTGGTGCATGACAGCGTGAATATTAATATGTATTCTCCAGGGTAGGGACGACCAACACGAGAGAACATAGCTTTAACGTTAGCGGGAGGGGAAATATTTGTAAGCATCTTAAAGGCAACGCTTTCACATTGAGTGCGATGCGTATATGGAATGAGCTGTCAGTAGAAGTGGTGGACATTGTAAGTATGTAAATGGCACCTGCACGTGTGTATGTGAGGAAGGTTTTAGTATGATGTGGGCTAAATCCTGGCAAATAAAACGAAATTAACATTGTACATTTGGTTGGCACAGATGCTTGGACAAAAGGGTCTGTTTCAGCCGTGTGGATCTTTATGGTTTGCTGATCCAATTATCAATATCTTCTTGTAACATGATATGAGCTGCTTCACTGGCCACGATATAACTACACTTGTTGTCATTGTAAACGTTCTGAACATGCCTTCTGTAATTTTCATCTAAGTCATTGATATGAATGACAAACAAAAGTGGACCAAGCACCAATCTTCGTAAAAATAACGCTGGTCACAGGCCTCCAGTCCAAAGCCAATACTCCTCGACCCTCTCTGCCTCCTGCCATTGAGAAGAATTACACACACACACACACACACACACACACACACACACACACACACACACACACACACACACAGTTTCGAGAACACAGGCATAGTTCGGTCTTTAAGCCAGCTCGATAATTTTGATTGACAACAGGATCAAGGGATATGTTTGAATGCCTGAATGGTCTCTGCCTCTTCCCAATTGTTATTATTTCTCAAAGGAAGTGTGACTTGCTGTAAATGCACTTTAATATTAAGAGATCCCACATTCAGGGTTGAGATGAGACTTTTCCTTTCCAATTCGTGTTTGGCTGTCTGTGGTGTTTTCAACCAAAGGAACAGTGAGGACTGGGTCATTGACGATACTCAGTGCTGACCTCGACAGATGTTTAATGGACGGGAGATTCAATATTTATTGGTAATAGAGAGGACAGGGATGTTCATCGATAAACAGACCAGCCATGATCTTTCTAAACTGAGCAAAAGTCTAGAGGACCCGATGTCCAAATGTATCTTTTTATCCCATTTGTTGTTCTCTCACTCAACCTCTCAAGGCTGTTACAGATGACAAGGCCCATCCTATTTAACCACTGAGGATCGCTTCAATGAGAAAGGAGCGATCATTTACCCCTCTTAGTAGTTACACAGGAATAGAGTGAAGTATTCTGTTAAGCGTCATAGAGATATATAGTAAGGAATCCGTTGCTTTGATCGAGTCTATACAAGCCATCCGAGTATAATAAACAAATCTCGTCCAACATTTGCTCCATAACCCTCTACACTCTTCATTTTCATAGACCCATTCAGATGCCTTTCGAATGTTGTAATTACACTCATCTCCACTACTTCTCTGGAGCTCATACCAACCTCGGAATGAAAATGTTGCGCTTTGTTCGCTTTTCAATTTTTCCCTCTCAATATCAACCGGTGCCCTTTAATTTGGGACTCCCTCATGCTGTGAAAAAAGTCCTTACCTATTTACCCAGTCCATGTAACTCACGATTTTATAAACACCTTTAACGTCTCCCCTCAAAGACGATTGTTATTTTAATATGCAGTGAATGCGGCAATTTGTTCACACAGAGCACCCACAGCCAGAAGAGGAATTAATAATAAAGATTACCTGTATTGGTGTGTTGTTTAAGGGCAACATGTTAACGATGCTAATAGGAAATATCCACATCCGCTCGATACATGTCCAGGTAAACGTGAGCATCTGATTGTGCAAGCATTTTATGTTTATTCCCGCACGTAAACGACAGCATGTTTACATGTGGAGCATTGCACTCAAATCGTAGTCTATGCTCGTCTTTTGAACTTTCAGGAGTCCGCATTATTGACAGTATGACCTTTACTGAACGATCTGATAAATGATGCCCGAATATTGCAGAGCTCAGAAACACTTCGACAATTAGCTATACAGCACAGGAGGAAGCCGTGCAACATTTCTTGGCTATTACATAGGCACAGGTGAACCAAATTAGCTAACATGAAATGTAGAGTAGAGATAATTAGTACTTTCTATGTTTGACAGCTGGAAATAGTGGAACTCCTCCGTGATCACTGTGATAAACAATTTACAGTTCAGATGCATGATTTGGAAGAAGTGGCTGCATGGAGTGGCATTCATTTTGCTAATATACCATCTAATACGTTATCAAGTGTAGCACGCATCCACAATGGGATACAGACAGTGGACGATGGTGAGCAAGACTTCTGCAAATGGCAAACAAAAGCACAATGTGGATGATGGGAACTTAACATTTTGGGGAAAAGATAAAACAACATTAAATTATTTAATTGGATGTATAATGTAGGAGTTCATTTTTCAGAGGAATAGGGTGCTCTGTTAAATGCATATTATCAAGTTAGTCTGAAAACGCAGCAAGTGATTTGGAAGGTAAATGGAATAATGCTGTTTCTTGCAAAGGCGTGTCAGATATTATCTTGGAGATGTTTCCATATATCTATACAGGGCATTGCTGAGACCCTATCTGGTGTATGATGTGCAGTTTTACTTCCCTTAACTGAAAAAAGCGCAATTTTTTTCAAAACCTTTCTTGGGACGTTGTGGAAGATTAGCATGGTAGGCCTGAGATTGACAGATGTTTTCAATGATGATGTAAGATCCTGAGGAGAGTGAATACTTGATGGATAGTTCCTCTTGAATGGGCGTGTTAAGCTGGGGAAGTAATTTAATAATCAGAAGCATTCCTTGTTAACACCGATATTGTGAAGACAGTAAACGTTTTACTATTTTCAAATTCCACGGGTACATACAAAAATATTTTCAATTCAATTAGGACATTTGTGGCTCAGGAAATAGATCTGTGTACGATAGCAGCAATGATACACCGAGGTGGAACAAAGAATTTAATTGAGTCGTACAGTTCAGACAATGTTCACATGACCTCACATAATCCATTTGGGATCGGAGAGCATTTTTGTGTGATTGAACACAGACAGGGAACATATACAACCTTCCTGAAAAGTAATGGCCCATTGATGACTCTGTCGTTGTGTTCCTCCTCTCAACAATGTGGTCGAGCTGAAAACTCCTTAGTCATCTTTGCTACTCATGGAGAACTCATGATGAGGATTCCTTAGAATCTCTCCACAGGCTGAAGCAAAAGGAATTCAACTGCATCCAACTGTTCCAGTTAGAAATTATATTACCAGCAATAATTATCAGCAGATTAGCTTCAGTGACTAAGTAATATTTGGGGCAATGCCTCATATTCTCTTTTGTCATGAATCAACTGATGTTTGGCCAAAGTTCTTTCAAGGTAACAGTTTGCAGAGATTTTGTTTTTCAGATTATCATCAAAAGTGTG